>NC_136421.1:303937245-304537245 GCF_052625555.1 Lactuca saligna
ATATTATTATTATAAAAATAAATATATTTATTATGACAATACGAAATTAACAATATTAAAAGTAATTTTTATACATCATCACGTTATTTAAAACTTACCTGTTTTCTCTATTATAGTTTTAATTACAACTAACAAACTCATTATCTTGACGAAACTTTAGAACATTGCAAAACTTATGACTACATTTATCTTAAACATTTTAAACTTTTAAATTAAGATCTTTAGGTATTTGTTTTTTTAACATCTTATTAGATTAGATTAAGTCGTTAAAAAAATATTTGATATCTCATGTATTATTGAGTAGAAAATCTCAATGTTCAAAGCTTGAGTAACTTCGTTTATGTCTCGTTTGTTTATATAAACAAAACTAATAAAGCACGAGTATTTATTTCATTAAATTTATTTTTAGGTGAAATTAAAAAAAAAATCATATATTTCGGGTAATACCCGAATTACCCAAACCCGACCCGATACCCGAATTACCCAAACCCGAATTACCCGAATTTAGTTTGGGTAGGGTAACGAGTAATTTTTCTAACATGAAAAACCCGAATTACCCGACCCGAATTACCCAAAACCCGAAAAAATTACACGTTCAACACCCCTACCGCAGACAAAAGAGCCCACACAGATCTGTAGAGAAAAAACAAACAACCCGTTAGACAATCTACAGTCGGATTGATGATAGTCTTACCCCATTACCTACTTCCAAAGTATGATTAACTGTGGATGTTTGAATAATCTTATTATTTGGGAAGTCAAAACATGCAAAGTGAAACACAAGAATAATCGAATCCAATATGGCCTCAACATATTGAGTATAAATAAAACACCTTTAATTTAATCACCATATTCATTACACATTATTCATTATATAATGTTTCGAGTAATCAACTTAATACTTGAATTGAAACAATAGTCATCCCATGCTCCAAGCACGTACGTTATGTTTACCTATGGTCCTTAGTTTGTGAAATAGATCAATTGAACACATTTCCAATGATGTCCATTTCACAATTCCCAATCCTTACCACAAGTGTAAGAATACCAAATTCTTGTTATGTGTTAGATTCTAACATTTTACGCAATGATCCTTTTGTAATGACATAGCACTAAAGTCACAATGACTTTGCTAATGATATTACAAAGTGCTCTATTAGAGATTGATACAAGACAACTCCATAGAAATGAAGTCTCAAATTCAAAGTACATTCCTTTGAACATCCTTCTTGCATAACAGTTCTAATCTACATAAATTTTTAATATCCAACTCCCATTATGGAAACATTTCCATATATTCCATTTGCCATGCATTAGTGGAACTAGAAATCATACTTCACTTCCTCCACCTCCTCCAATTCTTCTCCCTAACCCACATGTTCAAAGACTTGAAAAGTTCAAGGTCATTCAAGCCTTATTGGCAAGCAAACACAATGATGGAAGATATTTATGTGCTTACATCTTAGAGATGAAGTTACATATTAACAGGCTGGGAGAGTTGGGTGTCAAAGTCTCGAGGAAGTTGGTTGTTGATTGGGTTCTTCAATCACTTCTTGAGTCATATAGCGGGTTCGTTAAGGACTACTATATGACAGACCACGACATGAACCTTATTGATCTGAACTATTTGCTTATTGCTGCTGAATCATAAATGATTTGGCATACTGGTAAAGCAAAGTTGATTGGAAGATCTACTTCCCAAATTTCCATGGACAACTGTGACAATCCAGAAATGATTTCTTCTCCTAGGAGAGAGAAATTGGCTAAAGTCAAAAAGTTTGAACGTAAGAGAAAGGCCAGTTCTGGGATTATCTTATGTTCCAAAGCGAAGCTGCCCTAGCTACCTGAGGGATCTAAGAGATGGTAAAGTCAAAATGTTTGATTCTACTTTAGAAAGTCCACTGTCTAACTGTATTAAGTTCCTATTTGGAGATTCTTAATACATGATGTAATGTAAGTACATTTTGATGTTTTGTACAATTAAAGAAAAGAAAGGAAGCTTAAAGGAAAAGTAAGCTGATTCTGATTGCGAAGATATGGATTTCGATCGCATGGCTTGATGAGCAAAATTTTGAGCTCCTACTTAAGAGTTATGATAGATTGCTTAGGAATAGATAACAACATAATTTTGATTTGTATTTACATTGTAAGGACAAGTTTTCCGCACTTTTATAAATAAAGATTTTTTTTATTTTTATCTTATTTGAAGTCTCCTTACAATAACATTTGTGAAAATTGTTGTTTATATGCTTCCATTGATAGCAATATTGGAAAATGGATTTGATTCTTTCGTTTGTGGTAGAGTCAAAATTTACCAAATAAGGAAAGATTCTCATCACCCAAGTTTCAATTGGATAGAAACTCGAAATCATGTAACTTGTAATGTGTGATGAATAAGAACCTTCATCTTTAGAAATTAAGACTAATTCCTTGTTCACATGTATATGTGAGTCAGGTGAAGGACTAGGGGATCGGGTGCACTTGGTTTTGCGCTGGTCAGATCCACCACAAAGAACGATAGGACTATTCGTTATACTTACAAGATTAAGAATAATTCCGAATCATTGAAAAAGTTTCAATGTATAGCAGAACGAATGAGAAGAATCAAATTAGTCAAAAAGATAAAAATTTCTCCAATCTAAAAAGAAGGGAGAGTACTTGAGTATCATGTTTTATGATCATCTTAGTGATTATGGAACCATATCACAATTGATCCTCTAAGGACATCTTAGTGCATTTTTATGGCTAAGAAGAGGAATCATGAATTGATTAAAATGGTTAAAGAAGATGAGTCATACTTCATTCCAAAAATCTTAGAGTCATACTCCAATATTGTGACTTGAGTGACATAATCTTAAGAAGGTTTATAATACTCATCAAATGTAGAGTAAAATGTTTCTTACTCTTGTACATTTGAAATTGGTAAGTTGTGATGTTTTAGATAAGACAAAGACCAACTAAGACCAATTGTGTGAAGTGTTTGTCTTGATAAAGATCCAATTAACTCTTGAATATTTGTTTTTCAAGAATGTTTCTAGATAAGAGAATTTTATATGTCAATAGGTTAGTGGGAGTCTTAATGATCTTGAAAAGTTTCAAGAACTAATCAAGCGTAAACCTATTGTTAATCACTAGCACACGACTTGAGGTTTGTAACCTATTGTGTTGACATATTCTTGTTTCTATGGCCATTATAGATAAAGTTGACTATGCATGTGAGTTCTATGAGTTCTCAATTATTTGCATAACAACCTAGAAGAAATGGTAGGCCCGCATGCTGCTGGGTGGAAAAAAATTCAGATTGAACAAGTTCAGTCCATATGAGTTAGGAATTGTTACTAACCTTGTCTTGTGGTCATGGTTTTGACAAATTTACATGGATAGGAAAACGTACATCATAAAATCTAAGTGTCATAAGGTTTCTCTACAATTCATGAAAATGATTGTGAGGAAACGCTTTCACTAAGTAGATTTTAAGGAGATAGAAATTGTGATATTTGCATTCTCAAATTCGATTATGATTACGGAATCCCTCTTCATAGTTCGAATTGTGAGAAATGGAAAAAGGTCTAAAATTTTGAGACTTATTGTTGTAAGTTCTAAAATTGTTTAGACATACATGTGAGCTATCTAAGTAAAGTTGTACGAGTTTCAGAAGTCTAGATAAAGTCTTATCGAATCATCTCGTATCAGAAATCTGAACTTCCGTAAGAAAGTCAACAAGTATTGATTTCTAGAATTCCAGATTATTTCTGGGAACATGTCAAAGCTAGTGGGAGCATAAGTGTTATGCTCAGAAGAATGTAATTATTATGCTAGTAGGAGCACAATTATTATGTTAAGTTGTTGCGAGTTAGCAATGTTAATTATAGAAAACAAAAGTTTTAATTCGAAAAGTTACAAGGTTTGAAAAGTTGTTTTGCTATTATTAAGGGAGAGGAATTCATACTTCAGTTCAAATCTAAAAGATTAGATTGAGATTTTTAATCAAATTTAGTCAAGTATATATGAATGTTATGTTGAAAAGATTTAACATAAGGCAATTCTATATATGGAAATATTATAGCAAGAGACTATTAAAGTATCATGTCTTTATGTGAGACATTATTTATCGTATCTCATATGCTTCGGGTATAGGATCGATTACATATGCTATAATATTAATTTTTTCTAATTATCCTTATGCCTAGGTCATTAAGAGGGAATAGGTACTAGAACGAGATGTGATTAAGATGGTTAAGCAATTGTTAAGGACAATCTGAGGTTTACCAAAGATTGGTTGCTTATGGGCAGTTGGATGTATATTGTAAATTTTGGAAAGAACATATTGGATTCGATTATTATTGTGTTTCACTTTGCATGTTTTGACTTCCCAAATAACTATGTTATTCAAAATATCCACATTCGATCATACTTTGGAAGTAGGTTTTGAAGCTAGACTATCATGAATGGGTGTGTAGTTTGTCTAAAGGTGTTTAGACATATCACAAGTTTGTTGCAGTGTTCATGAGTACTTCTAGAATAAGATTCGAGCATTGGTTAAACCCACACTCATTTGAATCACTTCGTGGATTTTATCACGAGTGATTGTGAGACGATAATATCTTATATTCTTGAAACCAAGACATGTGAGTTGTAGTTTGCAAGTCGGTTGCACATTGACATATGTAAACACACCAGTAACTTGGTGTTATAAAACATATTGTTGTGTTTTGATGAGTCAGTACAAGCAAGCATTTGACTCGAACTTTATCCATTCATTTTACCTAAAGTGGGATAAAAGCGATATCTGTGGGCCCCTCGATGATTTAGTGATGACAAACCTAAGCGCTTGGCCAAGCCTGGACTGATTGGATTTGTTCAATTAGTCAGTCGTCATAAATCGAAAATCAAGAAACAACAAATAGATAGAGAGAATGATTATAATCCATGTCTTAGTCTAAATGATATCCAGAATGGGGGAATATATGATCCCTTATCTAATGGACGCATCGTTTGACTAGGTCAGAGTTCAACAGCGGCTTTTGAGAGCTGCGATTGCTAGTCAGGATTTTTGAGTCGTACTTACAATAATAGTTATTAGATTATCCAAGTAGGACACTGTTGGATTAGGTATCTGTAACGCCCGTGTTTCTGGGCTTGCCATTTTTAGCAATGTAATAGTCTAGGTTAACCTTTGTAACTCAACATGAAATAATAAGAATGTATTATTTGTGAATTATGTGAATTATGTGATTTATGTGTTTATTTTCTTGATTTTTATAATTAAATGAATTAAGAATGAAATAAGCGTCAAAATTAAAGTGTGAGATACGCCCGATATCTTTGCATAAAGTTGTAGTGGTCGAAACAAGGATTTCGGAGATATAAGGAATGCCAAAATCCGAGTTATAACGAAGAAGTTATGACCTGTCGAAGTTTCGCGACAGAACCGACACGACGCCGAATGAAGTAAAATATGAATTTAAGATAGAGCGATATTTAGCCTTAGCGATCTAAACGAAAGTCATAGATTTCGTTAAACCGAGAGCGTGCATAAAAGGAACGCCCAAATCTGACTTCGTATGAGGAAGTTACGATTTTTCTAAGTTTCAACTTAGCAGTATGCAGCCCGAATACTCGATTTGAGATCGAGCGGTTTTTAGCTTAAACAATCTAAATGAGAATCGAAGATCTTGTTGTTAGTAGCGAAGCAATGAAAAGTTAGGCGAGAACGGACGTCAGACGAAGAAGTTATGAATTTATAACGAAGTTTTTCTGTCCCGGCCTTCTAAAAATAAATAATAAAAATAAAAGTCAAAATTAGCCGACGGAGTCTAAATGAAAGTTTTAGAGTACGGTCTGACCTTCGCGTGGATATAAAGAACGTCGAAAACGGAGCTCGTATGCGAAAGTTACGCAATTTAGAAGTTTGACAAGTCAATTACGCCCCGCGTAATTTGAGTACGCCCCGCGTAATTTGAGTACGCCCCGCGTACTCAGTCGGATGCAACTTGTCTGACCAATACTCGAGTGCCACCAGTCGACGCACGCAGTGACGTCAAAGTACACCCCGCGTAACCTGAGTACGCCCCGCGTACTGAGTACGCCCCGCGTAATTTGAGTACACCCCGCGTAATCCCAGACCCAGCAACCTATAAATAGAACTCGAATTCAGCCATTTTCTCTTGTTCAAACTCTTCTTTCTCTCTAAGTTTTGCCTCGTTTTGCGTGCCGTTTATACCCCGAAGCCCCGGTAATATTCTCGAGCCCCGAAGCAAGATCCGAAGCCCCGAGAATCCCGAAGAGCGTTATTCCCGAGCCGAAACGCTGCCCGCGAGGAGCCCGGTTTTGTGAAGATCTTCCAGATCTACGGAGAAACACCTCTTCTGCAAGCCGTAGTGCTGCCCGATCATCTTCTGATCAAGTGAGTGTGTAGTTACTTTCATTCCAACACAATATTATGAAGTATTTCCTATAAAATACGTGTTATGTGTATATATTTGGTTGTTATACGTGTGAGTGTATATTCACTCTCTTCTATCTTATAGATCTGAAGTATTCTCTATGAAATACGTGTTATGTGAGTATGTCTCATCTGTTATGTGAAAAATGTTTTGATTGAGCATGCTATACAGGTTTTGAAACTACGTATAAAAATGTATATTATATCTACTAATATGTTGGGTAGAACATGGGTAGATAGTTGGTGTGTAATAAACAGATGAGAGGCCTCGATGTTGTTTTGATCAGTCATCTAGCAGAATTTAGATGACGACCACGGACTTTTCTAGATAGTCCAGTGGAACACTAGCAGGCTCATAACCTGTAGGTGTTAATGAACTTGGGTGTTCATTCGCTGTATTCCATCCCCCCCATGGTTGCCTTATTTGACTTATATTGCTGAGGAACCCCCGAAGCATGTGTAGTCGCCCCGATGAAATATTCTTAGACTAGGTCCCTTGTGTTAGTTATTTTAGGGACATAAAGTGAGAATAACAGGAATGGGTAACTGGGTTATTGTTGGTTGATAATAATTAATTTAATTATTTATTGTGGGTTGAAAACCCTACATGCTCACCAGGCTCCCAAGCCTGACCCACTCAGTTGATTTATTTTACAGGAAGTGGCGCAAGAGCTTAAGATGGGCGAACATCAAGTTGTTTTGTTTACAAGTCTGTATATGTATATATTTGTTGAAAGACTTGTAATGCTATCGTTTATGCTTTATGATCTGTATCGGAACATGACATCCCGACTTTTGATTATGAAATGAAATCATATTTCTTTATGAAATGTTTTGATAAATATCTATTTTATCATGTTTTGTTTTTGGGAACAAATTCCGCATCTCTTTTAAAATTAAAAGGATTTACTCTGAAAATTATTTTAAAAGGCATAAATGAAATCGGTCTTTTCTGGCCGAGATTTTGGGGATGTCACAGTTGGTATTAGAGCATTAGTTTAAGCGAACTAGGAATTTGTAGAATTTCTAGACTTAAACTTAGAATGCTAAGTGGAATTTTGAGATGTGTCTGTTATGTTTTAAGACACAAGCACTAGTTTATTTTAGGAAAGTTTCCTAAAATGCTTTATGTGCTAAATGTTATATGTTGCCATATATGATATTATTTGTTCGGATCTATGGTCTGTTGCCGACCGGATCTAGAAACCTTATGTGTGTAGGATTCTAAGCGTACGTCTACGATATTAGAACTAGCACGTAAACGTTTCGGAGTGATAAGGATGATTTGAATATCTATCGTGAATAAGGATCTAATTTCACCTTATTCGGTGTGTAGATCAAAAATGGTGAGAACAAGAAGTGGAGTTGGAAATGCTGATGAAAACAGGAATCAACCACCAGTGATTGAACAAAGACCTATTGTAGCAGCAGCACCTGAGCCAATAACCATGGTTGGTGTGCAATTGATGATTCAGACGATGTTGGATCGTCAGATGGAGGAAACTAGATGGTTGCTTCAACAAAATCGTGAAGAACTGTCGATTCGTGTGGAAGAGCCTGAATTAAATGAAGGGCACTCGGAAGGTGGAAACTTCAGTGGATCAGTTGGTCAAGCCAACCCACCGATAGTTAGGCAAGATAACCGCGATGGAAGGAATGATGGAATGGGATGCAAGTACAAGGACTTTTTGACTTGCAAACCATCAACCTTCAATGGAAAGGAGGATCCGATTGGGGTTATGGATTGGATCTCCGAAATGGAGCTAGCCTTCATGACGTGTGGCTGCAGAGGTAAGTTGCAAACCATCTATGCCGTGCGTCAATTCAGAGGTGGAGCCGTTCGTTGGTGGAACACTCTAGGGAAGACTTTGAGCCCTAATGAGCCACTGCAATTGTCATGGGCGGAGTTCTTGGTGCAGTTTAAGCGCAAGTTCTGCTCGGCTCAAAATCTGTTGGAGTTGGAGAACAAGTTCCTGACATTGACTAAGGGCAGTATGTCAGTTGATGAATACACCAATAACTTCACCGATAAGATGGAGTTTGCCTTGCGTATCGTTCCAGACGAGCTGACGAAGGTGGACCGGTATGCGAAGGGACTCCCATGGGAGTATGAGGTGCCAGTACGTCAGGCACATACTTTAGAGGCAGCTATCTGGGCTGCCAAGTCTGTTGAGAACATGATAAAGGGGAGAACCACCAACAAGGTTGAGGTTGGTGAGAAGAGGAAGTTTGAGGGAACATCTGGTTCCGGCAAGAAAAGCAAATTTTCGAAATCTGATTCGAAAAGGTTTGGTGGGGGTAAAGGAGGGGAAGCGAAGTGGTGTGAAATGTGTAAGAAAAAGCACTTCGGGAAATGTAGCGAGGATGTAACTTGATACAAGTGTGGAAAGGTTGGACATTTTGCCAATGAATGTCCGAACAACAAAAGGATGTGTTTTGGTTGTAATGAAGAGGGGCATATTTTGAAAGACTGTCCGAAGAAGAAGGAGGCAGCTAAGCCCAACATTCCACCAAAGCCGAAGGCGAGAGCATTCCAGATGACACTGGAAGCTGCTAAGGATGAAGCTGATGTCGCTTCAGGTACCTTTCTCGTTAACAATTTGCCTGCCCAAATTTTATTTGATTCTGGAGCCAACTACTCCTTTATATCGCATGAATTTGGTAGAAAACTAGCTTTGCCTGTTGATAGACTAGATAATGCTTTATTAGTCGAAGTTGCTAGTGGCAAGTTTGTACCTGTTAGCCATCGTATGAAAAACATCTTAATCGACTTGAATGGGAATAAGTTCTGCGAGGAATTATTGCCTATCGAACTTAACGGTTTCGACATCGTGTTGGGAATGGATTGGCTCAGCGCCAATGATGCTGAAATTTTATGCAAGAAGAAGATTGTTAAAGTAAACCCGCCTAGGAAGGAATCATTTATGGTGTATGGGGACAAACGCCGAGTGAATTCTGGAATCATTTCCCTAATGAAAGCCAGAAAGTGTTTGACCAAGGGATGTACATCATATTTAGCATTCGTGATTGATGCTAAGAAGGAGAAGAAGGTGATGCAGAGTATTCCTGTGGTGTGTGATTATCCGGAAGTATTTCCCGAAGATCTTCCTGGATTACCACCTGATCGACAAGTGGAATTCCGTATTGACTTGTTACCAGGAACCACGCCAATAGCAAAAGCACCTTATCGATTAGCACCAACGGAGATGAAGGAGCTGATGATGCAACTTCAAGAGTTGTTGGACAAAGGTTTCATTAGACCTAGTTCATCGCCCTGGGGAGCTCCGGTGTTATTCGTGAAGAAGAAAGATGGAAGTATGAGAATGTGCATTGATTACAGAGAGCTGAACAAGGCAACAATAAAGAATAGATATCCGTTGCCAAGGATTGATGACCTATTTGATCAATTGCAAGGTTCGAGCTATTTCTCGAAGATCGATCTTAGGTCAGGATATCATCAGCTGAAAGTAAGAGAGCAGGATATAGAGAAGACTGCGTTCAGAACTAGATATGGACACTACGAGTTCTTGGTTATGTCGTTTGGACTAACCAATGCTCCGGCAGCATTCATGGATTTAATGAATAGGGTTTGTAATCCGTTCCTTGATAAATCCGTGATAGTGTTCATCGACGACATTCTGATTTACTCAAAAAGCCAGGAGGAGCATGGCAGACACTTGCGAGAAGTGTTAGAAGTTTTGAAGAAGGAGAAGTTGTATGCTAAGTTCTCCAAATGTGATTTTTGGATCCGTGAAGTCCAATTCTTGGGTCACGTGGTCAACCAGGAAGGGATAATGGTTGATCCAGCAAAGATTGAAGCTGTAATGAAGTGGGAACAACCGAAAAGTCCCACGGAGATCCGAAGCTTTTTAGGATTAGCCGGATATTACCGAAGGTTTATCCAAGGCTTTTCTTCGATTGCTACTCCATTGACAGCTTTGACCCACAAAGGAGCTGCTTATGCTTGGAGTGAGAAGCATAAAGAAGCATTCGAGAAGCTAAAGAAGAAACTATGCGAGGCACCGATACTTTCTCTACCCGAAGGAGTTGAAGACTTCGCTGTTTATAGCGATGCGTCTGGGGTTGGATTGGGTTGTGTTTTAACCCAAAGAGAAAGGGTGATAGCATATGCGTCTCGACAACTGAAAGAGCATGAAAAGAACTGCCCGACTCATGATTTGGAGTTGGCAGCAGTAGTTTTCGCTCTGAAGATATGGAGGCATTACCTCTATGGCACTAAGTGCAAACTTTTCACTGATCATAAGAGTCTACAATATCTCTTTAATCAGAAGGAATTGAATATGAGGCAACGACGCTGGCTGGAATTACTCAAGGACTACGACTGCGAGATACTTTACCACCCCGGTAAGGCTAATATTGTTGCTGATGCTCTCAGTCGGAAAGTCAATCTTGAAAGGAAAAGGCCAAGAGCGTTGAGAATTGAAGTTGTCTCGACCATTGTGGAAAGTATAAAGAAAGCTCAAGAGGAAGCTTCTGAGAAAAATGACCGAAAGGAGGAACGTTTGGGTAAAACGTTGGTGTTTGGTACAAACGGTCATGGACTGAAGGTATTCCAAGATCGTATTTGGGTACCTAAGTCAGGAGGAATTAGAGATCTTCTGATGGAAGAAGCTCACAAGACCATGTATTCGATTCATCCCGGTAGCACTAAAATGTATAGGGACCTGAAACCCTACTACTGGTGGCCGACGATGAAGCTTGATGTTGCAAAGTATGTGGCCGAGTGTGTGACTTGTGCGAGAGTCAAAACACAACATCAGAAACCGTACGGGAGTTTAGAACCTTTACCTGTGCCTATGGGTAAGTGGGAAGACATTGCCATGGATTTTGTCACTAAACTGCCCAGAACAAAGAATGGTCACGACATGATTTGGGTGGTCGTTGATCGATTCACTAAGAGTGCGCATTTCATAGCAGCCAAGGAGAAATGGTCTATGGAAAAGCTTGCGAATTCTTACGTAAAGGAAATTGTGAGGCTTCACGGTGTTCCGTTAACAATTGTGTCGGATCGTGATAGTCGTTTCACCTCGCGATTTTGGAAAAGTCTACAAGAAGAATTGGGTACCAAGTTGTGTTTAAGTACAGCTTACCATCCGCAGACCGATGGTCAGAGCGAACGAACGATACAAACACTTGAAGATATGCTGAGAGCATGTACCTTGGAATTCCTAGGTAATTGGGATGAACATTTACCATTGGTAGAATTTTCCTATAACAATAGTTTTCACTCGAGCATTAAGATGGCACCTTACCAAGCTTTGTATGGACAAAAGTGTCGTACGCCGTCTTGTTGGCTTGAGGCTGGGAAAAAGCAGTTTATGGGACCGGAGATGGTTCATCAGACTGCTGAAAAGTTGAAAATAATTAGGGAAAGAATGTTAGCAGCTCAAGATCGTCAAAAGAGTTATGCTGACAAAAAGCGAAGACCGATGACTTTTGAAGTTGGGGATTCGGTTTTGCTTAAAGTCTCGCCGTGGAAGGGACTTATAAGATTTGGTAAAAGGGGAAAGTTGAGTCCAAGGTTTATTGGACCGTTTAAAGTTCTTCAGAGGATTGGGAACCAAGCTTACAAGCTCGAACTACCAGAAGAACTAAATGGAATTCATAACACTTTCCATGTGTGTTATTTGAGGAAGTTCACGGGAGAAGTTCCCGACATTATTCCACTTTCAGAGTTGAGGATTGATGAGAACAAAAGGTTGATTGAGGAACCAGAGGCAATTGTTGACCGAAAGACTAAGAAATTGCGACGTAAGATGGTGGAGTTAGTGCTTGTCCGATGGAAACACACGAATGGGCCAAACCTCACCTGGGAGACGGAGAGTGACATGAGGAGTCGCTATCCGCATTTGTTTGTTGATGTGTGATTCCGGGGACGGAATCATTCTAAGGTGGAGAGAATTGTAACGCCCGTGTTTCTGGGCTTGCCATTTTTAGCAATGTAATAGTCTAGGTTAACCTTTGTAACTCAACATGAAATAATAAGAATGTATTATTTGTGAATTATGTGAATTATGTGATTTATGTGTTTATTTTCTTGATTTTTATAATTTAATGAATTAAGAATGAAATAAGCATCAAAATTAAAGTGTGAGATACGCCCGATATCTTTGCATAAAGTTGTAGTGGTCGAAACAAGGATTTCGGAGATATAAGGAATGCCAAAATCCGAGTTATAACGAAGAAGTTATGACCTGTCGAAGTTTCGCGACAGAACCGACACGACGCCGAATGAAGTAAAATATGAATTTAAGATAGAGCGATATTTAGCCTTAGCGATCTAAACGAAAGTCATAGATTTCGTTAAACCGAGAGCGTGCATAAAAGGAACGCCCAAATCTGACTTCGTATGAGGAAGTTACGATTTTTCTAAGTTTCAACTTAGCAGTATGCAGCCCGAATACTCGATTTGAGATCGAGCGGTTTTTAGCTGAAACAATCTAAATGAGAATCGAAGATCTTGTTGTTAGTAGCGAAGCAATGAAAAGTTAGGCGAGAACGGACGTCAGACGAAGAAGTTATGAATTTATAACGAAGTTTTTCTGTCCCGACCTTCTAAAAATAAATAATAAAAATAAAAGTCAAAATTAGCCGACGGAGTCTAAATGAAAGTTGTAGAGTACGGTCTGACCTTCGCGTGGATATAAAGAACGTCGAAAACGGAGCTCGTATGCGAAAGTTACGCAATTTAGAAGTTTGACAACGCCCCGCGTAATTTAAGTACGCCCCGCGTACTCAGTCGGATGCAACTTGTCTGACCAATACTCGAGTGCCACCAGTCGACGCACGCAGTGACGTCAAAGTACGCCCCGCGTAACCTGAGTACGCCCCGCGTACTGAGTACGCCCCGCGTAATTTGAGTACGCCCCGCGTAATCCCAGACCCAGCAACCTATAAATAGAACTCGAATTCAGCCATTTTCTCTTGTTCAAACTCTTCTTTCTCTCTAAGTTTTGCCTCGTTTTGCATGCCGTTTATACCCCGAAGCCCCGGTAATATTCTCGAGCCCCGAAGCAAGATCCGAAGCCCCGAGAATCCCGAAGAGCGTTATTCCCGAGCCGAAACGCTGCCCGCGAGGAGCCCGGTTTTGTGAAGATCTTCCAGATCTACGGAGAAACACCTCTTCTGCAAGCCGTAGTGCTGCCCGATCATCTTCTGATCAAGTGAGTGTGTAGTTACTTTCATTCCAACACAATATTATGAAGTATTTCCTATAAAATACGTGTTATGTGTATATATTTGGTTGTTATACATGTGAGTGTATATTCACTCTCTTCTATCTTATAGATCTGAAGTATTCTCTATGAAATACGTGTTATGTGAGTATGTCTCATCTGTTATGTGAAAAATGTTTTGATTGAGCATGCTATACAGGTTTTGAAACTACGTATAAAAATGTATATTATATCTACTAATATGTTGGGTAGAACATGGGTAGATAGTTGGTGTGTAATAAACAGATGAGAGGCCTCGATGTTGTTTTGATCAGTCATCTAGCGGAATTTAGATGACGACCACGGACTTTTCTAGATAGTCCAGTGGAACACTAGCAGGCTCATAACCTGTAGGTGTTAATGAACTTGGGTGTTCATTCGCTGTATTCCATCCCCCCCATGGTTGCCTTATTTGACTTATATTGCTGAGGAACCCCCGAAGCATGTGTAGTCGCCCCGATGAAATATTCTTAGACTAGGTCCCTTGTGTTAGTTATTTTAGGGACATAAAGTGAGAATAACGGGAATGGGTAACTGGGTTATTGTTGGTTGATAATAATTAATTTAATTATTTATTGTGGGTTGAAAACCCTACATGCTCACCAGGCTCCCAAGCCTGACCCACTCAGTTGATTTATTTTACAGGAAGTGGCGCAAGAGCTTAAGATGGGCGAACATCAAGTTGTTTTGTTTACAAGTCTGTATATGTATATATTTGTTGAAAGACTTGTAATGCTATCGTTTATGCTTTATGATCTGTATCGGAACATGACATCCCGACTTTTGATTATGAAATGAAATCATATTTCTTTATGAAATGTTTTGATAAATATCTATTTTATCATGTTTTGTTTTTGGGAACAAATTCCGCATCTCTTTTAAAATTAAAAGGATTTACTCTGAAAATTATTTTAAAAGGCATAAATGAAATCGGTCTTTTCTGGCCGAGATTTTGGGGATGTCACAGTATCTAAGCCCATGACTATAATTGGTATGTACTGGACCCGAGAGTAGCATGATTCATTAGGGTTGCCTTCACCAGAACAATCTGATAGGATAGATATTTGAGAAAGAGGTTATTTATAATTTATTAATATATTATAATTATAATACATTAATACGAAATGATATTATTTAATTAGTATTGATTAAGAATTAATTTGGAATTAATTTAGTGATCAAAAGAGATTGATTAAATTAATGGGTAGTGATTATGTAAATCAGTGATATATAGTGTTTGGGCTACTGACCCATGTTGGGCTAAGTTTATGAAAGGATCCATAAGAGTTAACCCACATGAGATATAGATCATAACCCAAGTGTATGGATTAGGGTTTACCCATGACTCTTGGAATCCTACACAATATATATGTTTCCCCTTAGCAAAAATTGTGACCCTATGTGTTCTAAGAGTTCATATAAACGATTTTGTGTGCTCCACCCTCTCTCTCTCAAAGTCCTCCTTTGTTCATGGTGTTTGTGAGCCATTTGAGGCATCACACTTGAGGTGCTAATCTCTTGAGAGGCAAAAACTACAAGATACAATAAATAAGTATTCTTCTAATTTTATTTTATGATTAATGTACCAAAATTGTATGCTAGTTGTAGTTTTCATGCTTTGGAAATCTTATTGCATGTATAATTAGAGAAAACATAGATCCAAAACATTTAGGATTGCATGTGCACCATATGAGTGTTATAGTGCTTAAAACCCAACACTTCTTTCGCAAAAAAAGATGGTGACCATCTAATAATCGTCCAGATTTATGTTGATGATATCATCTTCGGATCTATGAATCCCAGATTAACTACAGATTACAAAAATTAATGGAGACTAAGTTTGACATGAGCTCAATTGGTCCGATTAATTTTTTCCTTGGTTTGAATGTTAGACATAGTCAAGAGGGTATATTTATAAATCAAGAGGCTTATACAAAGACTTTACTTGTGAAGTTCGGAATGGTGGGTGGTTCGAAAGTGAAGGTTCCAATGGAATTCGGAACGAAACTAACACCATCTTTGGACAAACCAACTGTTGATATGACTCTCTATCAACAGATGATAGGTTCATCGATGTATCTAACCGCTAGTCGTCTAGACATCATGTTTTTTGTTTGCTATTGTGCCAGGTTTCAAGCAAATCCTCGTGAACCTCACATGACTGCCACAAAGAATATTTTCAGATATCTTAAAAGAACCAATTCGCTTGGAATATGGTACCCTTTGAACTTAGGGTTCTCTGTGCAAGCATTCTCAGATATTGAGTACATTGCAGCCGCCTCATGCACCTCGCAAATCATTTGGATCCAAAGTTAGCTAAGGGACTATGGGATAAATATGAAATGAATCCCCTTATACTGCAATTCTGAAAGTGCAATTACAGTGCAACACTCCAAGAATAAACATATTGCATTGAGATATCATTTATCAAGGATCACATGGAGGATGGCAATGTTGAAATTCACTTTGTGAGATCTGCTGATCAACTGGCTGGTATCTACACGAAGGCCTTACCTGAACAAACCTTCAATAGAATACTTCAAGGATTAGGAATGATTGAATTTGAATCTGTTCCGAAACTACCTTCTTAGGTTGTAAGAATTCATTACGAATGGGTCCGAACGCTTGGAGTGGTTCGGAGTCAGCTATTCATGCTGTGAATTGGTCCGAACGCTTGGAGCGATTCAGAGTCCAATGTTCATTCGAAGGTTCAGAAATTATTGTATCCTTTGTATATTTTGTTTTCTTAAGTCCCTGTACACTTGTGTTTTCGTTTTTTTTTTCTATTTTTATTTCTTTTTCAGAAAATAAAAAACTCAAAAATATTTTCTTTATTTCTTTTTTTTCAAAAAAACTCAAAAATTACAAAAATATTACCTTCATTTTTGGTCAAATTTCCTTTCGTAATGACATTAAAATACCAAAAATACTAGATAATTGAGAGAGATTGAAGGAACCTATCATGATACTCTCAGTTACAAATGGTGGTGCATGTATTTAATTTCAACTCTTTGCACTAGTTAAGTGTCCCTAGAAGCATGTTGTTGCATGTTGTCCGAAGCCTCTGAGACTCTATGTTTGAAGCCTTAATGAATTGATAATACCAATCATTTCTTCCCAATCAGGCTAATGTTCACATAATTCATTGAGATACCTTACTCTTATCATGTTGAGTTAATAGTTGACTGCTTGGTCATTCACAATATAGTAGAGGTAAATTTATTTCTTCAGAACCACCTCTAATATTTCTCCATATCACATTCGTAACCCTTGAGACGCTCGTAGATTACCACTGGGCTTTATGGTTACACAACCTTTGTGTTCATGATCTTAAATTCGTTATCACCATGAATTGAGTGAAACCCAAAATCCCAAACCACTTTTTGAATTGAAAGTGAACAATTGATATGTTCTAGCTTTTCACCATGGAGTTGATGTGAATCCACCTTCGTGGCTTGTACCATCAAATCTCATTATTTTATTTTTGTGAGATCTTAATGAAATTTTCTAGACCTAAGACATTTCTTCCCATAAGATCTAGTTTTTATTTATCTTGAGATTTCTATATTATCCAGCTACTCAAAAAATTCCAAAGCATACTTGTTCTTATGGCTACACAGGCCAGATAATTACTTTTTCCAAGCGTTCGGAGTTATGTTGAGTTTTAGAGTTTGGTTGAAGATGAATCCACATTTCAAGCCTTATGAAAAGAAGTCTTTCACTGTTTCTCAACAAACATATGATCGCATTTCAACGGGATACCACACAGACACTTGTGAGTCTCTCTTAACTTCGAAGGAAGAGATCGTTGCCCGGGATCCAACTGTTTCATGTCTTTATTGACATCACTAGAATCCCTTAGATAACTTGTTTTTTTCTTTATCTTTGGCATACTCTTTCATGAAGATCCTTGTGATTTTTAAACAGTATGGTTCGTGGTTTTAATGATTACTTTCAGATTCGAAGAACAAGAAATGGCACACTATCACGACAGGGTATAATAGAAAAGGCGATCTATAAGGGATAAGAATTGATTTAGGCACGTGTTTTCAAATGTCATGACATCACGCCTTGTCAGTTACGCCGCCTGACATCACGCCTATCACACATGCTTTTTCAGGGAAACAAAACTGTCACCAACTGACTTTCTCTCTCCAACATTGACATATAAAAGGTAAATCATTGATCAAATTCCTTTACAACTTCTAATGATTTCAAAAATTATCAGGCACAAGAAAACCCTTTTCTCTCACTAATATTCATCATCTTCTCTATCGATTTCAATGGCTGCATCATCATAAATTCCATATGCCACTGATCAAACTGCAACATCAGGGCTTCTAGGAATCAAGGCAAACTAGAATACGATCTTGGACCTTGATCCATCAAAGCATGATGCCTTTCTCCAACCACTGATTGAATGCCTGAGACACTCTTTATTGTCTGCTTCTTTGTCAAAGTTATAACGTGTTCCTCTAGTTCATCTGTCCAAAGCTTTCTTGACTACTCGTTATGAAGAGAGTAGTGCTACTATAACTTTCGAGCTTGGTAATCAACAAAAAATCCATCACCAAGTCTTGATTTAGTCGCTTATTGGGGCTTTCATCAGCTAAGGATTTTATTGATCCTGGTTCCATCTCCTCTTCTGCTATTCTAGATACGTTCTATTAGATGGGTTACGAAGACCATCTTGCAATTCTATCCAAATTCAAGAAACCCAATCTTCTTCCCATGTGGAATGGGCTGTTTACCCTAATTTTCAAGAAATTTTCAGAGAGGGTAACGGGTTCTGATAATGCAAGTAATCTTTTTCTTACTATTCTTTATGACACTTACTTAGGGATCAGTCTGCACTACGGTTCAATCCTTTGGACTCAACTAGTTCAAAGTACTTTATTTGTTACACGACATACAGAGATATCTTGTGCTTATTTTTGGGCCATTATTATTCAGAAAGCCATCGAACGTCACAACATTCCAGTGATTGAGGGTTCAGCGGTGGCAGCAATTCAGAATTTTCACACTTCCAATGTTATAGTGTCTGACAGCTTAAGATTCACTTTCATTGGATCTATTCTAGAAACGATGTTTCACAATGTCCCAGCAGACAGTGAAGTTATCACCAAGTATCCCAGACAACCGGCATCTAGTCCTTGTCCATTGACCGATGAGATGTGAAGGGATTTAGAAGACGCTTAAAAGCCAAAGAAAGCTGGAAAATGAAAAGCTAAGGCTCCTTCCGATCCCTCTCAAACTCCAAAGCAAAAGATGAGCCACTCATAAACCAAGGACACCTTCACCAAGAAATGAAGAGGATTCGGAATCTGACACCATCTATGACGTTCGTATACCTGAGTAAGACCAGCATGAGACTGATGATATTGTTGTTTCTTCGCATCCTATGGTTTTGGAGCCTTTAACTACAAATCTTGAGGTAACTTTTTATGTGCCAACTTCTGTTCCAATAACATATGATTTCTACCAGGATTTTACACCACCTTCTCCTACTACTACAACTAAACCTATCACGATTGCTTTGTGCCCGAACATTTCTACGGGAGTTTCGCAATCCCAATTGTATGTTGCACAATCAGTTCCTTTCTTCACATACTCAACTACAACAACAACTACTAGTTCACCATAGGTCACTGCTAACGTATTTGATACGGGGACAAGGGCTTCTAGTTTTTCTTTTGGTACGAAGTTCACTTACATCTCACCTCTTCAACATGATGATCCTGATACCATGTTTGGTGATGATCGAGATGCTTTTGAAGACTTCCACTACAGTCCTTTTAATGTCCAACAATCCAGTAAGGATGATGATGACGCTCCCATGACCAAACGTTAGTTCAAGCTTCTACAAGAAAAGCTGGATACTCTGATCAAATCATCCAAGTCTTCCTACATCATCGAATACTCTCTTGAGTCTCACAAGGTTCTGCTTTGAAACTTTAACGAAAAAACATGTTGCAAACCTTGCCAGAACAAAAAAAGCTGTTAAGGACTCACATAATACTTGCAAGAAAACAACCGAAAAAGTTGAAAAACTACTCTCTGATGCTTAAAATTTCATGGGTGATTTCAGAACTTTTTCAGAACGAAACACAGCCTCTGGGAACACGGCCATCAATTGCCTTGTTTCTAAACTTCAAACTGAAAAGGCAACGTTTTGTGAAGGTTCGTGCTAAAATCCAAACTGACAATACAGAATTTCAAACCTCCATCTCCTCCAAAATCAAAAAGCTATAGGAGCATCTGGCCATTAAAAACAAAATCATGGATGAACTTGCTGTCAAAACAGAAAAGATGAAGGTTCTGTCTGTTAAGCTTTATTCTACAAATCTAAACTGCATAATCTAATCGAAGCCCATGATTCACTCATCACCGTCTTTATTTGTCAGCGTCTTGCTGAGAAATTACATCCCATCCTCTATATGCTTGACAGCATTGAGGGTGTTCCAGAATCCTTCACAATTCCAAAACAAGGGGAGAATCAAGGAAATCTTCTGGTGTTGGCAATGCAACTGGTGGTGGTGATGGTTGTGAAGAAAAACCTAAGTCCAATGATTTGAAGGATAATATGGCTACGACATCAAGAGGAAAAGAGAAGATGGTTGATGGTGATGATGAGGAGGAAGAAGAAGAAGAAGAAGAAGAAGATGATGATGATGATGATGAAAATGACAAGCTAAAGTGTAAGTTCACGACACTGAACTTGATGAAAACCTGCAAGTTGCAAAATAGGCTGAAGAATGAGAGAAGGTAGTGCGTGAAGCTGCGGAAACCTTGAAGACTCAGAGAACTCTTTTTTCCTTTATGGACATTAGAATGCATTCTGAATGAAGCCATTGATAACTCGAACATTTATTGGTTAGTGCCTGTTACGTCTTTTGAATCGGAGAACTCTCAAGATTCGTAACTTGATCTGCCAATCACACCGAAGGCCTTTCTGTTTCGTAGTTTTGATAAGATTGTGAGTGTTCCTCTCTCTGAAAAAGGTGTTGATCAGGTGTTGTTCTCGTTTTATCTCAAGCATATGAAGCCACAATACGAAACCTGGAGCTCAAAGAAGATCACTATTGTCATGGCGCTCGGATTGATTAAAACGGAGAGTTTCATCAATGCTCGTTTCAAGGTTGCTCGTAGGGCTGTGAGTTCAATGTTCGAATTAACTCTCGCTGATTTTCCCTGCCTCAACCCATTTGATTGGATTCTCTATTGCATCTATTCCTGATAGATGCACAGAAGTTCAAGCCTATTATTGCACATCTTAAACGAATGTTGGTTTGTTACATCCATGAGGTGGGAAGATGGACATGGAGATTGCAACTTTTCTTAATAAAAACCTACAGTTCTTCCCAAGGAGCCTCCAAAGGATCTTGATAAGATGAAATTGGGTAGGATACGAAAGTATGATAGGAGTGTGTCATTTCAATTATGAGAACGAGCTGATGCGAATTTTCACAGAGTTTGTTTCTTTCTACCCGACAAGCATCTATACTCCACTTCATGCCTTGAGTACATTTTTGAGTTAACTAGTCAGACTAAAGCAAACAATGCTGGAAACAAGAAATGCTTTTCTGACATGATCAACTGGTACATTTTGGTTTGTAATACTTTGCTAGGAATAATGCCGAAACTTTTCAAAGTTCAAAAGCTACTATAGATCTGAAGAATCTGCCTTCCTTATTTGACACAAAGGGGGAGATTGTTGGTTTATTTAATTGATTGTGTCAAATTTTGTTATGTACGTAGTTATCCTTTTACGGAATGAGCCTGTGTATCCATTATTATGTTGCTAGGGTTACTCTTTAAATACTGCATACATGTACTACATTAGGGTTAATCATTTTGGTGATTCCCTATCGTTCTTTTACAGTAGAAGTTCTTCATCGATCTCTTCTAAGGCACTTCTTATTAATCATTCGAAACTACTTTGATCATTGCTACATTGTCCGATTTACTTTTCTGTTAAAGAATCTTTTGATCAACTCTTGATTTATTCTAACATATATATATATATATATATATATATATATATATATATATATATATATATATATATATATATATATATATATCCTTCTGTTTTCTTTCATTTCCACCCAAAAAGCCTCCAAAACTCTCTCAAAATATATCTTATTTATTAGGTCTGATTTTTTTTATAGATTTTAGGATATTTTAGTAAGGTTCTAAGGTTCTAGGGAGACAGACAAATAGAAGCTTGCAATTTCGGAGTCATGTCTGTGTATTTTTCCCAATTTTCGCTAAAACGTATGTAAGTTAAGCTACACTCTTCTATTTTCAATGTAACTTATATTTATAATCAAAAGTCGTTATTATAAACCAATAAATAAGATTTATCAATGATTCCAAGTCATGATACTGATTAATCTACTTACGAGAGAGGTGTTTAGAATGGTCACATTAGCTTGGTTGTTGGATTTCAGAAAGGCAAAATGCTAAAATGATCCTGCCTCCCAACTATCCTACCTGGCTGATCCATATTTGAGAGATATTGATGTAGACATTTGGATTAGTGAGGAATCTAGACTATAATTATTATAGTAAAAAAAATTATGAAACTAGACTAAGGCTTAATACTTTCTGCATCTAGGTCTTTCGAAAGTACGAAGTGAAGCACAACCAAAATTACTAGTCACCCACCTCTGTCACGTGAGTGCATAACTACTTTCATCTTACACACACACACACACACACACACACACACACACACACATATATATATATATATATATATATATATATGAAGTATTTTAACTGCCTAGATGCTATGTTTTTCCTATTGTATGTATTTAGAATTTTTGTGTTCATTGGGACTTGCTTGATTATATTATGATAATTAATAGAAATTATCATATTTCATATTGGGTATTGATGAATTAGGAATATAATGAGAGGCCGTAACCAATTTGGTATTGCTATGCCACTAGGGAATAGTCACCTAGTAATGTCTAGGTGTAAGCCATAAAGTATTCTAGACAGTCTGGATAAACATGGGCAGGCTTGCAACCTGCAGATGTTTATAAGCCATACAAGGACATGCTCACAACCTATAGGTGTAAATAATTATTATGTGGGTAGGTCTATGAGATATGGGCATTAAAAAAATCATATGCGGATAGATTTACAACCTGTAGGAATTAAGGAATTGTACATGGACGGGTCTACAACCTGTAGGTAGTACTAAACAGACACATGGATATGTCCCCAACCTACAAATGTTAGGAAAAAAACATACGGACAATAATACAACCTGTAGGTACAAATAAACTATACATGATGGTACTCTGTTCACCCTATGGTTGACTCATATTGCCAAGGAATCCCCGAGGCAATATTATCTACTCAGAGATCCTTTGGGATAAATCCATAGGGGTCATCAGTTTGGATCAAGAAGTGAGAATAACAGGAATGGGTAATTCGAGTTATTTTCTTAATGTAAAATATATAAATTAAATTATTATGGGTTGAAACCGCTATGTACTCATCAGGTTTTCCAACCTGACCCACTCAGCTTCTTTCTATCACAGGTAGTGGTATGAAGTTATTTGCATAGTGATATAAGTGTCTGTTGAGATAGTAAAGGAGTTTGTGGACTGTTAGTGTAAATATCGTGAGGTCTAAAATATATCGTTTATGCTTATGTTTATGTACTGACGATCTCATACCAAGTTTTATAAATAAAACACATTTGTTATAAATGGTTCGATAATGTTATTATCATATTTTTGGGATAAATTCCACAAAATTAATCTTTTTAAAAGAATACTCTAAATTAATAAGCATAAACAAACCAATTTTTGTTAGCCATAAAAAATGGGGATGTCATAGTTATCCTCGACATGTATAAATAATTATGGTTTTCTCTCGATTGAAGTTAAAGTAATAGTAGCATGACATTAGCGTCACAACAATTATATCGCCTCGATATCAGTAAAAGTATCGAACATGTTCCAAACTAGGACTCCTCAAACTTCGATAACAATCATGTAAAAATCTTCGGTAGGAAAGGTAGGGTCTTTTTCAATTTTGGGTTTGTAAGTGAAATCGTAAACCGGACTTTGTGAAATCTTATTATAGGTTGGTGATACCCAAAACCTCGAGGATTGTAGTGTCAATGTGCATCCAAAGAAAAAGATAGAATCAAACAAAAAAATAGGATAAATCATGATATCAAAGAACCTTTGATATAAAAAGTAAGACCTCAAGCAAAGATTCTCTTCGTTTGACATCAAGAAGGATATCAAAGTGCTTGTGTGGTTTCCTGTGAAGTACAATTAAATACCTATAGAGAAGTATCGAATGGCCTCCTTTAGTGAATATCAAAGGTAGGCCTTATTTTCAAGCATGTTCGCAACTTAATATAAGAGCAAAACGATGTAAGAAAAATTAATAAGTGATTAGAGTAATCAACTTCAAGTAATCTTTGGTAATTTTTAAAGTGACTAAAGGTATGGAAAATGTTTAAATGGAAATCTCATTTCATGAAAATAAAGAATTGGATCTAAGTTGGTAGAAATGACTTAGGATTAGGCAACTTCACTAAGATCACATAAAAGAATGAAAATGAGATTTTAAACATTACAAATAGTACATTGAAACATGAAAGTTTCATCCGTCAATTCCTTTGTAAAAATCTAGAACAAGTAATTGTTCACCATCAATTCCTTAAAGTGTGTTGTTTTGTGGGTCTCACTATCATCATGGTTAAAATGATTTCAAGATCTTCAACAAAAAGTTTTGGCACACCTACATCCTAGTTGTATCTTACTAAAGATGTCTTGGGATATGTGTCATTGTGTGTGCTGAGTGATAGAAATATCAAAGAAGAAGATGGACAAAAAGTCTTTCACAAACTTGTGGTGACAATAAGGATGATCATTTAGATAATTTTAGAATAACCATAACTCCTAGTTGGTTCAGACCTGTAATGTAAATGGTTAAACAAAAATAAGGATTGAATAATCCTTCAATTCATTTAGTTTAGTAAAGGACGTATATGTTTAATTTTTGTATATACCTAAGACGTCATTGGTTTCCAAGATTGGTTAAGAGAAACGTAGTACCTCTGCTATGAAATAATGACCAAGTAGGTATCTCTAAACTCCAAAATGAGTAGAGAAAAGTAGCTCGATGACTTCTGTTAATATAGCATGTTAGGTAGAAATTCTTATAAGAAGAAATTTCATTAAGGCTTCGTAAATAGAGAGTCTATGAGGCTTAGGACAATATGTTGTGTATGTTTCTAGGGGCACTTAACTAGTTAATTTGTATCAGACAACACTTGATCCCTATGAACTTGGTTATTGCATGCATAAGTAGCAAGTGTTAAAAAAATGATATGCCCAAAAGTTATAAGAATTACAAAATAAAAGAATTTTTTTTTGACAATTTTAGATTTTTTAATGAAAAGACAAAAGATAAAGAAAATATTTTTGGAATTTTTGATTCTTTTTTCAACAAAAATAAAGAAAATCATTTTGTGATTGATTTTGAAGAAAAAAAGTTGAAAAGTAAATCAAACCTTCGATAGTAAGCCATCTTTGTTGACTGATTCTTAGAAAACGTCATATTGAAGAAAATCGAAGCTCTATATGTGAATAACAATCTCTGAATGATCCAATGCCACTATCGAAGTATCAAAGTATGAAAAAAAAAATCGATAGTCAGATCAAAAATATGAGCTAGACTTTGGAACATACCAAACTTCCATCATTCCAAATCCATTTAAAATTCTCAAGAAAGATTTTTCATCAAGAGGTTTTGTGAAAATATCTGCAACTGATTCACCAAGAGGTTTTGATGAAATTGTATCAAAGAGAAATATGTTTTCTTTTTGAATATTGAATGAGTTTATATGTGAATGACACTCTGAGAATCAAAAAATAAAGTAATTTTCTTCATGTCAATTGCATAGTTACATACTTGACTTTGAATCCAGATCACTTGTGAGATACAAGTAGCATCAACAACATATTCAACCTTAGTTGTCGAAATAGATACACTTATTTTCTTCTTTAACTGCCAACTTACTAACTGCCCATCAAGAAATTTACAACCTCCATTTCTACTCTTTCGATGAAGTTGATAGCCTCCAAAGTTAACATCTGAGTATGCTTGAATGAAAAACCTTATATTTGCTTCATACCAAATCCTAAGTGTAGGAGTTCGGTGTAAATATATAAATACTATTCATAACTGCATGATGTGTTTCCTTTGGATTTGCTTGATGCCTTGCACAATTATACATAAAAAACATAATATCAGGTCGACTTAATGTTAAATAAAAGAAAGAACCTATCATGCTTCGATATGTCTTGAGATCAACAATAGGTTTATCCAAGGATGGATTTAGTCTTGTGCCAACAGTCATTAGAACTTTTTTATATGAACCGTTAGTCATTCCAAATCGTTTGAGTAAGTTCATTGTGCAATTCTACTTATTGATAAGCATGCATTCTTTGTTATGTTGAATGTTCAACCCTAAGAAGTGATTTGTTTTTCCTATCATGCTCATCTCAAACTGACTTTTCAATAGATTTTCAAATTCCTTCGAGAATGCAAGGTCAGTGGAACCAAAAATAATGTCATCAAAATAAATTTGAATAAGTATAAGATGATCTCATACTTTCTTGTGAAATAAATTAGGATCAACTGATCCTTTCTTAAATTTGGAGATTTTTAAAAAAAATGGTTTAAGTTTCATACCATGCCCTTGGTGCTTGTTTTAAGTCGTAAACAACTTTATCTAGAATATAGCAATGATTAGGAAAATTATCATTTACAAATCCAGGTGATTGTTCAAGATACTGTATCCTCAAGAAATCCATTGAGGAATGCAAACTTCGTGTCCATTTGATAAACATCGAAGTTCTTGTGAGCTACATATGCAAGAAAAATTCTAACAGCTTTAAATCTTACGATGGGAGCGAATGATTCATCATAGTCAGTCCCTTCATATCGAATGTAACCTTTAACAAAAAGTCTTGACTTATTGTAAACAACGTTGCCTTCTTTATTAACTTTATTTTTAAAAACCCATTTAGGACCAACCACATAAACATCTTCTAGTTTAGGAATTAACCTCCAAACTTTATTTCTATTGAACTCAACCAATTCAATTTTCATTACAACAACCTAATCATGATGTTCTAATTCAACCTTAACTGTATTAGGTTTAAAATTAGAAATAAAAACATTAAACATAAAAAACTCTTGGTGAAGATTAAGAGCTTCATTTCTTGCTCTAACTTATGCCTTGTTAACACACCAGAATTAGGATTACCAAAATTTTGTTCATTGGGATGATCACGAGTCCATGTCTCCATTGGAGGATAATATGGATCAAAACAAAGATCAACATCCTCAAAGATTTATTTTGCATTTAAAAAATCCTTTGTAACAGAAAGAGTATCATTAATATCATCATTGATATTTGCGCTACCTTGAGCATGATATTTGCGCTACCTTGAGCATCTTCATCGTATTTGACATGCACTGGATTGACATCTTCGACATGTTTTGACCTTACTCCCCCCTGAACACATGAATCAACTCTATGTTGCTCCCCCTCAAAAATATCATTTGATATCAATTGCTTTCCTTCAACTCGAGATTATTTTTTAGTTGCTCCACCATAATTGGAATTGGTATTGAAGATTGACCTTCTTAGATATGTGTATTTGGTGTTGAAGTTACACTTTCATTTGATTGTCCATTAGTAACTATAGAATCATTAGAATGTTTTGATGCTTTAGGAACATGATTATCTTCAATACTCACTTCAACAATGATTTCTCTATCATGAATACCAAAGATTAGATCAAAGTCAACATCAAAAGTTAGCATTTTTTCAAAATCCTCATTTGAATTAGAAAGAATTTATTTTTGAGGAAACTCATGTTCGACTCTTTTAACATAATAATCATCGAAGGTCAAATTGAATGTTTCTTTGATCTTCCTTTCTCATTACTAATTCATTGAATATCCAAGAAATATTCCTTCATTAGCTTTGGCTTGAAATTTTGAAAGATGATCTTTCAAATTCATAATAAAACATCCCCAACCAAAAAAATGGAAAAATTTAACATTAGGTTTCCTTTTGTTAACGATTTCATAAGAGGTGATATTGAATGTTTGATGAATGAAAGAACTACTTGAGTGAAACAAGTAGTAGAAATGGACTTAGCCCAAAAGTATTGAGGTAAATTTGCATATGTAAGCATTGTTCTAGCTGCCTCACACAAGGATCAATTTCTCATTTCCGCGAAGCCATTCTGTTAAGGTGTATAAGGTGATGAAAAATTATGGGAAATTCAAAGATTTGTCTAGAATTACTCTAAATCATAATTCTTGATTTCTATTCCATTTCCACTTTTGATTTGATGAACTTTCTTCTTTAAACTCACTTTGATAATTTTGATGAAGTCGTTCATCACTTGAGCAGTCTCAGACTTTTGTTGAAGAACATGAACCCATGTGAAGCATGAAAAATCATCTACTATGTCTAAGATGTACTTCCAAAGGTTCAACTATCTTTGAATAGATGATAATCGAATGCCCTTGTCGATGTTGTTTTCCTTGTTCACAAGCTGCACATAAGAAATCATTGTCAAATTTTAGAACATGTAAACCTCGAACTAAATAATTTAAAACAAGTTTATTGAGATTTTTAAGTTGAGATGAGAAAGTCTTAGATGCTAGAGGCAGCTAAATTTGAAGAAGCCTTCGATAATAAGCAAATGGAAGGTAAACCCACTATTGGTTTCATGTCCAAAGTGAATATATCTCCTTTTCTCTTTAACATTAGCAAAACTATCTTTGATACATTGGTTGATATGATACTTCCTTATTCATCAAACAACACTTGATTCCCTATTGCAACCAACTAAGTGACCTTATTAGGTTGTGCTTCGGACCTTTGACTTAAGCAGCTCAATTGATTGTAAAATTCCTATTAGTCGTCTTCCAATATCCTTTGATATTTTAGTTTTTATTGTTTCCAAGCTTCACCACACCAACATTTTCCAATTTCCTAAAATCTCACAAACATTCCTTCCTTCCAATCATGTGACGTGAGCAACCGTTATTGGTATACCAATTCTCTTCATATTGCTCGTCATAAAGTACCTACAATCAATTAGAGATATTTAGGTACCCATGTGCTTTTTGGGTTCATATGAATTAGCGTGAAATGTCATGTGAAACGTGGAATTGTAAATCCTATTTTAAACTTTGAATTTAATTCTATCAATCAAGTTAACTTCATTATCTTCGGGAAAGGAAATATATTCATTCACTATCGAAGCATTAACTTTGAAATCTTCTTTTTCAATTTTGTTTTCAGAGAACTCAATTTTTTATTTTGGTTTCACTTGCTTCCACTTTAAGGGCTTCGACAATGACTCTTATGACGAAGTACTTTCATTCATTGATTCACACAAGTAATTCCCATAAGCCTCTTTTACTCGACTTTGTGAAAACTCATTTGATTGGTCATTGTTTCCTTTGTTTTCAAACCAATGACTAAAACTGTTCATTTCACTTTTTCCTTTAGAAAAAGAAACCTTTAATTATTTATGTTGATTCGGGATTAGGAAAACATGGATTATCAAGTGAAATGATACATTTTTCTTTGTCACATTAATTGTTCGTATTGTTTCTCTTGCTTTTGAAAAATATTGATGTGATTCCTGTCGAAAATGAGTTTGATACCGATTTTGATATCTAAATCGTGATTCTTGAACAAAACCTTTATGATTTTGTTGAGAAAATCTTTGAACACCTTTTTTTATCATGATTTTAAAACCTTTGATTATGTCCAAACTTCGACTCTTGTCGACAATCATTTTGATTTTTGTTTTGAGCACGTGTGGGTGAACCTTTGTGAAAAACTTTTGGTTATTCATTTGAAAAATGATTTTGTGATTGATTTCAAAATATATTTTTTTTGACTTTTTTGTGACTTATGTTAAGAATGTTTTTTTTTTTTTTTTTTTTTTTTTGAAGATTTTGTTTTTTCTTCTAATGATATTTATTTTGAGCTTGTCGATTTGATTAAAGCTTTGTCAAATATGATTTTTCAACATCTTGTTTGGAATCCTAGACCTTCGCAGTTTGATCTTTCAACTCATCTTTAAAGACTTGTCAACAGATTTTGACTTGTCTTCGACAAAAGAGTGAGTTCCATTCGCAGCCCAAACTCAAGTTTTTCCAGTTTTATTATCTTTGGAATAAGATTTTTTACTCTTTTGATATTGAAAAGCTTTCGATATCTGATTCAAACCATTTTCTACAACATTTTGATTTTAGTAAAAACCTTTATCGGTCACTCTCAAATTATATTCTGTCAACAAATCATTTAATTTTGGATCAACATTATTACTATTACCTTTTGTAACAAAAACTTGATTTGGAAAATATTGAAATTGTGGATAAAGAACTACATTTTGTTCAAGATAATTTTTCCCTTTTCCTTTAAAATCTTCGTATACTTTTCTATACACTAAAATACTTGTGCTTTAATAAATCGTGAAATTTCATTTTCACTAGAATCATCGTCACTGTCACGGTCATATCTTCGACAATGCTTGACTCTTGAGTTTCATTGTTTTTAGTTGTCGAAGATGAAGCATTATTAAGCTTCGATGTTTAACCAACATTTTCTTTACTTTTAGTTAATAAGGTAATTTTAATGACAGACAAATTTGAACAATCAGCACATTCTTCTTCTTCTTCTTATTCGTCGTCTTTTTCTTCTTCTTCAGTTTCACTGATATTATCAGAATCATCTTCGATATCAACAAAATTTTGTTGAGAACATTGTGTCGAAGATTTAGTTTTGTTCAAAATTTCCATTTGTTTATTTTTGGTCAATGTATCATTCACAATATTCACCAAATCATCAACATCCAAACATTTATCAATATTAACTATAACATAAGCATATGAATCATTTGGTACTCGATCAAATTTAAGAAACCTTGCTTTCACAATCATAAGTAACTTCATCTACAAGTTCTCTTTAGAAATTTAACAAAGGAAGAAGTTTTCTATATTTCTATTTGCATATTTCAGAAAAATGATAGAGTAAAGTAACCTTCCCATAAAGTCTTTTAGCGGTATTACAGTAAATGTTTCTTTATTTAACTAACAAAATGTTATCCATATGAATTGAATCTCTATCAACCATAACATTTTTTAATTTCAACTCTAAGTTCTCTACCCTAGAGTTTTTCTCCTGCATTTTATTCTTAGCATCATATAGAAAAACTTTCATTTTCTCCAAATCACTACTCATGGAAATCAACATGTCATTCAAATAAGAACAAACATCATCACAATTGGATATGACAATATTATAAGAAATTTAAGGAATATTAAGAGAGACTATTACATATCTTCTTAGTCATTGGACACTTTAAAGTGGTAGCCATAAAGCAATGTCCTTATAAATTCTGTTCTCCATCATCACTCTCTCCTTCGCTATCAATAGTTGAATCTCCAAACACCATCTTCTCTGCAAAATTTTCATCTTGATGCTTTGCAAATATGGCACCATGCATAGGGCGACACATATCTTCATCATCCGATCCAGACGACCATATTTGATAAGTGCCCTCATCTTCACCCAAATCCTTCATAACCAGAGATGGATTCTTAGATTTTTCTTTAAGTTCTTCAATCTTCATAGCATAATAGGCCTCTTCCTTAACCTCTTATCGCTTCTCCTCCTTCTTTAACATGCAATCTCTTTCCAGATGGTTTTTACCATTGTAATAATTGCAGTCATAGCAAGAATCTCCATTGAGTTTCTTCTCAGCTTTCTTCTCTTCCTTCACCTTTGTGTTGAACACCAGAACCAGATGTCAAAGATGTTTTCTTGAAAGAACTATTTTTGAAATTAATGTTCATGGGATTTTTATAAACTTGTTGACACTATTGTTTGGATAATATGCCACTTCTTCATTGTTTGAGTTCATTATCAAGCCTTCTTCGCCAACATCTTCTTCTACATTGAAAGATACGTCTTTAACATTTGTTTTGAGACTAATGCCAAATGACAACTAAAATTCATATTGTCCTTGTCATCATCAATTTATTTAACCTCAATATCATGATCTTTGAGTATATTGTAAAGACTCGACAAAAAGTAAGAGTCGAAGTTGTAATGCGTTTTGATCATCAAACAAATATTCTTCCATTCTTTCCATACACCAAGATAAAAGGTAATTCTAAACTCCAAAACATTTCAAAAAACATTATACCTTGAATACTTATAGACAACTGGTGGTAAGGCTCATCACAATTCACGAATACACCATTTATCATTTTCTTCTTTCTTCAATCAATCCATTGTCATATCATCACTCTATGCTATTATTCCCACTGCTCGAACAATATCAACTCGACATGTTCCAGCTTTGATTGGAGGGCATAAATCTTCTTAATGTGAGATAATCCTCCATTCGATCTGCCCACTGATCATATTTCTCTAGAAGTAAAATGGGGGGGGGGGGTGTTCGTTGAAGAACCAATAAGATTTGCGTAATACATCATCATATTCACGTCATGTTCCCCATCGATTTCTTCAAAAAGAAGAAAAGGATTGAATAAGGATGAAATCAGATTCAATTGATTGAGTCTTGAATATAGAATCAAAAAATATTAGAGATCGCTCGAACAACAACATTTTCAAATGCAAAAAAAAGTTGAATTAGAAAGAATGAATTAACATATGAAAACGAGAAAGAAATTCCTCAAACGATTTGATGATTCCAAATCTAATACCACTTGATGTGTAACGTCCCAAACATCAATGATAAGTCAAAAGGTAGTTAGAGTATGATAATCTAGCCTCAAACATCAATGATAAGTCAAAAGGTAGTGTGAAATAAAGCTCCAGGTACGCAATACGATCATACCGAGCACTTCCCTTTTGAACCGGAAGTACCTGAAACATTTAAACAAAAACCATAAGCACAAAGCTTAGTGACTTTCCCCCGAAAATATCAAATACTAAAAAAGAATAGACCCAATCCAGTATACATACTTCGAGCCCAAATCGTGCATTCGGGCCCAACCCATATAAAACATACATATACATACAAGAGTCACACATATAGTCTAGCATCATACAGTACAATGAGAAGACTCACCTTGTAATGCAACTCAATAGTTAACAAGCTCTCAATCTCTCGAAACAAGTACTAAACGCCACTTAAATAACCATATAATGAAAACCGTTGGTCTTCCCCTTATAGATCTAACAATTTGACTAAAAAGTCCACAAGTTAAAAGTTAACCCCATAAGTCAATAGTCAAAGTCAATGTCAACATCAGTTGACCTCCATGTCATGGCCATCTTTGGCCACTTCGTGGTCTAACGTTAAAATCCGATCAACGTCCTATTCAGACATGTCCAGGTGGTCTTAACCAATCTTTCTGTCATGGCCTCCAATTGGCAACCCCGTGGCAGAAAAAAGACAAAACAACTGATCCATCCCCTATCACCATATCGTGGTGACTGAATGCCACATTGTGGGAATTGGTTTTCGAACATCATAATGGATTAACATGTTTCCTTCATCCCCAAGAGCTTCAAAGCTCAGATTTGGTCCATACAATGGTCTAGATGGATGTAGTTTCCAACTTTATCCATTAAGACCACTTAAGAGATCAAGATCTCAAACCGTAGGTTTCAAAAAGGCAAAACATGACATGAAATCAACCATTAAGAACTTATTCCTTAAATCCCCAATTCCATCTTCTCCATAAGAGCTTCTAACACCATAACTAACATAAAAATTGGTGCTTTATAGGCATGCATGTCCAATGCTTGTCTTAACTTCATCTTAGGCAAAAAAAATAAGGGTTTAAAGACCAAGATTACATGCATGACTCCAAAACCCAATTTTACTTCGAATCCAAGGTGTCAAACACCTTATATATCCCAAAGATTCATAAAGTTGAAAACCTTATGAGATCTCACCATCCCGATCCACCAAGACATGAAGAATATGGGATAAATCTAGAGATCTATCACCCTAAAAATATAAAGATTGAGTCTTGGACACTTACAAAGGTCCAAAATATATGTAAGAAGATGAAGATGATGCTTGCAATGGGAACCAGCACACCAAACAGGTTTCATTCTCCTTCAAAGGCCAAAACACCACAAGTTTCTTAAAAAATGAGATCAAAGTGCTTAGAACATATTAGGGTTTGAAAAGAGAGTGTTGGAGGCTAAGGGTGATAAAACCCTAGCTCACACATTCCTTAAATAGGGCTTAAGATCCATAAGTTAGGTTTTTTGTCCTCAGACGGCTGCCACGCCATGACGATCTAATTAAATTATGTGAACATTGAAGATATGTCACGTCGTGGTGGTGCCTCCTCCAAGTCGTGGCAGCCCAAACTTAATTAATTTAAATTAAATTAAACACGTAAAAATTTTGGATGTTACAACTCTCCCCCACTTGAATCAGACTGCATCCTCGAAGTCCACTTTAGTAAATAACTCCAGTTAAGGCTCTCTCATCTCCTCCTCGGGTTCCCATGTCCATTCAAAACCCTTCCGGTGCTTCCATTGAACCTACACCAAATCAACTACCTTATTGCACAAGATTTTTGTTTTCCTGTCAAGAATAACAACTGGTCTCTCCACATAGTTCAGGCGCTCGTCCACCTAAATATCATCCAAAAAAACTACTGCAAAATCATCGGCCGAACACTTCCGTAGTTGGGAGACATGGAACGTGTTGTAGATCTGGCTAAGATCATCTAGTAGATCCAACCGGTATGTGACCTTGCCACTTGAATAACAATTGTAAAGGGACCAACGAACCTAGGGCCCAAGTTGCCCAACTTCCTAAATTGGATGACACTTTTCCAAGGTGATGCCTTCAAGAGTACAAAATCCCCGACATAAAACTCAAGGTCCGACCGATGTCTGTCAGTGTATCTCTTCTAATAGATTTGCGTGGTCTGAATTCTACCTGGCCCCAACAAATCTGGACCTAACACTTCCTGAAACTCGCTAGTCTTGAGTACCACCTCGGTAATCCCCATGACTCGCTGCCCAGCCTCTCCCCCATAAGTTTGGGCCTGGCATTTCCTCCTATAAAGAATCTCAAAAAGAGGTTGGTCGATATTGTCCTAATAACTGTTTTTGAAGGAGAACTCGACCAAAGGCATATACGTATCTCAATTCCTACCAAAATCAAACAAACATGCTCGAAGCATATCCTCGAGCGTCTAAATTGTATGTTCGCTCTGTCCATCAGCCTGGGGATGATAAGTTGTATTAAGATGCAACTGAGTACCTAAATCCTCATGGAATTTCCTCTAAAATCTGGATGTGAATTGAACATCTCAATCCGAAATCACTAAAATGGGTACCTCGTGTAATGAAACCACATCACGTATATAGACATCAGCCAATATCTCCGTAGAGAGTACTCTCCTAAATTGGAATAAATTATGCGCTCTTGGTCAATCGGTCCATAATGACCCAACTCGAATCCACCCCAGGCGTTGTCCTCATGGGGATTTCTAATGGTTGTACTTAGTCGTGAGCTCTTTGATGTTTGGCCTTGACTTTCCGACAAGTCAAAAACCTCTCCACGTACCATGCCATATCCCGCTTCATGCAGGGCCACCAATAGTCAATTTTAAGATCATGATACATCTTCGTCACATTAGGATGAATTGAAAACTTTGATTTGTGAGCCTCCTCCATCATTACCTGCCGTGCACCTTCTTTACACTAGGATGAATTGAAAACTTCTTCATGATAAGATGAATTGAAAATTTTGTCACACAAGGTCAGCAACCCACGACTGTCATAATCAAAAGATGGGATCTGACATATGATCTGCTCACTCTTATGGTGCTCCTCCTTCATAGCGTTGAGATGTGCCTTGCGAATCAGTTCCAACAGAGGGTTAACAACCGTTATCCTCAAATAAAGATCTTGAATAGGTGCACCGATCGCCTTGTGACTCAACACATCGGCCACCACATTGTCCTTCTTGGGGTGACACAAAATCTCAAAATCATAGTCATTCACTACATCAAGCCACATACGTTGCCTCATATTCAAATTTGCCTGATCCATAGAATACTTCAAACTCTTGTGATCCATGTAGATTGTACAACGAACCCCATAAAGGTAATTTCTCTAAATCTTGAGGGCGAAAAACACAACCGCCTCAACTCCAGATCATGCATAGGATAATTCACCCCATGAGGGTTCAACTACCTTGAAGCATAAGTAGTCACATGACCCCTTTGCACAAGAACTACGCCCAAACCCATGATGGAAGCATCACAATAAACCAAAAAATCATCCACACCCTCAGCTAGAGTCAAAATTGGAGCCTCACATAACTTCTGCCTCAAGGTCTCAAATACCACCTTCTGCTCAGGCGCCCATCGGAAAGTGATGGACTTTGTCAATGTGGTCAATGGGGCAATGATCCTCGAGAATTTCTTAATGAACCTCCGATAATAATCTGCCAACCCAAGGAAACTTCAAACCTCAGATCGAGATCTCAGAGCCTACCACTGCATCATAGCCTCAATCATGCCAAGGTTGACAAAAATACGCTTTTGGTTTACAAGGTGCCCCAGAAACTACACTCCATGCAAATAGAACTCTCACTTAGAGAACTTAGCATAAAGCCCCTCCCTCCTAAGAGTCTCCAAAACCTCTTGTAATTTCCCCTCATGCTACTTCTTGGTCTTAGAATAGACTAGGATATCGTTGATAAATAGACAAAATTGCAAGAATGGTCCCTGTGGTATGTCAAAACTAGCAACTTTGGTCCAAAATGGGTTTAGCTCGCAAGAATGGTCCTATAGTTTCCTTTTGTTGCGAGTTTAGTCCAATTTCCTATGAACTTTTTTATAATGACAGATTTGCCCTATTTAGTTTTATTTTCTTAATTCTTTTTATTGCATAAATCAGAAATAAAAAAGATAAATAAAAATACACACCTCATCTCTCCTTCCTCTCTTTCTCTTTCTCTCTCTAACGTATTTTCATTTTACAAGAACATAAGCTGTCGGAAAAATTATATCAGTTGGAATCTTCTCGTCGGACCGCCACCGTGTGCCACAGTAGCCACCATCTAGACGGAGTCACCACCTGCTCATCTCTCTTCCTCCCCCATTTCAGTTTTCAACCGGAGAAACCCTAACTTTGGTTCTTTGTTTACAGATTTGTGGTTCATTAGACCACCGTCGGCACCTCCCCTTAGATGTTTAGGTCTCGTCAGCAATGAACTCTAAATCTTCCGGATCTTGGTTCTTCTTTTCTAACAGTTCTTCTCTTGTAGCAATGGCGAGCTCAACGTGGCGTAGGCTTTCAAATGGGAGGGTTTTTCAGATCGAAGGGTTTTCAAATCGAAGGATCATATAGGCGAAGATCTGAAGCTGACAAAGAGGGTTTTGGTGTTTCGAGTGTGAGTCCAAGATAGATCTGAAGAATCGGAGGAGCATCGCGGCGGAGATCTTGAGCTTTTCTTGGTGACAATTTAGGGTTTTTTAAATGGCCGCCATCACCTTCGTACATATGAAGACATAGGTTGCAAAGATCCCAGACAGTAACCCACATTGGAAACCTATTCTGGTGAGAGGTGGCGACTTCGGCTCCTACGACTCCAACGTCTGATCGATGACTTTCTATATCAAGATACCAATAACATCCACCCTCTTCTCGATCGATTTGGTTTTCAGAAATTGATAATCGATTTGGTTTTCATTTTTTTCTGGACGTTTTCAGATTTCTTGTTCATGAGTGTTCTTGTTCCAATTTGAGTGATATAGAAAAAATTGAGTTTGTAGAAAATTGGATTGTTCATGTTTTAGATTACAGATGTGAAAAAAATGATTATTTTGTTTTTCAAATATGAAAAAAACTGTGTTTCTGGAGTGGCGGTGGTGGTGGTTTCCGGTAGCAGTGATGACCGAACTAGTCTTGTAGGGAATAATGAAAGTGGGGTTACATTTTCTTTTTTCTTTTGTTTAAATTTTAATTAGAAAAATAAAAAGAAATTATAAACAAATAGAAAATTAAATAATAAGGGCAAATCCATCATTATAAAAAATTTCATAGGAAATTGGACTAAACTTGCAACAAAACGAAACTATTGGACCATCGTTGCAAGCCAAACCCATTTTGGACCAAAGTTGCTAGTCTTGACATACCACAGGGACCATTCTGGCAATTTTGTCCGATAGATATGATTACAGACCGATCCAACATCGGCTTACACATGCGATTCATGAGATCCATGAATGTTGTCGGAGCATTGGTGAGCCCAAAAGGCATCACCACGAACTCGTAATGACCATAATGAGTCCTTAAGGTTGTATTTTGTATGTTGTATTCCTGAACCCTCATCTGATGGTAGCCTGAACGCAAATCTGTCTTGGAGAACTAAGATGCAGTTGGTCGAACAAATCATCAATCATCGGGAGTGGGTAACAGTTCTTCACCGTTAAATTGTTTAACTCTTGTTAATCAATGAATATCCGGTGTGAACCGTCCTTCTTTTTCACGAACAGGATCGGGGCTCCCCATAGAGAGATACTCGGCCGGATAAATCCCTTTTCTAACAGCTCCTGCAACTACGTAGACAACTTCTACATCTCTGGTGGTGCTAAACGATAAAGTTCCTTAACTATCAGAGCCACACCCAGAAGCAGGTCAATCTAAAACTCTACTTGCCTCTCAGGAGGCACTCCTAGCAGATCCTTAGGAAATACATTGGGATATTAGCAAATAATGGACACGTTAAAAATGATCACCATCCTCTCAATACAAGTATCTGAAACGTAAGCCACAAATCTATAACATCCCTACTGAAGATAGCTCCTATCCTTCACAACTGAATAGAGGGCTGGCCCATGTTGTGCACCCTCGTCGCGAATAACCACTTCTCCCCCACTTAGGGTTCAAACTCTCACTAATTGGTGCTCAAAATCAATCATGGCCCCATTTGGAATCAACCATTCAATAACCACAATTACCTTAGTCTCACATAACGAAATAGGAACCAAATCGATCGGGTATCTCTCATTGAAAACTTCTAAAATACAATCCTTATGCACCCTCAAAACTCTTACTAGATGATCATTAGCAATCTCAACCTCCAAATGAAAATCTAACTCACCAGGAGCGTCATCAAACCACTTGTTGAGTAAAAGAGACATAAAATATTAGGTAGCACCTGAATCGAAAAGAACCAAAGTAGGCAACCCGTTCACTAAGAACATCTTTAAACATCACAACAGAAAACATAAGCATAAACAATAATAAAAGGAAATAATAAACGAAAAACATACTTGTGACTACATCAGGAGTCGCACACACCTCCTCCTTTGTCAGATGAAAAGCTCTGCTCTTCACCACAGGGGTCGTGGCCTTGCCCTCACGGCCATCTGTGATCCTCAGAGTAGCTGGAGCGGGTGGTGCCAACACTCTTCTCATCAACCTTATAAAAGAGGGCTTCTTGTGGCCTGTATAATTGAAATGAAAGAAAATTAGACCCAATCCGAGGTGACAATCTCTGATAAAATGACCAGTCTTGCCACACTTGAAGCAACCATCAACCTTATCTCGACAAGTCCCCTCATGAGCTCTCTTACGTCTACCACATCATACCCTATCCGACTGGCCTCTAAATCAAGAATCAGAAGTCTTGGGTCTCTTTGCGGGACCCCCCTATTGTCTGTACTTACTCTGCCTTCCTTATCCTGAGGTGATCCAAGTTAATCCCCTGCTCCTGGGCTCTAGCTATCATATCCTCTAACATTTGACAAGCTAAAAATCTAACAAACTCCCTGATAACCGCCCTCAGCATGTCGTAATATCGATTCTTCTTCATCTCCTCAACTGAGACATACTGTAGAACCAATAAAGATCTCTCCCTAAACTTGGTGGTGATCTCCGCCATAGTCTTCGTCGTTTGCGCAGGTCCTAAAACTCCTTCGCCAACTGCTACACCTTAAGAGCCCGTGTAAACTTTGATCGAAATCTGGTCACAAAATTAGGCAAGGTCATAGCCTCAATAGCCAACCTTCTCCCACCAATCACAAGCTCGCTCCCTCAAACATCCCGGAGCGAACCTCACCTTCGACCCCTCATGGTGGAAGCTCGTAATCTGAGCACACTCCATGTTATCTATTTATTTCCTGGCGATAATGGGGTCTTTTTCCCTGAAGAACTCTGGTGCCTCACATGCTAAAAAATCCATGAGCATAAGCGCATGGCCTCCGTACTCTCTGACGGGTATATTTTCTCGAAAGATCCAAAAGCGCTCCTTCATCATCTCAACAATCCCTTCCTTGATCGTCCTGAACATCATAGTGGTTACATCAAGGACACCGCACATAATCTCCGAGGCAATGAACTCACATAGTCCCTCATCAATTGGCTTAGGGCCAAAGCCTGGACTAGAACCAGATCCTAAACCTCCTGCTCCAACACGTGTCATCACCATACTAAAATACAACACACAAACAATCAGAAGTTCACACTCTATAAGTTCCTTAGAATCATTTTGACTTTCCTTGACTCGAGTACGAATCTTGTGCTTTTAGTAGTATGGGCCCAATATTACCTTCAACATCTATCCATACATTCCTCAAGAATCATTCTAAATCCTCTAAGTCAATTCTTAACAATTCATAAGCTATTCTTAGGCTTTCCTAAGATTCCCTCCCACGTCTCCTCTATCAGGTGCAAAGGAAACTTCCATCGACACCCCTAGCTACCTCACGAATACAATCGCATATGACAAATATTAAACAATCCTTCGAATGTGAGATCTCATATTACTATGGTTAGACTCAAACAAGATCTGTGTAATAGAGTTTAACCTAACACCCTAAGATTGTTTAATCCTTGTAGTATGCAACCCCTTGTATCCATTTAATAGCTATTGGTCATCAGTGAAGGTCTCACATAGCACGAAGCAAGCAACATTCGAGCATTGACGACAACCATCATACACCACACAATCAGACATTCCTATCTCAGAAACTCCTAGAAATCTCTAATCACTAGCATGGATTACTACTAGCTTACAAATCAGGCATAAAATCATCTATCCTTAATATGCATTCTATCATGCAATCCTGAGCTCTAATCTAACATACGTTTCACGTATAACATACTAAACATAACACATAGTATTTTCGGGAAATACTTACTTGAGCTCAGGTGATTACATGCACCACACCCTTTTTCTTTTATAAAACTTTTTTTTAGAGAATCGTTTTTCTTTAAATGATTTTTACCATTTCCTCACTTTGAGTCCAAACACACTCGAGAGTGTGTGCAAATCCCTCATACCAAGGCTTTGATACCAACTTGTAACGTCCCAAACTTTAAGGTAAAATTTTCATTTTTAAATATAACCAAAAACCCACAGTATTCATTATAAAAAAGATAGTCAAAGTATGATAATGTATCCTCAAACAATAATGATAAGTCAAAAGGTAGTGCGAAATAAAACTCCAAGGTGTGCAATGTGATCATGCCGAGCTCTTCCATTTTGAACCAGAAGTACCTGGAACATTTAAACATAAACCGTAAGTATAAAACTTAGTGAGTTTCCCCCAAAATACCATATAACAAACAAGAACGGGCCAAGTCCAACATACATACTTTGGGCCCAACCCATACATTTGGTTCTAACCCATAAAATCAGGCCCAACGCATCTAATCGGGCCTATCCCATATAAAGCATACATACACATGTAAGAGTCACACAAACAATCTAGCATCCTACAGTATAGTAAGAAGGCTCACCTCATAACACAACTTAACAATCAACAAGCTCTCAAACTCTCGGCACAGGTACTAAACGTTACCTAAATAGCCATACAAGGAAAACCCTTAGTTCCCCCCCCCCCCCCCTAGAACTTACAATTTGACAAAAAAGTCAACAAGTTAAAAGTTAACCCTAGAAGTTAACGGTCAAAGTCATAGTCAAGATTAGTCGAGCTCCATATCGTGGCCATTCTTTGCATGGCTGTTCCGAACATATTTTGGGCCATAGACTAAACGGAAAAAAGGACCTCAAAATACATAAATGACATGAACGGTTTTTATAATAACTCAATAATTAAAAGAAATTTACATATACTAGCTTCTAAATATAACAATTTCTATTACAAAAATCTATACATTAAATATATATATATATATATATATATATATATATATATATATATATATATATATATATTCTAGCTTTTCGAGATGTAAAATAATTAATAATATCTTCAAAATCGATATTGTCTAACATATCATTAATAGAGTCAATAAAAATTTGGGCCCCTTTAAAATATGAGACATGGACGGTCACTCCTATCACCCACCATTTGGGATGGGGCTGATCCTTTGGCCATGTCGTGGTCCACGATTTAAAACCCGGTCACCATCCCAATCAGACAAGTCCAGGCGGCCATAACCGATCTGCACATCGTAGCCTCCTATTGGCCACGTCGTATCAAAAAAAGACAAAGCAATCAATCCATCCCTAGTCGGCACGATGTGGCGATTAAATGTCACGTCGTGGGAGTTAGATTTTGAACAACTTAATGGATTAAGTTGTTTCCTTCGACCCTAAGAGATTCAAAGATCATATATGATCTATATAATGATCTGGATGGATCCAACTTTATCCATTAAAACCACTCAAGAGATCAAGATCTCAAACCCTATGTTTCAAAAAGGAAAAACATAACATGGATTCAACCATTAAGCACTTATTCCTTGAAGTCCCAAGTCCATCTTCTCCAAAAGCGCTTCTAACACCACAACTAACATAAAACTTGGTGCTTTATAGACATGCATGTCCAATGCATGTCTTAACTTCATCTTAGGCCAAACAATAAGGGTTTTATGATCAAGACTACATGTATGACTCCAAAACCCATTCTTAGTTCAAATCCAAGGCCTTAAACACCTCAAATGTCCCAGAGATTCACAAAGTTGCAAATTTTATGAGATCTGTCCACCCTAATCCACCAAGACATGAAGAATATGGGACAAATCTAGAGATATAGCAAACTAACAATATAAAGATTGAGTCTTGGACACTTACAAAGGTCTAAAAGATATGCTAAAAGATGAAGATGGTGTTTGAACTGGGAACCAACATACCAAACGAGATTCCTTCTCCTTAAAAGGCCAAAACACCACAAGTTTCTTCAAAAATGAGATCAAGGTGGTTAAATTAGATTAGGGTTTGAAAAGACAATGTTGGAGACTGAGGGTGAGCAAACAACTAACTCACATATTACTAAAATAGGGTTTAAGATAAAAAAACTAGGGTTTTTGTCCTCAAATGGCTGCCACGTCGTAACAAAATACTGCCACACTGTGGCGACCTAATTAAAGTACATAGACATTCTTGATATGTCATGTCTTTGTGGTAGCTCCACTACTCATGGAAACCCAAACTTAATTAATTTAAATTAAATTGAATACCTCAAAAGTTCGGATGTTACATGATGAGTCAGTAATTCAATCAAGTAACTTACAATAAAAATATAAACAAGAATAGTAAACAAATTTGGTTCAACTCATATTATCTGGAGGGTTGCAAAGGTACAAGTGTTTCTAATGAAATGTGAATAGTTACAGATGACCTAAACAACAACACTATTTGTAGTGCTATCAACATATACAAAAAATCTTGTAGGACTTCGTTATCAGAGTATGACAGATAGCAATGCCCACTAGAATACATAGATATATTAAAGGTATGTAACCTTCGATATAGACAACTATGTAATATTTTGACTATTATAAGATGAAGACTTCGACACTTGGATATCATCACAACATCTTTTGACTCTACACTTATATTAGGATTTTTTTTCCTTCAATTTTAAAATACATGTGTACATTAAATACAATAAACATTGATAATAAAAAAAGGGAGTCATTGACTTACTGGCTAACATGCCCCACCCTCTCAAAGAGAAGTCATAGTTTCGACTCTTTCCTTCGTTTTTTCTTTTTTCATTTTAAGTTATTACGTTTTAAAATACCTATTCAGTGACTAACCAATGACTAAAATGGTTTTTTTTTTTATAAATAATAGCAAATGGGGAACAAAAAAAATGTTGGGGCTAAATGCTAACTCGTATGTAAATATTGGGGCAAAATGCAAACCAAGAAAAATGCAAAACTGATATGTCATCATGACTTGTTGGTGACCAGCCAAGGGACTGAAAATAAAACATTTTCTAAAGTATAATGACAAATGGGAAACAAAAAATAAAGTTGTAGTTAAAACAAAATAATGTTGTATATATAATGACTTTTGTGATATAAACCATATTCATAAATAATAAAAGTTTTACATACACGAAATGGGTAGATGAGCAACAAGTTATATCGCAACCCTTTTTTGGATGATAAAATCAATTCTTTTAAAAATAATATATATAGATCTTGGGATCATAACATTACTATGCATGACCCGTTGAATTCTATTGGAGAGTTTCACAACATTTGACGCAAGGAAACATAAAGTATCAAATACAAAAAGTATAAATATGTGTTAATTTTCCATGCATTATTTCTCATGTTTTGCTACTTTGCATGATGCAGCTTTTAAAACAGTCTGTCTTGCAGTGAAAACCCAACTATCTAACCCCACAAGAGGAAAACTCATGTTAGATCCACACATGCGTACTTCCCTCCAACCCATCCAAAAACTAAAACATTAGTTGGTGTAAGTGTTGATCTTCCTTCCAGTGTATCGGTTAGAAAAGATGGAATTAAAGTTCAAGGGTCCAATTTTATCCATTTTTCATCAAACTCTAACTCTAGAAATATATGTATTACAAAGTATCTATGTAAAACTATGTACATATAATTAAAATCAAATGCTACAAACTTTTAAAAGTGCGGATAGATCATATAAATGAAAGAAATGGTTGACTATGAACATGGAGAGAAACGAGCGGTTATTTTATATATCTTAACAGGAATCGATTAGATTGTGTAAGTTGTTAAGAAAAAAAATGTTGATTGGAGTATGTATACTGTACTTTCGAAATTTATTTTTGAGGGTAAGCGATTAAAAATATATAAAAATAAAGAGAAGGAAACACAAAATCGGCGTGACATTCATGTTTATGGTTGGAGAAGATAATGTAAAGTTGGTAATTTTTTTTTTTTTTTTACTGTGTCAAATATTTGATAAATGTAAATATGAAATTCATACCACCATTGATGACAATGTGGCATGGTGGATATTATTTAGGAATTAAATATTTCAAAAGGAGTTTTTTGAAAATCGAATATCATATACCGGTGATGAATAGTTAAAAAAAGAAAATCAATTTATCATTAATTTCACAATGTAATTTATTTCCTTTCTCTACTCAAAACCCTAGAACTTGAGTTGTGTTTGATTGTGACATTTCCAATTCTTTTCTTACAAAAAAACTTCAAGTACGTTTTTTTAGAATTTAAAAAAGAAAAAAAAAAATCAAACTTTTAAATGGGCTTCCGTTTATAAAAGTTTGGGTAAATTATACTAATCATTTCTCGTGCACATGTTAGAAAACGTGTTTAGTTTTTATCTTCAAAAATTAACTCAGATCGTCCTTTTTTTTTTTTTTTTTTGCTTGGTTAGTCCCTCCATACATAAAAAAAACTATTTTACCTTTATTTATTTATTTATTTTCTTTTTAATTGTTATTTATTAATTATTGATTGATTTGTTTATTATATAAAATAAATATTATTGCATTTAAAAAAAGAAATGGGCCGGTACATTTAATCACTCATCTCCCCCTCCCCTTCTTCTTCTTCTTCTTCTTCTTCTTCTTCTTCTTCTTCAAGATATCTCATATCTACCATCACCACCCACAACGACCGACTTCAGTGCTCCGACAACTCCTTTGGAAACTCCTGGACATCTCCGGTTTCATACAGAGGAGGTCGACTCCAAGACACTGGCCAAGTTCAGTCTCTATTTTACTCTCTTTTCATGTTTCCCCTATTCTGATCTAATACTTTCGTCTCTCCAGTTTCAGATTTGGAAATAGAACCATTTGACTTTCCCCATCTCAAGATTTTCCACAGATTACCCAACACCACCTATCACTGCTAGCACCTTTGACACCACCACCTATAACTACCATCTCCTCCTTCAAACCAAATCATAATATGAAAACCTTGCACCTAGCTTCTTCCATGACCTAAAACGTTAGGCGAAAATTGATCTGAACATATGTGAAGAAGGAGATCAATCTAAACATATGCCAACAACTTTTTCCTTGATCTGAACCTTACACCTGTCTTCTTCATCAATCATCCATGTATGGTTTCCATTCAATCAGACATATGGGTTGTATGCTTTCCTTACATGGTGCATCTAGAAATCTAAATGTAAAACATATCCAAAAAATCAGTCTAGGTTAAAATCTGATAATCATCGATTGTAAAATTTCCTAAATGTTGATTGTTTTCTAATAAACAATCACAATTATAAAAAAGATAGATAGAGAGAGAGAGAGAGGCCAACATTCCAATTTGACCATATCTGAAAGGCACTTGGTACCAATTTGAACTGATCTAAAACGAGCTTCAACCCATTTGCAACCCTGTATAACCATGTCGCCGGAGATAGTGTCCGCTTCCGCCTTCGATTATAATTCCTTTGCCTCTTATTCGAATAGAGAATTAAGAAAGAGTGTGACAGTTCTACATTGAGAACGAAGAAGAGGGAAAGAGATCAACTATTCTTCATATCTTTCTGGCTATGGCTCCCCCCCACCCCCCAATCACAAAATCAGACTGAGAAAAGGTATCCTTGCTCCTATGGTGTCTGATTTAGGTTTTAGATTCATGTTAGCTTTTGAGGTGCATATCGACTTCATGGGTATCTTGAAGCTTGCTAGAAGCCTATGATTTTGCCGCGCGGGCTCTACAATACTGAAAGAAAATAGAAATGGGAGATGTTGGGTAGGTGAGAGTGGGCCCAATTTCCTTTTTTTAAATGATAAATAATATTAGATTAATTGAAAAAAAATACACAGGGGCATTATAGTCATTTTAAATCTAGTATGGAGTAAACCTGCAACAAAATTGTCTTTTAGGGATGAAACATACAACTTTAAACCAAATGAAGGATCGTCCGTGTTAATTTTTGAAAATAGGGATTAAACGTGTCTTACGACACCTACACGAGGGACGATTCGTGTAATTTACCCTAAAAGTTTGTTCAATAATGTAACTTACAGACATTAGTTGAGAAAGTGTAACATACTTGAATACTTGATCAACAAGGCTTTTTTGAATTAGTTAGTAACTAACCCCTAAACATTTATATACGACAAAGGAAAGTATACAAATTATATCAATAGATAAATGTAAAAAAAAAATAATGTTGTAATAGTTTATGTATATGTGATTTATACGTTAACGTAACGAGAAGATAGCCCAAGAGTTTTTATGGAAAAAGTTAGCCTGGTGGTATGTATATACTACATGGGCCTATTTGATGCTTAATGGGAAACGAAATTTTGAGCTAGGATAGAATATAATAATAGATGCGCAAAGAAAGCACAAGTTCACGAACAAAAGAGAAACTATTAATTTGTAAATTTTTAAACGGATTCTATTATGTATTTCAGAGCACATATTAAAAGTATTAATTAATCATAATTATTTCAGAATACATATTAGAAGTATTAATTAATCATAATTATTAATATAATTAAATGTGAAATGCATTAATTATGAAGATTATTAATGAATTTTATATTTAATTATGATAATATTTCTTATAATTAATGTGTTTAACATTTAATTATGATAGTAATTATGATTAATTAATACTTTTTATATACACCCTTACAGTACATATTAAAAAATCCTATTTTTAAACCCAATTAAAACTGAAAGAGCATTACAAAATAAAGTACGATTTAAACTTACAAATTTAACTAATATGAATTAAGTTTTAATATTTAAATAAGGAACCATGATATATATGGATAAATGGTCTAATTTCAATAATCTATTAAAGGAAATGACCATCAAAATTCAAATCTGAAATAAACATTTTGGATTTGAATGATAGATTATGCAGTAATTAGCTAATTGACCATCCGCAACTTTGCTGCGGAAAACGTTTCATATAAAAATTTGAGAAAATGACAAAAATAGCCATTTACACTAATAACATTACAAAAATAGCCAAAAAATATCGAAATTACAAAATAGCCAACGATTTCGCAGATGGAAATGCCCCATCTGCGAAATCAGCATGCCATCTGCGAAAGTACAAGCAGCTAAAGCACAGCTATGCTTTAGGTGCTTGTACATTCGCAGGTGTTTTTTTTTTTAATTTTTTGTGTATATATAGGGGTAATTTCGCAGATGGAGAAGGTCCATCTGCGAAATACTCTCACTCCTATCTGCGAAATACTGATTTTTTTTTTTTGTATTTTTTTGTATTTTTTTTAGTTTGACTATGAAATTAATTGGTTTGACTACGAAATCATGTAGCAACATGATATTTTTCTACAAAACTTTTTATATAGCAACATGATTTCGTAGTCAAACCAATTCATTTCATAGTCAAACTAAAAAAAATACAAAAAAAATCAGTATTTCGCAGATAGGAGTGAGAGTATTTCGCAGATGGACCTTCTCCATCTGCGAAATTACCCCTATATATACACAAAAAAAAAAAAAAAAAAAAAAAAACCATCTGCGAAAGTACAAGCAGCTAAAGCACAGCTGTGCTTTAGCTGCTTGTACTTTCGCAGATGGCATGCTGATTTCGCAGATAGGGCATTTCCATCTGCGAAATCGTTGGCTATTTTTGTAATTTCGATATTTTTTGGTTATTTTTGTAATGTAATTAATCTAAATGGTTATTTTTGTCATTTTCTCTAAAAATTTCGAGGAGAAATAAGATGTCAGTAAATTTTGTAATAAAAAAAAATATATATACATAAATAATGACATTGTGGGGGAGATTCGAACCCTGCCAAACTGTATAAAACCCACATGAAATCTATTAAGCTATATCCCAATTGTTCTAGAAATAATTAATTTAAACAATTACCAGAATTAAATAGAATAAAACCGCAATTCATACTTTCATAGTGGTTAGTAATAGATAATGTATAGTATTTGTTAGTCTGTATCCAATTTAAGTTCGAAATTTTTAGTTTTAACATTTTCAACTAATTGATTTTGTTTATCCCTTTGTAACACAATAGTTTTAACTATATTCGGAAATGTTTTTTGGATTTTTATTGAAATTTTGGAAAATATATATTTTTCTGTTTGAAATATGAATGTTGAAATGTATTTTTTTTCTGTCAAGGGAAAATAGTATTTTTGATGCGACCTAAAATTAGTATGAAATAAAACTAAAATAATCCAATTTTGAATACGAAAGTTCATGTTGAACTGTAACTAATTATGTTTAATAAAAAAAAGTTTCAATACCATAATAACTGTTAAATTTCTAAACGTATATGGTAATTGGAAAACATTTTACATGAAAATTTAAAATCTCAAACCATGAGCACATACATTTAATAAAATTTGTAATGCGCAACTCAACCTTTCTTATAAACAAATTGATGATTTTTTTCATTAAATATATTTTATCTCAATACATACTAATAATATCATATTAAAATATATATATTTGAAATTTTATAATAAAATCATATGTTTAATAGTATTTTATTTTATTTTATGCAGTAATAATAACATGTAATTAGTTACTTTTATAATTAATAAATGACATATTAAAAAAAAAAAAAAAAAAAAAAAAAAAGCACTCCATTGAAATAAACTAGGTATTTTTAACTTTCTTAGACTCATGCTTGACATGCTTGTATCATTTTTTCTCCCTATCTATTTCTTCATTCTCACTACACTCTCAAAACTCCATCCTAACTTTATCTTTAGTTGCCGCTCTAATAAATCGGGTCACATTATTTCATGATCGGTATGTATTTCTTATATGATTAACCATATTATCGGCTTCAAATGTCATTCTTACCCCAAAACATCAGTTGTACCTTCTCCTCTTTAACCGCTTCTTCACAAGTTTTAGTAAATAAAAGAAAAAAATGGAAATACGCCAAAAAGAAAGAAAAAAAATATTTTATGTTCCTGAGTTGGAAAGAAGAAAAACAAACATTTGCTTCCTTTCTCTCAAAATCCTTTCAAATTAGAATAACATTAAGAGCGAAAATAATTCTTTCATTTCCTTCCGAAATTTTTCATTAAAAAACTCAAGAATGCCAAATTGTTTTCTTTGTTTTCATTTTGATCAATTTCCTTTCTCACCGTTTGTTAAGTTATACCTAGGAAGATGGTGTAAAATTTTCAAAATAATCGTTAGTATGTGCTTCTAGGTCCTTTGTTCCTCCTCGTAAGGAAGTCTATAAACAACAATTTTTATTATGAAGTAAATACATCACTTGTTATGACCTTGCAATCTTTGCATCCCAGAAGGTCGTGCCTATAAAACAAAAGGTATACAATTTGAATATTATTCTCCCATTTTGAATTAGCATATTTTTCTTAAAAAGGAGTATGCGAACATCAAATCATGTGCCATGATTGATGCTATGATTGACTGAGAAGTTGTTTTGATGCTATGATTGACTGCAAGGGCTAATGTGTGGTAGTTCGAACCCCAAGTGGGGGAGAATTGATTATCTATGGAGAGGGCACCAGGATGGGTTCAGAGTTTTGTTCTGCAGTTAGAGCTTGATAGTATATTCAGCATGGGTCTACAGGTTATTTAGTGTATGTGGTGGATATGCTGGCCAGGGATCATGTTTCAGTTTCAGAGGTCCCGGTAGTCAGGGAGTTTGCCGATGTGTTCCCGAAGGAGTTACCCGGTGTGCCTCCTGACAGGAAGGTCGACTTCAAGATCAACCTTGTGCCAGGTGTGACCCATATTGCCAATGCTCCGTACTGATTGGCACCGCCTGAGATGCAGGAGTTGTCGTCTCATCTGCAGGAGCTGCTAGGTAAGCAATTCATTCGTCCGAGTAGTTCTCCGTGGGGAGCACTGATTTTATCCGTCAAAATTAAGGATGGTTCACAGAGGATGTTCATTGATTACCGGGAGTTAAAAAAGTTTACGATGAAGAACCGTTATCCCCTTCCATAGATTGATGATCTTTTTGATTAGCTACTAGGAGCATCTTGGTTCTCCAAGATAGATCTGAGGTTTAGGTACCATCAAGTCAGGGTGAGAGAGGAGGACGTGGAGAAGACTGCGTTTCGGACTCATTATGGGCATTACGAGTTCATGGAGATACTATTCGGGCTCACCAATGCGCCAATAATATTTATGGATTTGATGAACTGGGTATGCAGGATGATGCTCGATTGCTCGGTTATCGTGTTTATTAATGATATCTTGGTATATTCCAAGACCAGAGAGTAGCATGAAGAGCATCTTCATGAGCTTCTGGGGATTTGGAGACGAGAACGACTTTATGCTAAGTTCTTGAAATGCGATTTTGGTTGCGAGAGGTTCAATTCCTTGGACACCTCGTTAACCAGGATGAGATTTTGGTCGATTCGAATAAAATTAAGGGGGTGATGTAGTGGGAGGTTCCGAAATCTCTATCGAATATCAGGAGTTTCTTAGGTTTGGCATGGTATTACCGAAGACTCATTCAAGATTTCTCCAATATTGCAGTACCCCTCACTTGGCTGACAAGGAAGGGGGTGGATTTCCGTTAGGGCCCTGAGTAGCAGTCAACATTTGAGACCTTTCGGCAGAGACATTGCGAGGCCCCAATTTTAACCATCCATGAGGGAATTGAGGATTATATGGTTTTTTGTGATGCATCCATCACTAGGTCGGGGGCAGTTCTCATGCATAGAGGATGAGTGATAGCTTATGCTTCACAGAAGCTAAAGCCGCATGAGACGAGATATCCCACACATGATCTTAAGTTGGAGGAGATGGTTTTCGCCCTCAAGATTTGGAGACATTACCTTTATGGGGTTCACTACACTCTCTACACGGACCATAAGAGTCTGAGGCACATTATGGATCAGTCGAACCTGAACATGAGACATGGCAGGTGGCTGGATTTAGTCAAGGATTATGACTGCGAGATAATTTACCATCCGGGTAAAGCAAATTTAGTGGTGGATGCCTTGAGCCACAAGTTGATTGGACCTTATGTTGAGGTGTCATGTATGAGGATATCTTCTTATGGGGTTGATTAGGGAGGCTCGAGCCGAGGGGTGAAGGAGGAAAATAGGAAGATTGAGAGGATCAAGGGCGAGATCACCTGGTTTGTTTCAGACAGTCATGGTTTGTTGACATGTTACAGTCAGGTATGGGTTCATATCTCTGGTGGGATCAGACAGATTCTGTTGGAGGAGGCTCATAAGTCTCATTTTTCAATCCATCCGGGGGCCACCAAGATGTGTCGGGATCTAGGTTTGAGTTATTAGTGGTCGTGCATGAAGAGAGAGATCTCTTGGTACGTTGAGAGATGCTTGGCATGTAGGATGGTCAAGGCCAAGCATCAGAGGTCGCATGACAAGTTGCAGCCTATGGAGGTTCCCATATGGAAGTGGGAGCAGATTTCAATGGATTTCATCACCAAGTAGCCAAAGACTACAAAGGGTTTTCATGCTATTTGGGTCATCGTTGATCGATTGACCAAGAGTGCCCACTTCCTGGCGATTCAGGAGAGCTCGTCAGCCAAGAAATTGGCCGATGTGTATATTCGCGAGATTGTTGCTCGCCATGGGGTTCTGGTCTCTAATTTTTCAGACCGTGATGTCTGGTTCACCTCCCGCTTTTGGTAGAAGTTCCATGAGGAATTGGGCACGAGACTTCACTTCAGCACAACTTATCATCCATAGACCGACGGCCAGAGTGAGCGGACCATTCATACTCTCGAGGATATGTTGCAAGTATGTGTCATTAATTTTGTTGGGGGCTGAGACTCCTACCTACCTCTTGTAGAGTTCTCCTACAACAACAGTTTCCACTCTAGCATTGATGTTGTGCCTTTTGAGCTTTTATATGGGTAGAGATATCGTACCCCAGTCTATTTGGGCAAGGTTGGTCACATGATCATGCATTGGACTGATGTGTTTCTTCAGAATACAGAGATGATTCGGCAGCGGCTGCAGACTGCTCAGAGTTGACAGAAACGTTATGCTGACAGGCGCCAATCTGATTTGGAGTTTCAAGTCAGTGACATGGTGTTGCTGAAAGTCTCACCTTGGAAAGGTGTGATTCGCTTCCGGAAGAGGGAGAAATTGGGTCCCCGATATATTGAACCATTCCGGATTATTTCCAGGATTGGCATGGTTGCCTACAGATTAGACCTTCCCGAGGACCTCATTCAAACCCATAACACTTACCATGTTTCGCAGTTGCAGAAGTGTGTGTTGGACAAGGATGCGGTTGTGTAATTAGATGACATTCAGGTTGATGAGTGTCTAAACTATGTTGAGAGGCCCGTAGCTGTTTTGGAGAGAAAGGTGAAGGTTTTGCGGAGCAAGGAATTACCTCTGGTAAAGGTATGATGGGAACATTGGAAGGGCTCGGAGTGGATGTGGGAGCCAGAGGTCGAGATGCGGGAGCATTACCCGGATCTTTTTGTTGCAACAGACTTCAAGGACAAAGTCTATATCAAGTGGGGGAGAGTTGTAACATCCCAGGTTTTCAGGTATTTTCAAATCCTTCCCTTTTTATTTAAATATGTCATTTTGTTCCTTGATGTTGGTTGGAATTAGCCCTAAGAAGCCCTTGTTGCAAATTGTTAATTCTTGGGAGCTTGAGTTTTATGTTGGGCATACGTATGGATACACTAAGTGTACTAGGGCACACCCTAGTATGCTGGGCATACACATATGTACACAGGGCGTACGCATATCCGGGTGAAAACCTAATTTTTAGGGTTTGTGGAGTATTTAAGCACCATTATGGGTCATTTCAACTCACTCTTTCAGCCTCCAAGTCCTTTGGTTCCTTGTTCCTTGTAGGAGGTCTTAATGGATTAAGACCACGTATTAAGGACTTTTTGGACGACCAAAGTCTTAAAGTTTGAGACTTTATGGTTCTAGAGCACTATTGACTCATAAATCTGAAGTTTGAGCTTAAATGATTAATCCATGAACCACTTATGAAGGTAGTAAGTCTTGTGAGGATATGCCCCACGTAAGGCAATGTACGCCTTGCGTACTGAGTCAACCACCCCATGGGTAATCAAGGTGAGGCGAAGTACGCCCAACGTACCGAATGGGTACGCCCCACATACGCCCTCTGATTGGATTTCAGACTTTGGGCTTTGGGTATTGGGCCATATGTTGGGCTTTGATACTTGGGCCCTAATGGTCTATCTGGATAAGTGTGTTTTGGGACAATTAGGGGATTAAACCTTTTGATGAGGCCTAATAAGGGGTTTGGGTCCAATTTGGAAAATTAGGCCAATCATGGGCCTTGAAGTAAATTGAGCCTTTTGGATCAAAGATTTGGACTTGTTCCTTGGCCCATTTAGGGAATGGTTAAAGTGGACATTTACCCTAGGTATGGATCCTTAATCAAGAATGGTATCCCAATTGTTATTTGGGCGTTTGTTTATTGTGACAGTTTGGGATTTTCTGTAAGTTAGCGGTTGGAGGTTTCAGTGGAGTTTGACATTGTGAGGTGAGTGTTCCTCATTATACTTTCGGTTCGAAGGCACCAAGGATGACCCATTGGTTTGATAACCTGCACTTATTAATATGTGGAGTATGATATACATATGCATGCTAGTCTTTATATGTTAGTTTGGTAGATCTGTGGGACTACCTATGAAAATTCCATGTTTATCTATATATGATATTAATATTTATATGTCGAAATATTGTGTGGGTGGGTTGAGGTAGTACTTCTTTGTGTTGTAGCCAACATACCCTAGAGTATGCCAGATATGAGCTGAGGGCCAAGGAGGGGATGCCAGACTCATACTGAGCACTCATGAGCATTCCAGATATGAGGTGAGGGTCGGGAAGGGCTAGCCAGACTCATACATAAGGCTTAGCGGTATTCAGTCTGTTGACTGATCAGGTCGGGGAGCAAGCCAGGCATAAGTTGTGGACTAGTGGGGCAAACCAGACTTGTGCTGTGGGCTCAGGGGTAATCCAATCTATTAAGTTGTGGACCCATTACATGCTATTATTATATTGTGCTATTTGTTATGTATCGGTATTTTGGAGGAACTCACTAAACTTTGGGCTTATAATTTTGGATTATGTTGCAGGTACCTCATAGGATCGCAGGAAGGCGAATATGTGATCGTGCACCTCCTCATATTTAGTTTTACGATTTTGGGATTTCTCTAATGTGAAACTTATTTTGAAAACAAATTGTAGTAAATGATGGTTTTGTGGTTGTTTAAAAAGTTCAAAATTATCAAGAATTTTATGAATGCTGCACAACCAAATTCCAAACTTGATTTTCATACATGGACTTGATCTCGCTGTCCATTGCCTCTTTCCATTTGGCTGAGTCAGGGCTTGCCATGGCTTCCTTGTAGTTAGCTGGTTCTTCCAAATTTGTTAGTTTACTATCACTGATAAATGTATCACCGTTTGTAGTAATATGGAAACCATAAAACTCAGGTGGTATTCTAACTTTACTAGAACGCCTAAGAGGTAATGACTCGTCAATTGGTTCAACTGGAATTTCCTCCTCAGGTTGATCCCTAGCCTTTTCAGAAGTTCCTTCATCGTTAGACTCTTGAATTTATTAAGATCAATGGTACTCCCACTGTCCTCTTTGTATATGAGCTCTCTCTATCTCTCTCTATGTCTCTCTCTCTCTCTCTCTCTCTCTCTCTCTCTCTCTCTCCTCCCTTCATGCTAAGAAGGCCATATTCTCACTAGATCTGTAGAACAAATATCCAAATAATTTTTGTGGGTAGACGATGAAAATACATCTCTCACTTCAAGGTTCAAGCTTTTCCTGAGTCTCTCGTCTAACAAACACTTCACAACCCCAAACCTTGATATGTGCTAACGAGGGAACCTTCCTTGTCCACGTCTTGTGAGGCATTTTGGCAACTTTCTTTGTTGGGACAAGATTAAGAATGTAGGTGGTAGTCTCTAAGCCATACCCCCAGAATGAGATTGTAAGTGAAGCTAGACTCATCATGGAACGGACCATGTATAACAAGGTCCGATTTCACCTCCCAGCCACACCATTAAGTTGTGGTTTCTTAGGAGGTGTCAATTATGAAACTATTCCATATTCCTTGAGGTAGTCGTGAAACTCTATACTAAGATACTCATCGCCTCTATCGAATTTAAGCATCTTTATCTTCCTGACCAATTGATTCTCGACTTCATGTTTAAACTCATTAAACTTTTCAAAGGTTTATGAGGTATTCTTGATTAAGTAGATATATCCATATCTGCTATAATAATCAGTAAAATTCATATATCGCTTTGCATCCCTTGTGGTGGATCTGAAGGGCCCACACACATCTGTGTGTATGAGATCTAACAATTTGTCACCTTTTTTACAGGAACCAGTGAAAGGTGATTTTGTCATATTTCCCAATAAACAAGACCCAAATGTATCATCTGACCTTAAGTCAAATGATTACAACAATCCTGTAACACCCCCCTCTGGCACGTATCACAATATTGTCCGCTTTGGGCCACTCGGCACGAGGACTTCCCAGGGGGTCACCCATCCCGGTACTACTCCCGCCCGAGCACGCTTAACTGCAGAGTTCTTATGGGATCTGCTGCCCTCACAACTTTAAAACGCGTTGTAACAAGGAAGGTATCCACACTCCTTATAAGGAATGCTTAGTTCTCCTTCCCAGCCGATGTAGGATCAGGTGCAACCCACCTTGGTATCAGAGCTGGGGCACGGGTCGATGTGTTCGACAGGGACGTCGAACCCTATAATGGGGGGTGAAGGTGGGTTGCACCTGATCCTACATCGGCTGGGAAGGAGAACTAAGCATTCCTTATAAGGAGTGTGGATACCTTCCTTGTCACAACGCGTTTTAAAGCCGTGAGGGCAGCAGATCCCATAAGAACTCTGCAGTTAAGCGTGCTCGGGCGGGAGTAGTACCGGGATGGGTGACCCCCTGGGAAGTCCTTGTGCCGAGTGGCCCAAAGCGGACAATATTGTGATACGTGCCAGAGGGGGGTGTTACAAATCCATCCTTTTGGAGTTGGGCCATGCATTTCTTTTTAACATGTCCAAGACGACAATGCCATAAGTATGTTGTGTCTATACCATTAGACAAATCAATTTGAAAAACACTATTACCTAAATTGTCTTCAATCATCACGGTTTCATACACACCATCACAAGGTAAAGCTTCAAAATAAAAAGCACCATTTGTATAAGCAGAAAAAGAACTGTTCTCATCATTAAAAGAATATCTAAAACCTTGTTTAAAAGACATTGAAATGAAATGATGTGTCGTTTCATCTTTGATGAGTAGCATTTATTTATTAAATCTAAACCTAACCTACTACTAAGCACGAAGCTATAAACTCCAATCTTGGTGATAGGTGAAGATCACTTATTCCCCATGATCAAGTTCATACTTCCTTGCTCCATATCCTCACATCTTTTTAGCCTCTACCATAATGCCCTGATTCAGATCATTTCCTTTGTGGGGTGGTGATCAAGGATTGGGTAGTAGCAGACTTAGGATCCTTGAAGAACTAATTTTTGGGCTCATTTGGAGGTGGATGATGTATTTTGGATGATCCGTGTATTAGGTTTGTCTTTTGGAGTCAAAGGGATTTCCGATAATTTTGTCAGCTTGGGATTTTATGGAAACTGGAAAAACGTTGGGTTATCTTATGGTGAGTATGAGTTGATAATAGTGTAGAGCATCTCGATACCTTTTCATGGATAAAAGGATGGTCGAAATTGGAGTTGTAGCGAGAAAGTTATGGTCTTCGGATGATTTAGGTTTTGGAAAAACCCTAGTACGCAGGGCATACCAAGGTGGTACGCAGGGCATACCGAGGCAAGGAATGTTACACGAGGCGTAGGTAGAGGGACGTGCAATGTAGGTGTGAGGTTAGGTGAAGGTGTGAGACCTCGTACATCGGGCGTACGAGTAGGTACGATGGGCGTACGAGGGTCAGGTTCAAAACCCTAATTTTAGGGTTGTACCCTATATAATAAGCATAATGTTAGCCTCTTTCTTCATTTCTAAGTCAATCCCCACCCTCTAAAATCCTAGAAATCGTCCTTTATCCTTCATGATGGCATTTTGAGCTCATGGAGTCATTTTTGGTGTGTTTGGACCATTTCCAAGAAGATGGAGTTTGGTGCAAGGATGGGAATCAAGGAAGAGCTTATGGATCTTGCTTATATGTATCATTTCCAGCTTGTTGGAGGTAAAAGCTTTGAACTTGATAATTGATGTCTTAGATCTATCATTTATGAGTTTTGGTTCATTTTGGTCCCAATAATGATAGCTAGTGGTCTTGATTCCACTCCAGGAGCTTTGAGTTACCCCTCTTAGTTATTCTAAAGTTCAAGGTCCATAAAGTTAGCACCTTTATAGTTTAAAACCATCCATGTTTGAGTTTGGATCCTTTACATGAAAGTACAATGCTACCCTTTGAGTTTGGGTCTTCTTGGGGCATGCAAATCACCAAGTCAGTGACTTTATGGTTCTAGATGTTCATTTAGAAGTGGAACTATGGTTTGGACATATGGAATCAAGCATTAAGAGCTTAATGAAGGTTTTGGCTTAATGGAGGAGTACGCTGTGCATACAAGTCTATACGGACAATGTACAATTCAAATAGTCTGTACGCTTAGCGTACAGCTGAGTACGCCCCGTCTACTCAGTCAGAGGAAGTTTTACTTATTGGGCTTCGGTGTGGACCATTTGTTGGGCTTAATTGTCTTGGGCCATGTTGGGCCATCAGGTTTTGGTTTGATAGTAATTTTCAGAAGGCCCACGAAAGGGTTTGGGCCCAATTTGGAAAATAAGGCCATGGTTTGGGCCACGGGTAATTTTTAGTGTCACACCACTAAACCGAAATGGCGGAAACGTTCAGGGGTGGAGGACATCATGTACAGTACCACAACAATTGCATCATAGTAATCAAAGTAAACACAATGATTACATTGAAATATAGGTATATACATTTGTTTGTTACATAGTTTGTATACATCAAAAGTATAACAAAATATAAAAGACGTGACTCTATGTTGGATTAATGTCTAAGTCCATAACTATAATTGGTAAGACTTGACCCGACCCGGCATGGTCCATTTGGGTTGCATACCATCATGCACTTGGATAGACTAAATGAGAGAAATAAGACACTTATGGTTATTAATATATTATAAGTTCTAGTATATTAATAATAAGAATAATGAGATTATTTAATTAGTATTGATCAAGAATTAATCTAGCATTAATTGAGTGATCAAAAGAAGACTAATTAAATACATGGGTTGATTGTGTAAATCATCCATACTTGTATAGTGGGCTAATGCTCCATGGATTATCTAGTTGGGCCAAAACCCATATGATGCTCCATGGTGTATTTGAACCCATGGATCCAAGGAAATGGAAAGTCATGACAATTAGGGTTTACCCTAATTGTATAACTATATAAGCATCTTATTCTTGAGGAAAAATCGGCCACTAGTGAGAGTAAGAAAGGGCTAGCCGATTTCATGAAGTGTAGAATTCTCTCTAAGTTATTCTAAGTGTTTTGATGATTGTGAACCATTTGAGGTGTCACACTTGGGGCACTAGGCACTCAAGCTTCATGAAGACAAGCTCCATCAAAGAGGTATGTATTCTATCTTGTTATATTGATAGTTGTGTATGCTAGTTTAGGATAATACCTTGGATATTCATATTTGCATGTATAATAGAGAAAACATAGATCCAAGGTATTTAGGGTTGCATGTACACTTAGGAGTGTTAGAATGCTCATAACCCAACAATGGTATCAGAGCCTAGGCTTGTTTTCTTGTTATACTTGCAAATGGAGCTGAAAAATCGAGTTTTGATGTTGTCAGCCCAGCAGACTCGCCGAGTCCATGAAGGGACTCGACGAGTCCAAGGCAAAATGCATCCAACTCGCCGAGTTGTGTTCATGCACTCGACAAGTTGGACCCCAGACAACATATTTTCGAGGTTTTTTGGCTAGAAATGGACTAGGAACATTACCCTAAGTTGTTTTTGAACTTATAAACTTGTTTTTTGATGTGGTAATGTTCATGCTAATCCATTTTCAAAGATAGTTGTCAATAGATTCATGTTTTGTATTAGTTTAAAGGTTAGACTAATTACATGAAAAATTTTATTTGAATTATCTTGTTCTTATGAGTTGCTTAGATTAATAGAAAAGTTAATTGAAATAGTTGTTTTCAATCCATTTTAATCTAAGAGTTGAGTATAAAATGTGTTTGTGTAACTTGTCCTCAAGTTACATGAAGAGTCACATTAAAGACTCATAAAACTCATAAAATTGGCAAAGGTTACAAAAAAAAAAAAAAAATGAAGAGTCTAGTTCTAATTAATTGGAGTTATGACTCCATAATTTGTCTTCAAGTTATGGAGGACCAAGAGTCTCTTCATTAAATAAAAAAAAAATGTAACCTTAATTAATTCCATAAGTTATAAAAATAAAGAAAAGTTAATTCTTTTATTAGTTTAAAGTCTTCCATAAGTTATGGAACTTGAAGAGTTTTTGGATTAAAACTACTTTAAACACATAAGTTATGGAATTAATTAGTTTTGAATAGTTTCAAAACATGCCCTCAAGTTTTGGAATTTGTAAAGTTTTCTCTTATGAATACTTTAATTCCAAGTTAGCCATTAGAATTTTAAAAGTTAAAATTCAACCCTTATACTTTATAATATTATAAGTTAATAATATATATATGTATAAGAGTAAAGTCAGTCTTACCGCTAGTACGCCTCATTCACGAAGCCGGTCTATAAGGTGGGTATAAGGTTGTTGCCTATAAAATGGCAACTTAATGGGTGTCCACTCTCACCCACCGCTTGCTTGACTGGTGGAGGGTCGTTAGCCGAACGGGTTTGACAGGACTATAATTCTCCCTTCATTAAAAGTATTAATGATAAATACTAAGTAACTAAACTCTTAATAATACCCAATCTTAGTTACTTAGGAAAATGTGAATAAGGTGCTAATCCATGAAATTACACTTTGCACTTTGTTTAAGTCGGTTAGTGGAGCGTGTGTGGTTAACCGGCACACTAACTTGGACTTAACAAGGTAGGTAAATGGTGACTTAATATTTATCATAGTATCGATGGAGCGTGTATGGTTAACCGACACATCGATTGAGGGGTAATTTATTAAGGGTACCAAGTAATTTGCATGGTTACTTCACACCTTGTTTTGTGATCCTCGGCATCCCGGTCACAAAACCTGAAGGGCACACTCGAGATTGAAACATGCGATTGAACAGTTCAATGAATCTCAAAGATCTAGGAGTTTCAAAAACCAATTAAAACCTAATAATACATTTCGTTTATCTTGGTGGAAATTGGTGAATCGTCATTCACCTACCTTCAAATTGTTTTATAGCTTGGATTACGGCATACCTCTTCTAAGTTGTAAAATAGTTTGTTGGGTCCTAGCCTTAATATTTCATATTGGGTGTCATATTAAGGACTTTAAAATCAACTATCTTGAATATCTCCCAAAAAGATGTCTGGTTTAGACATTTATGATCCTCCCAAATCTCTTGAAACAAGCTTTCCTAAATGAAGATGATGTCCCATGGAAATCATACTTCTTTCACCTCCTCCAATTATTCTCCCTACCCCACAAGTTCTTAAAAATTTTAAGGTCACTCGAGCCCTATTGGCAAGTAAAGGTCTTGGTGTGATCACATCTTGGAGATGTAGTCACATATTGACAAGCCGGGAGAGTTGGGTGTCAAAGTCTTGAGAAAGTTGGTGGTTCAATCACTTTCTAAGTCACATAGTGAGTTCTTTTGGAACACCTATGAAACAGACTATGACAAGACCCTTAATGATCTTATCTATTTGCTAAGATCAACTTCCTGAAACTTTATGGACATTGACAATGGTGACACTGGAAATACAGAAAAAAAAACATTCTCTTCCTAAGGAAAGGGATTGACCATAGTCAACTAGGTTGACCAAATGGTAAAGAGAAAAAGGCTAAGTCTGTAATAGTCCTGTGTACCATTATCAAAGGGTCCATATGTTTATATTGCCAAAGTAAGGGTCATTAGTTGCGAAGCTGCCTAATTTACCTAAGGATGTTAAAGTCAATAAGATTGACTCTACTTCAGGTAAAAGTCCACTAATCTAACTCTAGTAAGTTTCTATTTTGAGATTCCTGATACATGATGTGACTGGGTCACATGGTAATGTTTTAAGAATCAAAGAAAAGTAAAGGAACTTAAAGAAAGAATATGTTGAATCTGATCGCATAGATGGATTTCTATCGCGTAGTTTGAAAAATCGGATTCTTGAGCTAATTCTTAGGAGTTATGAGATATTGCTAAGGAATAGATAACAACAAGTTTTTCATATGGGTTGTAAGGATAAGTTTTTCCGCATAGTTTTAAAATAAAAGAAAAATTTTGGTTTTATTTATTTTAAAATATCCTTACAATGGCATTTGAGGAAAAATTGTTGCTTATATGATTCCATTAATAGCAAGAGTGGAAATATGAAATTGATTCCTTCATTTGTGGTAATGTCTAAATTTACCAAATAAGTAAAGATTCTCATCATCCAAAGTCTCAATTGGACCAGGACTTGGAATCATGCAAGTTCTATAGCATGATGAATGAGAACTTTCAAGTATTGGAAAATTAAGACTGATTACTTGTTCACGTGAATGTGTGAGTCAAGTAATGGACTAAGGGATCGAGTACATAGTCTTGTGCACTGATTAAGTCCACCACAAAAGATATAAGGCTATTCGTCATAGTTTACTAAAGCTTAGTAAATATGATTATACTTTCAAGCGTAAGTGTAACTCTGAGACATTGGAAAAGGTTCCAATGCATGGCAGAGCGAATAAGAAGAATCAAATTAGGCAGAAGGATAAAAGTTCCTCAAATCTGAAAAGATGGGAGAGTACTTTAGTATCAGCTTTGTGATCATCTTAATGATTAAGAATCCATATCAAAATTAGTTCTCTAAGGAAGTCTTAGTGCATTCTTATGACTAAGAAGAAGGGATCTTGAATTGTTGAAATGGTTAAATCAAGAAGATGAGTTATACTTCGTTCCAATACAAGTCTTAGAGTCATACTCCAAGATTGTAATTTGAGTGACATGTCTTTAAGAAGGTTTAAAACACGTGTCAAATGTAAGAGTAAAAGTGTCCTACTCTTGTTCATTTTAAGTTGGTAAGTTGTGATGTTTTGGATAATACAAAGACCAACTTAGGCCAATTGTGTGAAGTGTTTGTCTTGGTTAGAATCCACACTATCTTTTGGATGTTTGATAAGGGAGTCTTATAGGTCAAGAGGACAGTGGGAGTCTTAAAGGTCTTGAAAGTTTCAAGAACTAATCAAGAATAAAACCTGAAGTTCTTCACTAGCACACGACTTGAGGTTTATAACCTATCGTGTTGACATATTTTGTGCCCATTCCAATCAAAGTTGGCTTTGCATATGAGTTCTTAGAATTCTCAATTGGTTGCACAACAACTTGGAAGCAATGGCAGGCCCTTGAGCTGCCAGGTGGCAAGAAGTTAAGATTGAGTTCAATCCATATGAGTTTGGATTTGTCATAATTCTTGTCTTGTGACTATGGTTATGACAATTCACATGGATAAGAACTCATACACCATTAAATCTAAGTGTCATAAGGTTTCTCTCCGATTCATGAAAATGATGGTGAGGAAACACTTCCACTAAGTAGATTTTAGCTAGATAGCAATTGTGATATTTGCATTCTCAAAGTTGTTAGTGGAGCGTGTGTGGTTTACCGGCACACTAACCTGGACTTGTGAGAAGTGGCAAAAAGGTCTAACCATTATGATTACGGCATCCCTCTTCATAATTGTTTAGACACACAAGTGTGCTATCTAAGGGAAGGTGTATGATTTTGATAAAGTTCTATCAAAACAATCCAGTATCAGAAATCTGAACTTTGGTAAGAAAGTCAATAAAGTATTGATTTCTAGAAGTCCAGCTGATTTCTGAGTACATGTCAAAGCTAGTGGGAGCATAAGTGTTATGCTAATAATCATCATGTTAGTGGGAGCATGATAATTATGATAAGTATTGCAAGTTAGCAATGTTAATTATAGAAAACAAAAGTTTCAACTGGGAAAGAGTTGTTTTGCTATAATTAAGGGAGAGGAAATTATACTTCATCTCAAATCTATAAGCTTAGATCGTGAGGTTTTAATCATTTAGTCAAGAATATATATGAATTTCATGTTGGAATGGCTCAACATAAGGAAATTCTGTATATGGGTCCATTATTTGCGTTCTAATATTCGATTATGATTACGACATCCCTTTTCATAATCTGAATTATGAGAACTTGGCAAATAGAAATGGAAATGTTATAGCAAAAGACTGGTTTAGTCTTTATGTGAGACATCATGAATTGTGTCCCATATGCTTCGGATATAGGATCGATTACATGTGCTATATTTATCCTTTTAAAAGTTTCCAAATGCCTGGGGCATTAAGAAGGGAAAAGGTTTAGAACTGGATATGACTAAAAGGATTAAACAATTGTCGAGGACAATCTAAGGTTTACCAAAGATTGGTTGCTCAAGGACAGTTGGAAGTATAGTGATAATTCTGGAAGGACCATATTGACATAATCTGTAAGGAGGCAACTCTTGTTCAGAAGTGATAGTCGAAATGGAATCTGGAAATGTTTCAAAGTTAGAATTTTCAATCTGTGTAAGATTAAGGAAACTTAATGCAAGAAGGATGGTTCCAAGGAGTTGATCTCCTTTGGAATGCTCTGTAATGATTGTTGCCAAGTCTTTGTGAATTTGTGCATAATCGTTACAAGAGGATCAATGCATATAAGTTTAGAATCTAACAGATTTCAGTAAATGGCATGAATTTGGAATTCTTGCATTTGCAGTAAGGATTTGGGAGTGTGAAAAGAGAATCATTGAAGATTATGTTCAATTGATCTAGTTCACAAAGTAAAGATCATAGACAAACATAGTATGCATACTTGGTGTATGGCATGACTAGTGTTTAGAAAAACATAGTGTACATGCTTGGAGCATGGGACAACTATTGTTTTAAATTCAAGAATAATGTTGATAGCTGAAACAGTATACAATGAATAATGTGTAATCATATGGTGATAAATAAAAGGTGTTTTATTTATATTCATAAGTTCTGAGACCATATTGGATTCAATTATTATTGTGTTGCACTTTGCATGTTTTGACTTCCCGAATAAACTAGGTTATTCTTCCAGAATGACTAAGTTATTCAAACCATCCACAGTCGGTCATATATTGGAAGTAGATATGAATTAAGACTGTCATGGGTTGGCTTGTAGAGGTCTACGGTGTTGGATAAATGGCTACAACACTCATGAGTGCTCATAAGTTCTGAGTATTGGATTCAACCCGCGCTCATTGGAATCACTTCATGGATTTTATCACGAGTGATCATGAGACGATAATATCTTATATTCTTCAAACCTAGAGATATGAGTTGTTACTATGATTTGGTTGTACATTGATTGCACGAAACTGCATTTGGTAACTCGGTGCTATAAAACGTGTCTTTGTGTATGATTCAACAAGTAGTAGAACAAGCCATATGAGTCAAAGTTTATCCATTCCTTTTACCTTCGGGATAAAAGCGATATCTGTGGGCCCCTCGGTGATTTGATGATGACAAATGGAAGTGCTCGGCCGGGCCAGGACTGATTTGATTTGTTCAATTAGTCAGTCGTCATAAATCGGAAATCGGGAAACAACAAATGGACTGAGAGAATGATTATAATCCATGTCTCAGTCCATATGATATCTAGAATGGAGGAATATATGATCCCTTATCTAATGGACAAGTCATTGACAAGATCAGAGTTCATCTACAAGGTCAGAGTTCGACAGAAGCTTTTGAGAGCTACGATTGCCAGTTGGTTCCTGAAGTCATACGCAATAATAGTTTTAGACTTATCCAAGTGGGAGACTATTGGATTAATGTCTAAGTCCATAACTATAATTGGTAAGACTTGACTCGACCCGGCATGGTCCATTTGGGTTGCATACCATCATGCACTTGGATAGACTAAATGAGAGAAATAAGACACTTATGGTTATTAATATATTATAAGTTCAAGTATATTAATAATAAGAATAATGAGATTATTTAATTAGTATTGATCAAGAATTAATCTAGCATTAATTGAGTGATCAAAAGAAGACTAATTAAATACATGGGTTGATTGTGTAAATCATCCATACTTGTATAGTGGGCTAATGCTCCATGGATTATCTAGTTGGGCCAAAACCCATATGATGCTCCATGGTGTATTTGAACCCATGGATCCAAGGAAATGGAAAGTCATGACAATTAGGGTTTACCCTAATTGTATAACTATATAAGCATCTTATTCTTGAGGAAAAATCACTAGTGAGAGTAAGAAAGGGCTAGCCGATTTCATGAAGTGTAGAATTCTCTCTAAGTTATTCTAAGTGTTTTGATGATTGTGAACCATTTGAGGTGTCACACTTGGGGCACTAGGCACTCAAGCTTCATGAAGACAAGCTCCATCAAAGAGGTATGTATTCTATCTTGTTATATTGATAGTTGTGTATGCTAGTTTAGGATAATACCTTGGATATTCATATTTGCATGTATAATAGAGAAAACATAGATCCAAGGTATTTAGGGTTGCATGTACACTTGGAGTGTTAGAATGCTCATAACCCAACACTCTATACTCTCCGTCTTCTCAAAAGCCTGTAAGAGTACATGTCTACTGATTTCCTGAGAATACAAGCAATTTTGAAAGAGTATCAGCATTAAGCTGGTGAGTTCATAAGAATGATTTTGTAACGAATACCTGTCATTGAATCTATAAAAATGTTTGTATGCTTGCCAAGAAAATCCATTATTTTCTAACATATATGTTTGTTACTATGTTATGTAGTAATGTATAATGTATTAGTTCATATGCCTAGTTACCTCCAGCTATATTGTATATCGTTGTTTTTAATGAAAATCATTTGTATGAAAACCCTAGCTATTACCAGTAATGTATAGAATGTTCTGTTTGAAAACACTGGTTACCACCAATATGTATAGAATGTTCTGTTTGAAAACCCTGGATACCACCAGTATGTATAATAGTTTCATTAATTAAAATAAAACCATGTATTGTATCCTCTGGAATCCTCCGGTAGTGTATAACAGTTCTATTAATTAAAATAAAACTAATGAAGAATGAAATCCCATAAACAAAGGTTAGTTTATACTAGTGTGAATATATAACCATGCTTGATATGACTAGTGACCTCTGCGATGTTCTTCAAGCGTCGGACGGTATGATATTTGTCACCCCAGGCATGCATGCCCAATTGTAGCTAGCAGTTCAGGCATGGGATTGTCAGTCCCGAATAGATCTATTCACAAATCTCACGTTCTCCCTCCAGGAGACTCTGGTTACAATAAATGATAGTATTTAGCCTATACCCCGGAGGGTACAATTAAAAAGATGTCTCACAATCTTGTATTAACTAGTTTACGTGTAGTGTAATGTTCTTTTGTACTTGAATCCGCATGTCTGCCTTGTAGAGTAAAACAACTATACCTAAATTATTATTGGCTCCGCCTCTGCTGCCAGGTTCATGCTTAAAGGAATGTAAGTGTGGTACTCGCATCAAAATCTCTTAGGAAAAGATGTCATGGAAGCTGGGTGTCCCCATCTGGGACAATGAAGTCAGGATTCAGGAGCGCTGGCAATGCTTAGAACGGATGTTAGCTGATTGTCGACAGACTTTAAACTAATTACTACTGTTGGTAGGATGATAGTAGTAGTGAACCATCACTCCAGAGTGTGGGTGACAAATTAATTGCACATGTTTGTTCGAATGTTGGGATTTTCTAGAAGTAAGCTCTTGATGAGGTGGTTACTTTGCAAGCATCATTTCTTCACTAAGCTTATGTCTTGGACCTTGGTGAATGCCCAAGACTTAACCTTTTCTTGCCATGTTACTAGATCTCTTGTTCGTGTCCCCTTTTTCCATGAGTTAGATGGACTTAAGTGATGGGATCTCATAAATTTTACAAATTTATGAATCTCTAAGTCAAAATGAGAAAGTAGTGCCTTGGATCTGGATTATAATCAAGTTTTGATGTCATGTATGGGATTTTAGTCATTAAACCCTATTCTTGCCCTAATTTGGAAAGGTATGTTTTGGACATTCAAGTCCATAAGCCACGATTTTTATGGTATCTTTGGAGTGTGAATCATTTTTGGAAACTTTAGAGGTGCAACTCTAAGGATTTGGTGCTTAATGAGAATCTATATGCATTAAGTGACCATTAGTGATTAGATTTGGGAGTTTGGCTTATGGAAGGATTTGAGGAATAAAGTTGGAAACTTTATCCATCAAGATCATGGGAAGGTCTAGATCTGAGCCTTGGAGTTTTGTAGTTGGAGAAGAAGGACTAAATGGATTAGGTTGTTCAGACGTATGACCACGACATAGTGGAGGTCACCACAACGTGGTGACTTGGTCAAGACCCGCCTGTTTTTTCGGTTTGCAGCCACGACGTTGCCACTAGATGGGTTGGCTTTTGACTTTTGACTTTTAACTTTTAGGTTGACTTTTGGCTTAGGCTGACTTTTGGTTAAATTTTATTTTTAGAAGGTGGACTTAGGGTTTACCTTGTGTCAATTGTATGAGGTGTTAAGCGCCCATCTTCTGGCAAGAGAGCAGTTAGTTGTGGTCCGCACGGTTTTGAGCTGAGTGTTAGTCGGCTTTAAGATTCAGGTGGGTCCCCTCACGGTACTTACAGGTCATAGGCACAATGTCGGCCCATTGGATTATGATTTAATATGCTAGCTGTTTTGTGACACTTTCATGGATTGTATGTGTTTGTATATATACCGGGCGGGGCCCATCACATGTTACAGACAGATCTGTTTTGGGCGGGACCCGATGGTTGTCCGGCAATACCCATTATATGTATGGTATGAGGTGTTTTCATGAACTTACTAAGCTTTGTGCTTACAATTTTATGTTTATGGTTTCATATACTTTCAGTTTAAAAGGGAAGGGCATGGCGTGATTGCACGGCATCCCCCAGAGTTTTCCACATTGGCAAATTATGATCTTTCCTCTGATGTTTAATTAATATACTCTCTTTAATCGGTTTTGGAACAAATCTTTTGTATGGTTTAATATTTTAAAAGTGAAAATTTTACTATGAAGTTTTGGGATGCTACATGTATGACTTTCCTATGTCCCAAGAGCATCAGATGTTTTGGATCCAGTCTTTGGTGGAAGTTCTTGTGTATCGTATATGAGCCAAGCCCAAGCCGAACTTGAGACTATATAATTGTGTGTGTGTGTGTGTGTTCAAATGAGAATAATAAATAAAATGAGAACATATGCATGATTATTAGCCAAAAATTTTATTTAAATAAATTCTAATTAGAATTTGGTCCCATAAAAGTATTTCTACAGAAATGTTTTTCATTAATTTATAAGTGTTTGGGATGTCATCACTGATACAAAACATAAGCATAAACAAGCCTTACAATATCTTAGACTATCAATCTACATCTCCTTTAATCTCTCATAATTCATATGTTTGTACCACTACCTGTGATACATAGAAGCTGAGTGGGCCTCGTTGGGAAAGCTGGTGAGTACATAGAGTTTTCTACCCAGAATATTAATATGTTTAAACAGTTAACCCAATTACCCATCCCAATTTTCTTCTTTATTCTTCCCTAAGGATCTATCTTATGGGTCATCATAGTCATCGTTGCTAATAGTAACGTTACAAGGATTTTTCCACTATACGTGTCAGTAGATTTTCATTCCTAAGGATCATCTTAATCATCATTTTTTACAGTACCGTTACATGGATTTTTCTAAAATACGTGTTAGTAGGTTTCATTCCTAAGGATTATCTTAATCATCGTTTCTACCATACGATGATTTCTCTACAGTATGTGTCAGTAAGGTAGAGTACATCAAATGGGTATGAAGTCCATCACCTATAGGTTATAAACTGCCTATGTGCCATGGGACTGTCATCAAATAGTTTGGTGGTTGTCACCTATACTCTTTTAGGTAAGTGCATCATTGGTACACTAGTACCATTCTTACATCATTAGTACACTAGTACCATTTCTACTTCTTTAGTACACTAGTACTATTAAAGTCATGACATCTTATTGTCATTTTCATCATTCGTCGTACTATGACATCTTATCAGCTTCATCTCTCACCATACTATGGCATCTTAACTCTCCTGAATCTTTGCATTACCCTTCATTATCCAATGTATTATATTCATGAAAATACATATAGAGAATAACTCATATAACATTTATCTATATAATATTTCATCTATCACATAACATCTTTTCATATAAGCACACATAGCATTCAATTATCTAAATACTTCATATAAAAGTGTTAGATAAAAGTAACTATTAACTCATTTGTTAAAGTGGATGACTAAAAAGTCAGGCAGCGGTTAGCTTCGGTACTTGGATTTTCTTTTTATGCGACCTAGGTTCATATTACTTAGTCTTAGTCTTATATATTCCTGGAGACAAATGATAGTCTAGATTCCTCACTAATCCCAACGTCTACATCAGGATCTATAAAGTATGGAATAACCAGGTAGGAACTTATTAGAGGTAGGGTCCATTTGGTATACATAGTATACTACTTGGAAATCTCACTTTAAACACCTCACTAAATCCAGCCTAGACATCACTCCTATAAGTAGATCAATCAATATAATGACTTTGGGATCATTGATAAATCTTAATTATATGTTCATAATAATGAAGATGACTAGAAGTATAAGTTAAACTGAAAGCAGAGTAAAAGGGCAACATTTGCAGAGAGAATCCAGAAGAAAGGTGTGATGAAATGAAGAGAAATCGCAACATTTTATAGGCAAATTCGGGATGTGCGCCGCACACCTGGTCAGGTGTACGTCGCACACTTGGTTGGGGGTGTTGACCTTGTTTGTGTACGCCTGTGTGTGAATTTCTTTTATAAAAATTCAGACATTCATATCTTCTTCATATGAACTCCGTTTTCGACATATTTTATATCCAAACTTAGCTATCGACGAGATCTATAATTTCAATTAGACCCCGTTGACTAATTTTGACTTTATTTTTAAAGTTATATTTTTAACATACCTAAACTATTAAAGTCCATTAAAAATTCTAGATATATGTTCTCGATTGTCCTTATATTGCCAGATAGGTATTGAAGATATCTTCAAATATTGTTTAGATTGGTTTGGCTAAAAATCGACTGATCTAAAATTCGATTTTTGTGCTAAAATAAGTTGCGTTGAAACTTCAAACAATCATAACTTCCTCTCACGAAGTCAAATTTATGCCTTCTTTATATGCATGCCCTCAATTTTACGACTACTACAACTTTTGTTTAAATTACTTAGGATAAAAAGTAATTTACCAAAGTTTCACTTTTACGATACGTAGAGTCGTGCCACTTTAAATCGCGAAACTTCCAAGTAACATAGCTTCTTCATATGAAGTCGGATTTTGGAGTTCTTTATACGTATGAAATCATTATCACATATACTATAACTTTTTCTAATGTTATTTATCATAAATAACGTTCTATTAAAAACGTCTATTTATCATCATGACGAATAATTATCATTTTACTCTTTTATAATCTAGCTCTATCTTGCGGGCTTTACATTATATAACTCTATAAAACATAAATTGAGGTGTATGAAGAAAAAATTGTTGGATTGGGTGTCTAAGCTCATAACTATAATTGATATATACTTGAATTTATAATAGCACAATCCTTTTGAGTTGCCCTCAAGACTAGTAACTAGACAAGATGACTTTTGGAGAGAGAGGTTGATTTATTATTTGATTAATAAATTGATAAAAAAAAATTATTAATATATTATAAGGATAATATATTAATTAGAAATAGTAGTATTTAGTTAATGTTTAATTAGAAATTAATTAGAATTAATTTTGGGATTAAAAGAATTAGTTGAAAGTGTAGGGGCTGAAGTGAAATTATTCAGTAGTTGAGCAAGAGGCATTCTCGAGCCCTTCATATGGGATGGACGGTTTCTTGAATTATCCCTGGTGGATAATCAGGAAGGTGGATAATTACCCGGTTTAAGATAATCTTTGATTTGGGTTTATCTAGGGTTTCCTGGCTCCACTATAAATAGAACCACAACCCTAGAATCTTCGGCTACTCATTCTTTTGAAGAGCTAGCCAAATTTTCTAAACCTCCTTCCTGTCTCTCAAATTTCTTCCTTTTGCTAGTTTTGGGTGTGAACCACTCGAGGCGTGACATTTGTGACGCTTGCTCTCAAGGCTTCAACAATACAAGTCTTTCATTTTATTAGTCAATAGCAATCAAGGTATGATTATCCTAACCATATTTGGTAATTTTTGAAAACATGCTAGTTGTTCTATGGTTTCTTATTTGTTGTTTAAAGTTATATATTCATTTAGAAAAAACATAGATCAAGTATTAGGGTTGCATGCATATATATGATTTAAATGTTTTGCATATTACCCATCAGTGATATTAGAGCGTAGGTTTAGTTTTCTATTGAATTGATACAATCATTGAACAGAAGAAAAATAGTATCGTTATTCTGTTCCGTCACCTCGACATGGTGACCTATTATTTTGATCGACCACGACATGGTAATTGTTTACCACGACGTGGTGGGCTGTCAGATCCATAAAATTCGGTGTTATTATTATCTCATTAATTGATTAGGATAATTACCTCTTATGATGTTTTAATTGTATAAAACTGAATATTTTGCTAAGTAATTTGATATCCTTATCTTGAATTCATGGATGGTTTAAATTTTAATTTTAAAAATAATTTCTTAATTTCTAAAATTTAAAATAAAACTTAGTATTTTTGAAAAGTTTTAAAAATACACCCTTATACTATATGGAACATTAAGGGTCTAATATTACTATATGTATAATACAAGTCGGTTGAACCGCTAGTATGCCTCATTCACGAAGCCATACTATGAGGGGAGTTTAAGGAAGTGGCATATAAAATGCCTGTCATTGGGTATGCACTCTTACCTACCGCTATCTTGTATGGTTGAGGGTCGTTAGCCGAACGAGTTTAATAGGACACCTAATCCTAATTAATAAGTATAATGAATTATAGAGCAACTAAACATATTTTTATAAAATTCCCAAGCTTAGTTACTTTAGGAAAAATGTGAACTTGTGTGCTAACTCATAAAACTACACATTTCAATTTATGAGTCGTTAGTAGAGAGGGTATGGTTAACCAACACATTAATAGGGACAAATAAAGAGTGGCAATGTGTGTCTCGAAAATTATTATTGATTAATGGAAAACTTTTGGCTAACTGACACATTAAAAATGAGATGATAAATGACATCGAGAGTGCCAAGTTAATTTTCATGGTTATTTACATCTTTTTTGTGATCCTCAGTATCCATGTCACAAATGGAAGACATAATCGAGATTAAACATATCATTGGAAAGTTCAATGATTCTAAAAAAGATCTTAGAATTGAATTTAAAACCAAATTCGTTAAAATTTCTTTTTTCGAGGGTGAAATTGGTAAAACATCATTTACCTATCTTTATATAATTTACAGTTAGATTACAACATCCCTTTTCTAAGTTGTGAATTATTTAGTTAGATCTTAGCCTTGATATTTCATTTGGGTCTTATATTGAGAATTATTCTTTTCTAACTAAATCTATCTCTCATTTCTTTCAGATGCCTACTCTAACTGATGCTTCTGGTTCCTCATCCTCCTCCTCCAACAACAACAATAACTTCTCCATGTTTATCATTTGCTTGAAGGTGCGACTAGATGGCACCAACTACAATGATTGCATGTGCAACATCAAGATGGCCCTTCGTTTTAAGGACAAAGAATATTTCTTTGAGAGACCATTGGATGAGATCGACGAATAGATTGCCACTCCTGAAGTAATGGTCGCCTACAAGAAACACTATAATGATGACACAAAGGTTGTGTGCATCATGGTGGTGACAATGAATCCTTAATTGGAAAGGTACTATGAGGATTACTGGTCGTATGAGATGAGCAAGGACCTTATGGAGAAATGCATTAAGTGAGATCATCAAGAAAAGTATGAGGTGGTAAAGTCCATCATTGCTTGAAAGATGAAGGAGGAAAAGTCTGTTAATTTCCACGTTCAGAGAATGCAACGATACATGCACAGGCTAATCAAGATCAACGTAAATTTTGATGAATAGTTGGCAATCGAGATAGTGTTGAACTCTATGCCACGTTTTTTAAGATCAGTTTATATTGACCTATCATTTGAACAACAACGAAACTACTATGTCTCAATTGCAGAAACTCCTGCTACTAGCTGAAGTAGGAATGAAGGAAAAAAGGTATTGCCTCTACTCCTACTAGTGCTCCTATTCTGGCTATAGGGCAAGGGAAAGGGAAGAATAGAAAAGGTCCTCCAAAGCAAAATTGGAATGGAAAGTCCCAAGTTGGGTCGTCAAGTATATAACCCAAAGGAATATCCAATTCTGATGCTCCCCCTATTTCTAATCCCAATGAGACCACTTGCTTCTATTTCAATGACAAGGGGCATTGGAAACAAAGGCGCCCAAAATACTTGCAGGATATCAAGGATAACAACGTGAAACCAATATCGGCAGATATTTACACTATCTTAGCTATTAACTCATCATATTCTTGTTCTTGGGTCCTTGATACAGAATGTGGGTTTCACATTTGTTCTGATTTGTAGGTGTAACATCCTGCAAATTAGATCATTAAAAAATTGTTTTCATATTATTAAATCATTAATACAGATTGTTTCCATAAAACGAAAGTAACCCACATTTAGCAAAAAATCATTAAATTAGAGTAATTCACAGAATGCGGAAACATGTGGTATGTGCTTTGCAATCATCCCAATCTCTTCCATTTGAAAACCGTAGCACCTGAAACATAAACTGGAAATTCTAAGCATAAAGCTTAGTGAGTTCCCCAAAATACCATACAACATACAACCACAGATTATCATACAACATATATATAGGTGACATGGGCCCCCATGGTCTTTATCTAGTGTGTCATGGGCTCCCCCATGGTCTTTACCTGGAATGCCATGGGCTCCACCCCCCTTATGGTCATATATCCATTTTCCATGGGCTCCCCCTGGGGTCTTCCATGCAAGTATCACAGAGACAACTAGCATACCACATAACATGTAATGGGATGGCATTAGTGCCTTAGACCCATGGATATAGTGAGAAGGCTCACCTCGCACTGCTAAATCATACATAAACACCCTTGGTTGCTGGCTGGCAGATCCCCGAACTATTAATAACAAAACAACACCCAATTAACAATTAGGTTGCAATCCATAACCACAACTCCATACCTGGGATAAAAAGACCATTTTACCCCTAACCTATCCTTGTCCAAATCTAAGATCCAAACTTACAATTTGTAAGACCCAAAGGCCAATTAATCAATCAATAGCCCAATTTCCAAATTGAGCCCAGACACCATACATGGTCTTTACCTTAAGGCCCAACCATTATTTCTAGTCCAAAACACTTTGTATTCTGATGGCCCATTAAAAACTCAAGCACTCAAGCCTAAAATAGCAAAATATGACAACCCGAACCTTTTTCTGTTAACATTAACCTGATTCCATTAAATAAATTTTGAATTTTTATTTAGTGATGTCAAATTCTTATGGCTTGGAAAATCATTTAAGTTATATAATTAAATTTTATATAAGAGTCGGAACCAAAATCTTGAAAACTGGAGTTTCTTTGAAAATCAGCGAAAACTCAGCCTGATTGGTGTTCACGGCCGTGAACCTGATCACGGTCGTAAACCATTCACGGCTGGTGGACCCCACCACTAACCATGAACCCAGCCTATATATATGAGCTCCTACCCCTCATTTACACCTTTCTTACCGAAAACTCATCTATTTTCTCTCTAACCTCCCAACCGCAAACTCAAGATTACCTACTTTTTCTTCTGCAAATCATCAAAAATCACCTTTGGGTATTGTGGTGGAGCCTCTAAAATGCGTTTTTAACCAATTCAGCAAACCTCTGTTGAAGGTGTATGGCCGTGAACCCTTCAAATCTTCAAATCTTCAAGGGCCAAAATCAGTTCATGGTCGTGAACCCTTCAAACCTTCATATTTTCTTTTAGAACACCGATCACGGTCGTAAACCCTTCAAGGGGTTGTTCACGGTCGAGAACAGTTCACGTCTGAGAACATTTCACGGCCGCAAACCACCCTAAGCCGCGATCTTGGCTGAAACCCCGCTTTTCTCTGATTCAATCGAGACCCAGTAACATTCCTAAACTAAAATCAAGTGTTTCCAACACTATAATTAATGGTTTCGCTAATATTACGCGTATATGTGTTTAGATATTATTAGGATTCCGTTAATTCCGTGTACAACAACTCAAAGGTCCTCATTCAGTTTCACAGTTCGACATCTTCATGCAACTAACTGTGAGTTCATACCCATATGCTTTTACTCTTTTTAACGTTTTCAGGGGGAATACAAGACAAACATAAATGATATTGTGAATTTATACAAAAGAATTTCAAAATGTTTAAAACTGATGCTGCTGATACAACCAAATGATTTCCACATTTTATAAAATATTTAAATATTTTATCCCTTTTGTAACATGCTGAGCATAAGGGACATTTTCAACTTACAATCATAATTGCATAGTTTTCAGATCAATACACGAACCAAGTACATAACAAACATGCAGAATATAATAGGTATAGTTTGGGATTTTAGTACACAGTTTACAAATTCAGAGCTTATACATTAACAAACACATAAACTATGTCAGGCTTAGTTTTTGATATTCAATGCTATTTTTCGGATAACAAGAATGCATTATAGGGGTACAAACATTATCAATATATATTCTATGTTGTTATCCTACATGATACAATCTCTTTTGATGAGGGTAATAACATAGAACATGTTTACAAATAAAAATTTTATATACATAAAACAATTTTTTGGGGGATGTTGTGGTACTCCTAACGCCCCATGTAGCTCCACCACTGCTTGACAGTAACTCAACCTGCACCCGCATTCTGAACGATCTCTTACACCTCTCAATCATGACGGATCTTCACCAACTCAAGTTCCAATATTCTCATGAACTTACTCTTTAATTCCTTCTGACCTATTATGCTGAAACTAGCTCATCAATCTGGTTGCCAATCCTTCGAGCAGGATACTCAGTTTACTCAAAGTCCCATTCTAATGCTGGCTAATGACCTAAATCCAACTCCATAATTTGTGTTTCTAATCATGACTCTTGGTATTTAAAATGACATATGACAAAGTCCAGACAAAATAACTATATCACTCATACAAATGTTCCATTCTTAGATAATCAGGTCATAACATTTCACACATATCAACACAAGATCATATGCATAATGATTAAAGCATAAAAGATAATAATATGATACATATATGTAACATCTCACAGATCTGCTCCCCCTTCGTGCAGAAACACTTGCAATGGAACCAGACCAACCCCAACCAATAAATGTGGGCAATTTTCCCTAAGGTGACCAGGCTGATGACAATGTTGACATAATTCTACCTCCATGGTACACTCTTGGTGAAGGTGGCACTTCTATCTGCACCTGCCGCATTTAGACTTGCGTGCAGACGCTCATGGGCTCCTTCACCCTTCGCATAAAAGTCGCGGCTCCTCAGGCCTCTAGCACTAGGCATGGAAAAGTAAAAATACTTAGATGTTGCTAGAAGATTTGGATCATGAGTCCACTTCATCTTCGCCAGATGTCCCTCCAACCAAGCTCCCGTTACGAGTCACCTCAACCATTCCATCAATTGCCTGAACGGCCGAGTTCGCTCCTCGAACTTGGCAACCAACTTGTCAGTGATAAGACCAATAATGTCGGGTAGCTCCTTGTGTAAATTTTGTGAAATCTCAGTGGCAATCCAATCACATAATCGATCCCCCTGAAAGACTTGATGCATAACCCACCTTCGATCCCTCATGACAAGAACTAGTAATGGAATCCTTCTCCTTGAAAAATTATAAGGCTCGACAAGCCTTGAGCTCTCGATGAGCCTCCAACTGTCCTGCAACAATCTCAGCCCAAAAATCCCCGAGACGGTCATCCAAGAGTCCCATGATCCCTTCCTTGATGGTACCAAACATCACAAGAGTCTGCTCCAAAATACCGTGGGTGATTTCTGACGAGATGAACTGCCTCATCTGCTCATCCATCGGAGCAATACCAACACCTAAGCCTAAACTAGAACTTGAACCTCCTCTCTGTGTGCTCGTCACCCTTCTGAAAAGAAATCATACAAATGATCAGAACATACCCAAGAATCTTCATCCCACAGGCTTCCTAGATTCTCCGTGACTCCCCTCGATTTGAGTATGAATCCTCTGCTTTTAGTAGTACAGGCCTATTACTAATTCCACATCTATCCATACTTTCCTCAAGAGTTATCATGAATACTCTAAGTCACCTTCTTAGTCGGTACTCCAAGTGCTTGCTAACAATGCATAAATCTGGCTACAAAACTCCCTAGGCTCTCATAGGTTCCTTATGCTGGCATCAACTGCTGAAGAACTCCTTCCAATGTTAACTAATTACCTCCTGAATACAATCACATTCCACAAATCTTAAATAATCCTTCCACTAAAAGACTCATTCCTACAATGGTTAGACCCATACGAGAGCTTCGTAGTAAGGACAAATCACTCACTCTGAGATTATTTAACCTATGCATCATGTAACTTAATATATTCATTTAATAGTTAACCCACATCATCAAGATCCTATGAACACAAAGCTAAAAACATTCGTGCATTGACACTTGATATGTGAATATCTAGTGTGTATTAAGTGTAGTATTTATTCATATATTAGCTAAATTGTTGCATATTATGGACAAAAGGTACTTAAAAGTGTTAAATTATGTTTTTCAGTCCAAAGATGAAGCTCGGAAGCAAAAGGAAGCAAGAGAAGCGGTTAGGAGCTCAAGAGTGGAAAGAAGAAAGAAAACACCCATAAAAGGCTTCTACTCGTCGAGTTGCCCCTTGACTCGACGAGTCCGGTCGCGGATTCAGGAAGATAAGCATTCGGAAGTCAAGATAGTTATCGGATTACGACTATTGTGAGAGGGACTCGACGAGTCACCATATGACTCGACGAGTCGGAACGCATATATAAAGATAACTCTACAATGCGAGAAGGGAGAATTCTGGGAAGTTTCAGAAGTGCTTAGCTGCGAATAAGAAGCCAGAAGAACACTAGAAGTTGACCAAGGAAGCTAGAATCCAATCCCGGGAGTAATTAAGGCGTAATTTCACCATTCTACTTAATTCTTTTGTTTTGTCAACATGATTAAGCAACTTGAACTTATTTGTTTGCTGTTATTTACCTTAGTTATGAACTAATTTCTTTAGACTTCTGTTTGGGGATACAAAGTTGACAATATGGTTTGATTGATTGGTAGGATTAATTCTAAGTTGGTGATTAATTGTTATTTTAGCTTGCTAAAGAACCTTGTGTATGAATGATAATTAATTTCCTGTTAATAGGAAGATAGTTGATTAGCATGAACATCTATTGATTATCAACCTCATATGATATGTGACCACTATACCATATGACTAGAATTAATGAACATGAAACTAGGATTAATAAGGAAATTGAGTAAACTCATGTGCAAGCTTGTAAGATGACCATCGAACAAGAGGTTGATTAAGAATAACAAATTAATTAGCTATTGCAAGTCTAACTTAACCCGAATAATTAATCTAGTAAATATAATTAAATTAAGCAATTGGCCACTGTTTGAATTAATTTATTTGCTAAGGATTAGGGTAGTGAGCACAAACTTAATCACTTGAATCGGTAACCAACGAAAGAATTAATCCATTGCACTATTACCTTAAAATCAACCATAAAGTTAGCCGAGTTGAACTAAACAAAAGTTTCTTTCCCATTATTGAATCTAGTTAATTTGTTCTTTTCTAGTCTTGCATTAGTTTTAGTTAGTAAGTTTCTAGTCTTGTAAAACTAGAGAAAAAAAACCCTTATTTGCTTAATCAACTTAGATAGAATTAGTTTTTAATTTAATTTGCCGTTCCCTGTGTTCGATACCCTGCTTATTTAGCTATACCACAATTGATAGGTTCACTGCCTTTTGTGTGTTATTTGATAATTAAAGTAGGATTAAAACTAAGTGAGTTTTACACACATCAAGTTTTTTTGGCGCCGTTGCCGGGGAACGGTTCTAAAATTAGCATTAAAATTCTAATTCAATCGATCCTTTGTGTAAGATTCATCTTACACAAAGTTAATTTCTGTTCATTTTTTGTTTAAGTTTTAGTTATAAAAATTAAAAAAAAAAAAAAAAAAAAAAAAAAAAAAATTAATCGCTGATTTTAACTTGAACTCGCCGAGTGCATTCGCCCCGACTCGGCGAGTCTGACGCTGAATCAGATTTAATTTTTGTTCTTTTTTACGCGTTTTGTTTTGTTTTAGTTTGTAGTTGGTTCATGACCCGAGGATCTGCTACGCCTCTAGTTCCCCCTCTTGAAGATCCGGAAACCACATTAAGAAGAAACAAGGGCAAAACCGTTGGAGAAACCGCTTCTTCAAAGAACTCACCACTCAAAAACCTCAAATCCATTTTTAGCAAGAAAAGGAGCAGCAAAGCAGGAGCATCCAGTGCGTCGTTGACAACCGAAGATCTGATCCCAAAAGACACCGATTACGAGACCGAAGAAGAAAGCGAGCACACATCCGAGTTTGAAGACGACTTAGCCACCGCTATGGCTAATATTGACGAAATTCCCATGGGGGAGTGGAAGAAAAGGATGCGTGATGACACCGGCCCGGGACTTGTGCAACCCGCAATCCCCGCTACCACTACGTTTGAACTAAAGGTCCATATTCTCGCTCAACTCAAGGAGATACCCTTTCACGAGAGAGATCATGAAGACGCCTATAAACACTTAGATGAAGTGAATGATGTGGCGGATTACTTCAATGTACCTAATGTGCCCCGCGAGATCCAGCTACTACGCATGCTTCCTGTCACATTTAAAGGAGCTGCAAAGGATTGGTTGAAGTCACTCCCTCCCGGATCGGTTACCACATGGGCCAAAATGAAAGAAGAATTCATAGATGACTTCTGCCCACCTTCCAAGATAGCCAAGCTAAAGAAAGCCATTGACAACTTCGAGCAACAACCCGGCGAATCTCTTTATGAAGCTTGGGAAAGATACAAGAGCCTACTTCGAAATTGCCCCCACCATGATCTTAATAGCCAACAAGAGGTCTCTATCTTTTATGATGGAGTAAATGTCACCACGAGGCAACTACTCGATTCACAAGGCCCACTCACCCGAAAGCCACCTCCGGAAATAAAGGAGTTAATTGAAGAATTCTCCAGGCACTCTAGAGAATATCACAACCCGAGGAATGAAGTGAGTCGCGGAGCAGTAAATTCGGTAAACGATGGTATGGCGGCGGTGATAGCTAAACTTGATAGCCTAGACCGAAGAATGACAAAAATGGATCAAACGATCCATGCTATTAGAGTTGGATGTGAAAATTGTGGCGGTCCCCACCTTACCAAGGAATGTGATCGAGACGAGAATGGAAATAAAAAGGCTCAAGTATTTTACTCCAGCGGTGATAGATACGATGAAGACTGGAGGAAACCGAAGAAGGAATGGCTCCCATACGAAGAGTACAGAAAGGCTAAGGAAGAGAAATATAAACAGAGGGAGAGGGGATATTATCAAAAGGAAGAACCGGTGACGGACAAGAAGACGAATTTAGAAGAAATACTTACAAAATTCATAACTGCGTCCGAGAAAAGACATAATGATCATGATGTGGCAATGCAAGAAACCAGAAACATGTTGAGGAATCAGCAAGCTTCTATTCTCAACATAGAGAAACAGCTGGGCCAACTTGCACATCAAGTAAACGAAAGAAGACCGGGCCAACTTCCAAGCGACACACAATCCAATCCAAGAAACGAGAACGTGAGCATAATAACCTCCAGCGGTGAAGAAGAATTGGCAGAAACACTAAGAGTTTCCAAGGAGAAGGCAGAAAAGGAAGAAAAATCAGAACAAGAAAAACTCGATCCGACTCGCCGAGTCACCAAAATGGACTCGACGAGTCCAGTCGGGAATGAAGAAAATGCCAGTTTTCTGAAGCCATACAATCCTCCTTTGCCATACCCATCCAGAGCCATGCCTTCAGAAAAAATTCAAGCCTATAGAACCTTCATGGAGCATGTTAAAGCTTTACAAGTCAATATGCCATTTATGGACACAATGCTCCAAACTCCTAAATACTTTAACTTGCTTAAAGGCCTGTTTGCTGCTAGGAAAGATCTTGCTGAAGTCGCGGAGATATTGATGAGTGAGCTGCCTGAGAAGAAGGGTGATCCGGGTAACATAGTAATTCCGTGCCAATTTGGTAATGAAGTTTCTACACAAGCATTGGCTGATTCAGGGGCAAGCATTAATTTGATGCCCTATTCATTCTTTAAGAAGCTAAATTTACCAGCACCAAAGCCGGTAAATATGAGAATCCATTTGGCAAATAAAACAATAATTCATCCACAAGGCATATGTGAAAATCTCCTTATCAAGGTGGACAAGTTTATTTTCCCAGTAGATTTCGTGGTGGTGGAGATGAAAGAAGACCCCGAAATACCAATTGTTTTGGGAAGAACATTCTTAAACACCGCAGGTGCCCTAATTGACATATGTGAGTCTACTTTGACATTAAGAGTGGGTGATGAGTCGGTGATGTTTAAAGCTAATCCAGAGGTCAAGAAAGAAGAAGTAAAAGGAATGGAGGTCCAACACGCCGATGTGGCATGCCTTGATACGATGCCATTTGGAGAAGAGTCGAGCACAAAAGAGGATGAGGACATAAATGGAAGCAGAGCGGAAGCTGATCACCAATTCACTACTAAACCTAGAGCACGGACCGCTATGAAATATGAAGTTATCAAATTTAAAGAAAAGGAGGTTCATAAGTTGGTGAAAAAGCATGGGTTGAAAAAGAAGAAGAGGAAAAGAGAGGCCCAACCAGCTGAGGATTATACAGAGAAAAAGAGAAGAGACGAATTAAAAAGGGCTTACAAGAAAAAGATTAACGCCTACAAGACTAAGTATAAACCACAAAAAGTGAGGCGTACATTCCCGATGCTTGAAGATGACAAAACGTAAATGGGAAGGAGTCTAGCTAATGACTCCTCAAAAAGAAGCGCTTGGCGGGAGGCAACCCGTCGTTAGAGTTTGCTTTCTTTTACTCTTTAGTTTTTATTATTTTTGTTTTGTGTTTCAATTTTAATCTTCCAAATCATCGGACTTGTCTGCTTAAGGGAGCGCCTAGCTTAAGAGTGGGGGTGAAAAGATTTTGAATAAATAGCAAAATTTTAAAAATGAGTAATGTTTTACAAGAGACTCGCCGAGTCTGACCCTGACTCGACGAGTATATAATGATTTCAGAAAAAAAGTTTGACTGCGCGATTGGACTCGCCGAGTCTGACCCTGACTCGACGAGTCGATTAAATAATCATTTCGAAATTACTTTTACATCAAATAGGGTTTTAACCCTAAAAATTCAGTTTCCACACCACACTCGCCGGGTGCCTCTCTCTACAACTCTCTCTCAAGAATTCAAGTGTTCTTCAACTTTTCTTCCAAATTCTCAAGGTTTAAACTCAAAAGGTAACAACTTTCTTCTTGATTTCTAGATAGAATGTGATTATAAGGTCATCTATACTTGCAATTTCATGAAAAAAACCCGTTTTTTTTGAAAAAGTGATTAAATTCTAGGTTTTCGATTTTGTCATGAATATTGTTGTTTTGAACGTTTATTGTGGCCTTATTACTTAGTAGGAAGTCCCTGAACAAAACCCTTGCAAGAATTTAAAGTTCTCATGGTTCAATTTTGTGAGACCCGTCGACCGACTCGTACAGGTCGCGTGACTCGCCGAGTCGGGCATGGACTCGACGAGTCCAGTCGATTTGCAGAAACAGTTCGTTTTTTTTTAATTATATTCTGTGTTTTCTGGGTCTGGTTTATATGTTTTGCAGGAATCATGTTTAGAAGAGGACAATCTTCAAGGGGTATCCAAGGGGAATTTCCATGGTTGAATTTCCCACAAATCGAATCCGCTTCAACAATGCGGAAGTGGAAGAAGAAGCTTTCCGATATCAAAAAGAAGGAGGTCTATGTACCGAACAGAATTGATTGGGAGTGGTTGCAAAATGTGCGATATGAAGAAGAATTAGCTCCGTACCTTCTAAAGGAGTTCCAACATGACGGCGAGTCGATGATATGTGATGGTTGGAGCCGGGTCTTCCGCATACAAGAGCCGGTATATTTGGAGCTTTGCTTGGAGTTCTTCTCCACGGTATCATTTACCAGTGGAGTGGATTTATATCATCCGGCGAGCTTGACGTTTTGTCTTGGGGGCGAGTATCATCAATGCTCGGTGGTGGATCTTGCTTGCCGGCTAGGGATTTATGATCAACCTTTGGTTTCAACAAACCTCTTTCGGGCCTTTTTGGCAACCACTCACATGGTGTTCTCCGATGGGGTTACTAGCACGGGTTGGTGGAATACTATAGGGAATAAAGTTTATATCCCGAAGTTTGCGCAGGAAGGGAGCATCCGATCCCCGACTCACCGCCTTATTTCCTCCACCATCAACCAAAGGAAGGACGATGACAAGGTTTCCAACCTTGATGTTTTCTACCTATGGAGCATTATCACGCCCGGCGTCTTTTGCAACATCCCGTGGTGCATTGCTTCATACCTCTCAGCGGGTGCGGTCAAAGATCGCAAAACATCGCATATCAATGGAGGCATGTTTGTCACTCGATTGGCTAATTCATTCGGGTTGATGAACCGTGGTGCCTGGAACCTCCTGAAATTGATCCCGACACCCCCATTTAATCCCATTCTTTTCCGCAGAGCACGAATCATTGAAGACTATGGTGGTGGCCATTATGCCATCCCAAATGATGACCCAGTTGTAGGTCCCGAAGCACAGGGAAGGAGGGTGAGATCGCGAAGGGAAAGGGATGTGGAGGATGAGCCGCCAGTGATTCCGGTAGAGAATGAAGACGTACCAATGGATTGGTACAATATAGAGATGAGGCGGATGCAAGACCAAATGGCTAGGGGGCTAAATTTTAGCAACCAATCCCACATACGACTTTTTGACCACTTCAATATTCCACATATTGATGGTGGGAATTATCCGTACATTCCATCGTGGGACGAGAGGATTGGTGCACGACAAAGCGGAGCTGGGGGGAAGTGGAGCCAACGATGATGAGGAGGAGGATGAGGATTGATTTTTTGTGTTTTTGTGTTCAAACAATTTCAATTTTTATTTTGTTTTGTTTTTGGTGTGTATGCTTTAAGATATTATTATGTTTAATAGTTGTTTGCTTTAGTTATTTTCAGGATTGCATTTTGATTGCTTGCTTAGGATGGTATAGAGAAGTAAAGCATGGATGTTTTTGCGTGTGAGAGCGAGTCAAGGAAGCGAGTTTTTAACATCAAAGTGTCAAGTCCGGTCTTAGGGGTATGAGCGATTGAGTCCGCATGTGAGGAAGGGTTAACGAAATTGTTAGATGCTAAAACAGTTGCCACATACCAAGATTTTTCATTCAGTGGCCAACTCGTCGAGTGCACTAAGCTGACTCGACGAGTCGCTTTGTATTTCCAGAAATTTTTAGAAGGCGCGCTACTACTCGGCGAGTCTATCATCAGACTCGACGAGTCAGTCATTTTTTGAGCCGAACGACTGCTGATTTGATGCTAATACTTATACCACTTGCATCCTTCTAATTGCATATCCATTCTTGAAGATCTTACGCCGATTTTCGCATATTAGAGCGACCCACACAAGACATGGGATGTTCCCATGTATGAAGTTTATTGAAGTTGGAGCTTAAATGAGAGTGATCAACCTATCCACTGCTATCCCAGGGGAGTTTGCTCCAATTCCCTCTTTATTTTTCTGTTTTTTATGCATAATATGCAATGAGGGCATTGCATCACATAAGTGTGGGGTAGGGGGTTGGTTACATAATAGTCAAATTTTAAAAAATTTGCATACCAAAAGGATTATTTAGGATACTAATTTAGAAAATTTTGGTAAAAAAAATTAGGATTCCATGTTAGAATTGTGTTAATAATTGCGTGAAAACCCAAATGTTTAGTTGAGCCTATATACGTTCTAGTGCATTTGTGGCTTCCTTATTTCAGTGAAATCATGAGACAAAAACACGACCTTGCTCAGCCTGAGGGATGTAATATGTTTAGCAGCCTAAACCTGAAATGTATCCAGGAAGATTTTTATCATTAGCCAATAAAGGTTGAGATTGAGCGCCCCTGCTTAAGCATGTAGGTTTTGAGTGAAAAAAAGTGAGGTATACATATGAAAAAAAAAAAAAAGAGAATTACAAGAAAAAGTTTGAAGAATTTTTGGAGCATCAAAGTTAAGTATGAAATATGAAGATCGAAAATTCAGAAGAAATCCAAAAGTTGAAGATACCAAAAATCAAACAACAAGGTGGTGAATTCAAAGAAAATTAAAGATCAAATTATCAAGCAAGTGAAGAATTCCAAAGAGCTCCATAGTGGTATCGAAAAGTTGTAATTCTAGATTATGTATGCTTGGGTTGCTCAATTAAAAATACCTTGAGGGTAAAGAGGTTTTCTAAGGATGGATTCGGAGGGTTGCATAAAATGAGCATAGTTAGGGGTGAGTGGGCGAATGTTTATGAGGATTGTGAGTATTTGAAGTATGGGGGATTTTTAGGAATTTTAGACACAAATGCATGCGTTGCGGTCTTGGCATAATGGCTGGGTTGGATTGGAGTTATTAATGTGATTCTAATGTGTTAAAATTCAGTTTTGCTTGAGGGCAAGCAAAAGACAAGTGTGGGGTATTTTGATATGTGCATATTTAGTGTGTATTAAGTGTAGTATTTATTCATATATTAGCTAAATTGTTGCATATTATGGACAAAAGGTACTTAAAAGTGTTAAATTATGTTTTTCAGTCCAAAGATGAAGCTCGGAAGCGAAAGGAAGCAAGAGAAGCGGTTAGGAGCTCAAGAGTGGAAAGAAGAAAGAAAACACCCATAAAAGGCTTCTACTCGTCGAGTTGCCCCTTGACTCGACGAGTCCGGTCGCGGATTCAGGAAGATAAGCATTCGAAAGTCAAGATAGTTATCGGATTACGACTATTGTGAGAGGGACTCGACGAGTCACCATGTGACTCGACGAGTCGGAACGCATATATAAAGATAACTCTACAATGCGAGAAGGGAGAATTCTGGGAAGTTTCAGAAGTGCTTAGCTGCGAATAAGAAGCAAGAAGAACCCTAGAAGTTGACCAAGGAAGCTAGAATCCAATCCCGGGAGTAATTAAGGCGTAATTTCACCATTCTACTTAATTCTTTTGTTTTGTCAACATGATTAAGCAACTTGAACTTATTTGTTTGTTGTTATTTACCTTAGTTATGAACTAATTTCTTTAGACTTCTGTTTGGGGATACAAAGTTGACAATATGGTTTGATTGATTGGTAGGATTAATTCTAAGTTGGTGATTAATTGTTATTTTAGCTTGCTAAAGAACCTTGTGTATGAATGATAAATAATTTCCTGTTAATAGGAAGATAGTTGATTAGCATGAACATCTATTGATTATCAACCTCATATGATATGTGACCACTATACCATATGTCTAGAATTAATGAACATGAAACTAGGATTAATAAGGAAATTGAGTAAACTCATGTGCAAGCTTGTAAGATGACCATCGAACAAGAGGTTGATTAAGAATAACAAATTAATTAGCTATTGCAAGTCTAACTTAACCCGAATAATTAATCTAGTAAATATAATTAAATTAAGCAATTGGCCACTGTTTGAATTAATTTATTTGCTAAGGATTAGGGTAGTGAGCACAAACTTAATCACTTGAATCGGTAACCAACGAAAGAATTAATCCATTGCACTATTACCTTAAAATCAACCATAAAGTTAGCCGAGTTGAACTAAACAGAAGTTTCTTTCCCATTATTGAATCTAGTTAATTTGTTCTTTTCTAGTCTTGCATTAGTTTTAGTTAGTAAGTTTCTAGTCTTGTAAAACTAGAGAAAAAAACCCTTATTTGCTTAATCAACTTAGATAGAATTAGTTTTTAATTTAATTTGCCATTCCCTGTGTTCGATACCCTGCTTATTTAGCTATACCACAATTGATAGGTTCACTGCCTTTTGTGTGTTATTTGATAATTAAAGTAGGATTAAAACTAAGTGAGTTTTACACACATCAACACTCCAATCCATATACCAATTAAAGGGCATCTTGAGCTCATTGGATACCCATGCCTTCGTTGTACTAACATACTGCCTACGCTCTCCTATGATTCCTCACCCCACCCTACCTTCAGTCACTACAGATCCCCTACTAATGTCAGTTAACTACTTCATGAATACAATTGCATGCAACAAAGCGTGGATAATCCTTTGACTAAAAGACTCAACCATACAACAGTTAGAATCATATGATAGCTGCAACTTAACATATTCATGAAATAATTAGCTCACATCAATAGGAGTCCCACAAATAACTAAACAAGTAGCATTCAGGCATCGGAAAGTCTAACCATTGTACCATATATTTAGGCTATTCTATCCAATCATCTGAAATCCATACTAGCATGCAACTTTAAAAGCTCAAAAAACAGGCATACAAAGGCATCTCTCCGAATATGAAATCCTAAGTAGATCCTTAGCCTTAATCTAACATGTAATTCTCATACATATAACATAACAAACATGTATGGGTATTATGGAATTCACTTACTCGAGGTTGACTGAATGCACACATCATACCCCTTTCTTCTTTAAAATATTCTTAGAAAATTCATTTTCTTTCAAAAAGATAATCAATTCATTAATTTGAGTTCATACACACCCGAAAGTGTGCCGAAATCCCTCAAACCAAGTCTCTGATACCAACTTGTAACATCCCAAAAATTCATATTAAAATTTTCATTTTTACAACATTAAACCATACAAAAGAGTTGTTTCAAAATCGATTATGGAGATTATATTAATTAAAAATCAGAGTAAATATCATAATTTACCAATGCGGAAAACTCTGGAAGATGCTGTGCAGTCACATCAGGCCTTTCCCTTTCGAACCGGAGGTACTTGAAACCATAAACATAAAACTGTAAGCATAAAACTTAGTTAGTCCCCCAAAACACCTCATACCATACATATAATGAGCCTTTACCGAAAACCATCGGGCCCCGCCCGGTATACATATAAACATACATTCCATGTAAGATTCACAAAGATAGCTAGCATACTATATCATAATCTAGTGGGTCGACACTGGTGCCTTCAACCCAAAAATACTGTGAGGGGACTCATATGAATCTCAAAGCCGACTAACACTCAACTTAAAACCTTGCTGACCACAGCTAATTGCTCGCCTGCCAAATGATGGGTGCTTAAAGCCTCTTATCAATCCACACAAGGTAAACCCAAAGTCTACCTTCTAAAACATAGAATTTAAACAAAAGTCAACCTAAGCAAAAAGTCAACGGTCAATGTCAAAAGTCAAAATTCAACCCAGCTAATCGCCACGTTGTGGCCGCAAACTGACAAAATAGACGGGTCCTAACCAAGTCACCACATCGTGGAGACCTCAACCATGATTGGGTGATGTGTTTGAACAACCTAATCCATTAATTCCTTCTTCTCCAACTACAAAACTCCAAGGCTCAGATCTAGACCTTTATCCCTCAAATCCTTCCATAATCCAAACTCCCAAACCTAATCACTAATGGTGACTTAATGCATCAAGATTCTTATTAAGCACCAAATCATTAGAGTTACACCTCTAAAGTTTCCATAAATTATTAACACTCCAAAGTGACCATAAAAATCGTGGCTTTATGGACTCGACAAACCATCCCTTTTCCAAATTAGGGAAAAATAGGGTTTAATGACTAAAATCCCATGCATGACATAAAACCTTGATTATAATCCAGATCCAATGCACTACTTGCTCATTTTGACCTAAAGATTCATAAACTTGCAAACTTTTTGAGATCCCATTAGGTAAGTCCATCTAAATCATGGAAAAAGGGGAAAAAAACAAGAGATCTAGAAACATGGCAAGAAAAGGTTGAGTCTTGGGCACTCACCAAGGTCCAAGAGATATGCTTAGTGAAGAAATGTTGCTTGCGAAGTAACCACCTCACCAAGAGCTTCCTTTTCGTTAAAAAATCATAAAAAGTACCAAGAATGAGCTTACAAATTCAATGGAGGCTAGGGTTAGGGTTTATGAGGTTGGGAGGAAGATGGGGGTTGAATCCTTAGCCTTAATGTTCCTTATATATGGTCCAAGACCCGAAAATTATGGTTTTTCACTTAAAACACCCGTCATGTCGTAGTGTCCTAAGACCACGCTGTGGTGAGTCATTTGAAACCCCTGGTCCAAACTCATACGCCACGTCATGGTGATGCTCCACCATGTCGTGGCCATCGTTTTCTAAGTAGATACAACAAGATGATCCATCTTGGAAAACGGATGGTACAATACAGTTGCCAACTTTATAAGTTACTTCCTTCGAAAGTTGTTCAAACATGAAGGACATGCGACAATATTCAAGATCTAATCACTTTAAGCCATAAAGAAAGGAACTTGGACACTTACAAAGGTCCAAAGATTCCCAAAAGAGATCTGCACTTCATCCAAGAAGCACCACAATCCTTTCTGATCCCTCTTCTTTCTTCACAAGCAACCAAGGTCACCAAAATGGATTCACAACTATCAAGGAGGAATTAGGGTTACTGTTTCTGAAACTTGAGGGTTATAGAGGCTGATAAGGAAATCTAAAAATGATTTAGCGGGGTTTAAATACAAAGTAAACCTTAAAAGAATCATGGGCTCGGGCCAGGACAGGTGCCACGCCGTGGTGATACAATAACATATGTGACCCATTAAACAATTGCCACGTCGTGGCCCTCCTTGTCCACGTCATGGCACAAGAGTTCCTCAAAAACTTCATCTTTGGTCCCTAATAAAAGTAACCTTAACTAGTCTGGAACACAAGTGGTATAATAACCATTACTATATAATCACTTCAAACCTATTATATGCAAATTTATATCCAATACATTACCTAAATCCTGAAATACAGAGCTACAATATCCTTTTTTTTTCTTGATCAAGTTGACATATGTTACATCCCAATATACGAAGGAAAAAAATAATTTTTAAAACAACCAAAACACCTATTTATCATTTGCTCAAACACTTAAAATTATTTTATAATAAAAACAGTTATTAGAGTACATTCTCAAAATTACACAGTTGCAGAAAAGTATGGGTGTATGTGCTGCGATCAAGCCAGACCCTTCTGTTTCGAATCTGAAGTACCCGAAACCATAAACAACAATTGTAAGCACAAAGCTTAGTGAGTTCCCCAAATAACACATACCATACATCACATACGAGCCATACATAACATACATTTTCAACATTCAATTGGAGGTGCTATGTGCCAACCTTAGTCTTGCCATTATGCCACAAGCTGTATCATGGTCTTACCTTTCCAGGCCGGGGGCCAAAACCCTGGGTCTTATAGAAAAGTGCCAGGAGCTACCTCTTGGTCTTCCATGCAAACATCAGAAAGATAACTAGCATATAATGTAAACTACATATATACTTCACTACCAGAGTCCAAACTCGGGTCTTGCATATAGAATTACCAGAAGCCACCTCATAGTTTTTCATAAAAATGCCAAGGGCCACCTAATGGCCTTCCTATAATACATAAAGCAAATGGGCGGCTATGGTGCCTTCGACCTATAGTACCATGAGGAGACTCACCTTAACAGCTGAATCTACGAATAAATCTCTGACTGCAGATCCACTAAAATCCACGCATTATCAAATACAAAAATGACAACCCATTAATAACTAGCTCCCGACTCACACTATGAGTCCAAATTAGGGTAAAAGACCTTTTTAACCTTCCAACAACTTGCCCATGTCCAAGGCCCAAACCACATGTCTAAAAGCCCAAAATCCAAATTAGGCACCTAAGGCCCAAATATGGCCTAATTTTTGCAAATTGGGCCAATTCATTTCATGGGCCTTCGCCCAAGCAAATCTAATAAAGTCACAAAATCCCAACCATAAAATCCAGATAACCCAAGACAACCAAGCCCAAAACCTAAGCCCAAAACGGAGAAGTCCAAGCCTGCTGAGTACATTGTACTCAACCTGTACGCTCAACATACAACATGAAAGGCTTATATCCACAACATACAAACTTGTACACCTAGCGTACTCACCAACCATAGCCAACTTTCCAAATCAACTCTTAACCACTAAGACTTTTATCCAAACTCAAACCTGACTTCCCCAAGGTCGTTAATCACATAAAGTTGCCAACTTTATGTGCATGCATGGATAAATGGGACTCTAGAGCTTAAAGGAGGTTAATACTTGATGTAATACATGCATGGGACCAAAACCACCATAAAGTTTGCACGTTTACGCCCAATGAACCCATAAAATATCCATATCTTCAAAGACAAGCTCCAAAACGATCTTAACTCCTAACCACCAACCAAAAGGACTGAAATGACCAAAATAAGCTAAGAAGTAGATCCATGAAATGAAATGACAAGGTTTGAACTTTATACCTTCCAATCCACCAAAAGAAGATGCTAATGCTGGATCTTAAAGCCTTCCTCCAAAGAACAAGTCTTCAAGATTCTTCTTCTTCTTCTTCTTCTTCTTCTTCTTCTAGATCCACAAAACCCTCCACAAAACCTCACACGAGCTCAAGATCACAAAACATGGGCTAACAGATAAATTAGGGTTTTTAGAGTATGGATGTTGGCTAGGAAATGAACAAAAGAGTCTAACTTAAGGCTTATATAGGGTACAACACGAAAAATTAGGGTTTTCCACCTCCACCTCATACGCCCCCAACGTACTCCTCGTAACATAAGGCTAGGAAATGAACAAAAGAGGCAAACATAAGGCTCCCAATGTACTCCTCGTATGTCCAACGTACGAGGCTACAAACCCACAACCAACATCCACTAGTACGCTACACGTACACAAGAGGTAAGTCTTGTGTACTAGCTTATCAGCTAGTACGTCAAGCGTAACTTGTTATATGCCCCACGTATTACTTACAAGGGCCATAATGTAATTATTTCAATTTCACAGGTCAAGAAGGAACATCTTCATTTTCAAGTGTTACAACGTACTTGCTTAATTGATGTATATGTTTTCTTCTTTAATAATATTTATATAACTACATCATTTATCAGTTAAAGTAGTTTTGTTTTGTTACTATTTGATATATATATATATATATATATATATATATATATAGAGAGAGAGAGAGAGAGGGGGGGGGGGGGAGAGACAGAGAGATGTGTGCCCGCGCAAAGCAGATGCGATAAATAAATCTTTTGGCGAATAGTTTTCTTACGGGGAAATAATCATTACATTTTATTATTAGTTATTATGTAATAAAAAATTATCACTTTTAATTAAAATATATATGTTTAGAACTTATATTTATATTGCCTGTTTACATATTTGATGTAAATTAATTATTATTGATGTCTAGTTTAACAAATGTAAATTACTTTATATAAGATGAATTTAATATTTTAAAATTGTCATTTTGCTCCAAATAAATATTTTTTTTAATAAATATCCTTATTTCAAGACTTCGAAATTTTTGCAAGTATTAATGATTTTAATATTCATAATTTATTTGGAAAAATGCTTTGTATCTTCTACCTCTTAAAATTCAAAATATTATATATATATATATATATATATATATATATATATATATATATATATATATATATATATATATATATTAGGGCATCAGATGCTAGGATAGTCACTTTGCATTATTTTTTAGAGGAAGCAATCCATTTCCTTGCTTGATATGTTCATATCAACCTTATTAGGCTATGTTTGGCATACTAGGTGAAAAGCTAGCTGTTAGCTGAAAAGCTAGATGATAAAAAATAATGTTTGGTAAAACTAGCTGAAATACATAAAATTACATAAAAAAAACATGTAAGATTATATGTTTCTATAATTAATTAAGGGGTGTATTTGAATTTTTTTTAAAAGCTCCTAAAAATCTAGTCTAAGTAGATTTTTAAAAGCTAGCTTATAAGCTACTTTGTTGCTTACCAAACACGACAACATAAAAAGCACAAAAAATAAGTTAGCTTATCATCTAGTTGTGGCTCGCCAAACACAGCCTTAGTAGTGTCTTATTGTCGTGAACGGATTTCAAAAAATATTAAAGAAATGGGATGGAAAAAGGTGATACTTAAATCATACATATTGCAACAAAAATAATATATATATATATATATATATATATATATATATATATATATATATATATATATATATATATATATATATATATATATATATAAAACATTGGGTGGTTTCATTCTCAATCTTCTTTAATAAACGAATGTTATTTTTGCCACTTATCACACTCTCATTCAATTTGTCAAATGTCATTTTGTAGTTATTTTGAATTAATTCTTTTTCTACATGTCATTTTATGAGTTTTTTCTAATTTATTAAATTTCACATAATGTTTTAATGTAATAATTACAATAAATATAGTAATAAATGAATATCAATTTCATTAATAACCTTACCTTTTAATTTCAAAATTTTCAAAATTAAAGCTCGTTAATTTCTTTTATTTATTTAAATTTAGAAGATTTAAAGCATTTCCATTATAATAATTTATTGTTTTTCTGATTTTCTTATAAATTAAAATTTCTCAAATATTTTAACATTTCTATTTAACTTGTTTCTTTTAAGTTAACTCGTTTCCCTATCCTAATAAAAAAATAGTTCTTTTGTTATTAGATATTTTAATTAATGTGTTGCTACTTGTTAATATATTACTTCTCAATTTTAAATTTATTAGACCTCCTCATTAATTTGATGCTATTTGTCAATATATTTATTCTCTATTTTAAATTTTATATTATTGTTTTCATTAATTCACAAATAAAAATGTCTAATATATATTAAAAATTAATTTTACATATTTATTTGAATCAACAATTATAATTTCACATAACTAATACAAATATCTCTTAATTAATAAATTATTTAAATAATTTATTAATAATTTTTAGTTTTTATTATAAAAGTTTAATTAATTTTATAATCGTGGTTTCCACAGATTATAAACTAATATAATACTAGTTGTGAAACCCGTGTATTATACGGGTTGGATAAAACAAAAAAAATTTAATATGAAGATTTAAACAAAAATTTATTTAAATTTGAAATTTAAAATTTAAATTTTGAATCTAAAATGAAATATATTCAATAGTATATGAGTTGTAATATTGTAATTTAATGGTTATTTTCAAATAAGGCAATTAATAATTGAAATGTAAATATGATGTGTTAATTAAAAAAAGATACACAATGAGAAAATAACACATGGAAAAAAACATTTACTCAAAAATTCCAAAAAATGAATATGTCCAAGTTAATAAGAAAGAGACATATGACAAAATTATTTTCATTTATTAAGGAGGATATAGGTCTTACAATTAATTGAAGAATAAGGATTATTAATTTATCATTATATCTCAATTTATGAAAATTTCACCAATCTTAATGTGAAAGGAAACATGCATCAAGTTTGTTTATTTGTTTGTTTGTTTGTTTTTTATTATTATCATACATACTTATGAATCTAACATTTTTTGTTGAATCTCATGCATGTGAAACCCCCATTCTTTTTTCCTTTCACCACATTCATTTGAAACTCCCATGACTTTTCAATTTCTTTATATTAATAATTATGATTTGGTAATTAGGTTAAACAAATATCAAATCTAAAGTGTAATCATATATAAACTAAATTTCAATATTAAAATAATAACTGTTGTGGTGCAAAGTTATTCATTCATGACTTTGTAAATGTTTGACTTTTGTAAAACCCACTTGCATGTGGTACTTTAGCCTTTAGACCCATGTGGTAGTTAGAGTGAGAGAGAGACATGTAAACACCTCTATAAATAGTGGGTTTGTCCACTTATAGAGGTATGCTTTGAGAGATGTAGAAGTGAGTGTGTAAGTGTGTGTTAATTATGTAGTCTAGATCTAGATCCTTTTTGTGTAACACCATATACATTCAATATATCTCTTAAACACCCAAATCACCATGTTCAATTGTGCAAGCTTTAATTCCGCATGCCAAACCATGTTCTTTGTCATTACAATTGGTATCAGAGCGGGTCTTCAAGATCAAGGTGATATTTGAAGAACGATTCTCGGTTTGGCAATTTTTGTCTCAATTTGATTAATTTTGGTGAGTTTCTCTCTATGATCTCTCATAATATTTGAATTCGTGCGTTGCGTTCTTGATTTTTGATCGTTTTGATTCATTGGATCTAATTCATTTCAAACCTCATTGTTGATCCAATCATTTTTTTTTTTGATAAAATTCAACCAAAAACAAAATCAAAAGTCGTCTATTGTTCATATTTTTATCAAAATTCAAGCCCAAACTGATTTGTGATCACTGTTCATTTGATGTAGCCCAAATAATCATATTGATCCTTTACTGTTCATTCGTTTAAGCCCAAAACTCAAAATATTCGCATATCTTTTACATCATCTGCTTTCTAGATCTTCAGTTCGAAGTCAATAGTTAATTCACGAAGAGTTTCTTGATCTCTCTCTCACATTGCATATTGATTTATAGGTTTATCAAACGATTGTATAAATTCCGTACATCGTCATCTGATTTGTTGAATCATTTTTCTAAAATCGATTTGTTATATTTGAATTCTCGATCAAATGGTGTTCTTTTATTCGATTGGAATCAAATTGAAATTCACACTCAGATACTGTATTCAATTCATTGATCGATCGATTGATTTTTTCTCTTGATAAATCTGAATTTATCGATCGTATTATCTTTTTGAATTAAAAGGAATTGAGGAACTGAGTTTGAATGTTGACTTTTTGGAATCATTGTTCGATCGATTGATGACTGATGATTTTGAGATTTCGATTTTAACTATTGAAGGTTTAGTATCGATGATTGATAACGAACACGTTTTTGAAGTCATAATTGATGACGTTGAATCGATGGCTAATCAATTTTTGATGTTTAATGGTTGATAGTCGAATGAACAATGAATTGATAAAGGATCTGTTATTCGATTTTGGGTTTGGTGATTGAAAAACAAATGTTTGATTTTGGTGTCGACGACTTGGAATCATTAACGAAGGAATAACGATCGATTTGGGTTAAGATTCAAAGATTTGAAATCGATGTTAGTCTAATTTCAAAATTTTGGAGTCGATTGATGGGTTCATTCGTGTATACAGGGAAGAATGTTGTCGAAGGGTATAAGACGAATGCGAAGGTGATTCAATTTGGTATTCACTTCGTATTTGGTGAATCATTCTAAAGATTGGTTTATGTGAGTTCTTTTGATGCCGATTGGAGTAATGAATGAACAGATTGATTTGTTCGGTCTTGAGTTCGCAACCTGGATGTGTAATCTTGGTCTCATATGCGAAGGATCTATGATCGAAACTTTGTTTGGTATTTATTATGGATGTACAAAGGTTTACATGGTAGTTCATGAACGAAGATTTGGGAATTGGTGATTTGTTGAATGACGAAGATTAGATTTGGGATTAATGATAATCGAAGGAATAGAAATTTTGTTCGAAGGGTGTTTGTGTTTTTGATTGGAACGAAGGGGTGTTTGTATGAGATTTGAACGACGGGTGTTTGGAAATATACGACTGGTTACTGTTCATCACTGTTCACTGTTCACTGTATAGCCTTCGAACAGGTTTTTGAAGTCATAATTGATGACGTTGAATCGATGGCTAATCAATTTTTGATGTTTAATGGTTGATAGTCGAATGAACAATGAATTGATAAAGGATCTGTTATTCGATTTTGGGTTTGGTGATTGAAAAACAAATGTTTGATTTTGGTGTCGACGACTTGGAATCATTAACGAAGGAATAACGATCGATTTGGGTTAAGATTCAAAGATTTGAAATCGATGTTAGTCTAATTTCAAAATTTTGGAGTCGATTGATGGGTTCATTCGTGTATACAGGGAAGAATGTTGTCGAAGGGTATAAGACGAATGCGAAGGTGATTCAATTTGGTATTCACTTCGTATTTGGTGAATCATTCTAAAGATTGGTTTATGTGAGTTCTTTTGATGCCGATTGGAGTAATGAATGAACAGATTGATTTGTTCGGTCTTGAGTTCGCAACCTGGATGTGTAATCTTGGTCTCATATGCGAAGGATCTATGATCGAAACTTTGTTTGGTATTTGTTATGGATGTACAAAGGTTTACATGGTAGTTCATGAACGAAGATTTGGGAATTGGTGATTTGTTGAATGACGAAGATTAGATTTGGGATTAATGATAATCGAAGGAATAGAAATTTTGTTCGAAGGGTGTTTGTGTTTTTGATTGGAACGAAGGGGTGTTTGTATGAGATTTGAACGACGGGTGTTTGGAAATATACGACTGGTTACTGTTCATCACTGTTCACTGTATAGCCTTCGAATGCTTCGTGCTTCGTATGAATTAAAAGAAGGAAAAGCAAATTTTCGTATATCGCCCACACACTTCGCATGATTGTCACTTTACACCCGTGGTAACTTCGTATGAATTGGGGTCTTCGTATGAATTGAAAATGATAAATGAAAATTTTCGAAAACGGCCCCTGAACCTTCGAATTTTTGTCACTTCGAAAAATAAAGCAAGTTTCGTATGTTTAACACTTTTCACCCAACTTCGAAAATTGTTTGAGGCTTCGTATATTTGAACTAGTCTTCGTATGTTTGAGCAACAAGGGCAGAATTTATGAAGATGGTCCCTGAAACTTCGAATTTTTGGCAGTTTTCACCCAAATTAAAAAAAAAGGACTATTTTTTGCTGAAAATTGAAGATTGTGCATTTCAGGCCCCTGCAGTTTGTGCAAATTGACGCTTTCTACCCAATTTTGGAAAAGTGGGAGAGTTTTGCATATTTTGCTGTTTTGGGCGCAACGGGTCACTGCAGAATTTTGAAATTGACAATTTCTACCCATTTTTGAGAAATTTTGTCAAAGGCGACCCGTGAACGGCAATAAAAATTGAATATTTTTTGGGTTTTCCGGATTGAAGCACAAAGTTTATGCCACATGTTAAGGGGGAGTTTTGACATGAAAAATTCCGAATAGAGCACGTTCTTTTTTCCTTTGGAGTTTTATAATCAAATTTCGATTATAAAAAGGGGGAGAATTTTTATATGGAAATTCGAACTTGAATTTTTCATATTACGCGGATTTGAAGACCGAAGTGATCTTGAAGTTTTGAAGCCACGAGATGATGCAATTGGAAGTTTGGAAGTGATGTATTCGAAATGGGTTTGGATTTATTGAAGATTTTTGGGGTGTGTTTTTATGCACAACTATTGGGTGATTATTTGGAGTTTGGAATACTCTTAATCATTCGTTGCTGCTCGGATTGTATGGTCTCACATCCTAGAGCCCAAATTGAAGAGTTATGGAAGAATTGAAGATTGAAGTTCATTTCGACATGTGTCACCTTTGAGGCTCGAACCGCGTAGTGCTTGATTTTGGAAGATTTGAAGTGGGTCATTCATTCCTAACTTTAAGGGGGATAATGTTGGGGTGCAAAGTTATTCATTCATGACTTTGTAAATGTTTGACTTTTGTAAAACCCACTCGTATGTGGCACTTTAGCCTTTAGACCCATGTGGTAGTTAGAGTGAGAGAGACATGTAAACACCTCTATAAATAGTGGGTTTGTCCACTTGTAGAGGTGTACTTTGAGAGATGTAGAAGTGAGTGTGTAAGTGTGTGTTAATTATGTAGTCTAGATCTAGATCCTTTTTGTGTAACACCATATACATTCAATATATCTCTTAAACACCCAAATCACCATGTTCAATTGTGCAAGCTTTAATTCCGCATGCCAAACCATGTTCTTTGTCATTACAATATCTTTACTTCTACTTATAAAAGTATGTTTTTTATTGTTGGATGTAAACCATTATCATTTTAAATGTATAATTTTTGAACAATTTGTATAAAATACTTAAATTATTAATTAAAATATAACATTATAGGCTCAACTTAATATATAAATTTTATTTAACTTAAACAACCCAAAAACTATTTTTTAAATAGTTAAAAGTGATAAATTGTAGTGTTTTTTTAATAATGATTGTAAGTTGGTTAATAAGGTTAAATAAATATCAAACCTAAAGTGTAATCATAAATAGACTAACTTTCAATTTTAAAATAATATATTTACTTCTATTTATAAAGTTATGTCTTTAAATTTTAACATATTATACTTAATTTATTAGATTTAAAATATTGTTGCATGTAAACCATTATTAGTTTAAAGCTACAACTTTTGAACAATTTGAACAAAATACTTACATTGTTAATTTAAATATAACATTACAGTGTCAACTTAAATATAAACTTCAGTTCCACTAAAAAAACCAAATAATATTTTATAAATAGTTAAAAGTGATAAATTATAGTGATAAATCCAAAAACTAAATTGTAATATCAGTTTAACTAAAATATTTCCTAAATATATTTTTATAATCGTTAAAATTTTTCAAATAAGTAACTTAAAATAACTTATAATAAATATAGTTAAAAATAACTCTATATAAATGATTATATTGTTACCTTTAAAATAAAAAAAATAATGTTTGATGTTTTAAATAATTATAATGATAAAAATTAAAACATTAAGCAAATAAATTTTAAAAAATTAGTTAACAATAACAACAACTATAAATAATATTAAACCATATATAATATTTAATTTTATTGATGTGTAACTCGCGAGTAGAAGTCATTCAAGCGATTGAGATTATGACGTTATAATAGATGTATATAGTATCATATAATTCAAAATAATCAATATATTATATTAAATTAATATACAAATTATTATATTAAATTTAAAAACAATGTTAGTGTTATATTTAAAAAATATAAATTTGTAAATACTTCAACTATATAGGTGTTTCTGTGCATTACAATGTCAACTCAAATATAAATTTCAGTTCCATTTAAAAAACTAAAAAATATTATGTAAATAGTTAAAAGTGATAAATTATAGTGATAAAAGCAAAAACTAAGTTGTAATCTCAATTTAACTAAAGTATTTCTTAAATATGTTTTTATAATCGTTAAAAGTTTCCAAATAAGTAGCTTAAAATAACTTACAATAACAACAGTTAAAAACAACTCTATATAAATAATTATATTGTTGCCTTTAAAATAAAAAACAATGTTTGATGTTTTAAATAATTATAATGATAGAAATTAAACATTAAGCAAATAAATTTTAAAAAGTTAATTAACAATAAAAACAACTATAAATAACATCAAATCATATATTATATTTAATTTTATTCATGTATAACTTGCGGATAGAAATCATTTAAACGATTGAGACTATGAAGTTATAATAACTGTATATATTATCATATAATTCAAATATAATCAATATATTATATCAATTTAGTATATACAAATTATTGTATCAAACTTAACAACAACATTATTGTTATATTTAAAAAAAACATATATTTGTAAAGACATCAACTATATAGACATTTCTGCGCAACGCGCGGCCATTAGCTTAATTACTTAAAATAAAATTATGCATCAATTATCCTAGAATTTCTCATTTATTCTTAAATAACCGTTTCCTCTTTTTTTTTTGGAACGACAAATACCAAGCGGAAGCCCTTCCGCCTTTTTACAGCGGAAGCCCAGGTTCAAGCTCCTTTACAGGGCAAACCCTCACCCTTTTTAATGGGATTCCAAAGGAAAATTCCCCATGAGTGGCCACCAATGAGAGTCGAACTCCCCACCTTGCCCCTCAATGGTTATAAACCCAAAACCTCTTTCCCAGCTGGGCTGGGCTTCATTGGTAACCGTTTCCTCTTAAATAACTGTTTTTCGCTTGTAGAATCTTCATATGATATAATTAAATGAATAACCGTATTTTTTTATTTTTTTTGAATGTGGGATTCTATACTTTCAAAATTCAATGGTTAATTGGGATTGTGTTTTTTGAATTAAGAATAAAAAACATTATTGAATCAATTTTTGAATTAAGAATAAAAAAACATAAAAAGAATCTTCTTTCTTTCTTATTCTTTATAGAGCTTTTGATATTTGGACAAATAATAACCATTTACTTTTCTTGATCGTGGCTATTCGATATTTTGAAATTTCAGTGGTAAATTGGAATTACAATACTAGGACATAATTAAGATAATTATATGGTTACGTTGTTGCCCTTTTCCTAATTAGCTACTCAATAAATTAAAATTAGCTACTCAATAAATTAAAAGCATGTATCATTTTATAATCGGTAGTCACCAATTAAATTTAATTAGACGAATAAACACCTGTATATTGCGCAAAATACAATAATATATTTGAAATCTTTATAAATATATGTTTTTTTAAATATATCAATGACGTTGTTAGCTCTTATATAGTAAATCTTATAATAAGTTGGTATAAACATTGTTTGTTTTGAATCTATACTAATAAATAAAACTCATTTTCTACCACATGTCATGTCCTCATTGATTTGGACACATGACATTTTAATAGATTTTTAAAATTTACTTATTTCCACATGTAATTTTCTGATTTGTTCACATATCACAACTTATTTCGGTTACAATATTGACAAAAATAAATGCTTCCTTGAAAAGAATTGATATATTTATAATGTAATATATGTCATAATTAATTAGAGCTCTAAAATTGATATTGATATTAAATATTGATTTTAAATTTAAAGTTTAAATATTGATATTAAATTTTTATTTTTAATAAACCCATGTAGTATACGGGTCTCATACCTAGTTATATGATAATATAGACATCTTTTATAATCTCAATTGTCTCAATGGCATCTGCCTGCAGCTTACTCATGCATAAAATTAAATATAATATATGGTTTAATGATATTTATAGTTATTGTGATGATTAAATAATTTAAAAAAGTTTATTTGCTTAAGATTTTAATTTCTATCATTATAATTATTATTTGAAATATCAAACATTGTTTTTGTTTTTGAAGGTAACAATATAATTTTTGTATATAATTTTATTTTTAATTATTGTTATTGTAAGTTATTTAAAATAGCGTATTTGGAAACTCATAAATATTTTAAATTGATTTCAGAAATTTAACATTTTTAAATTTAATTTGATGAGTATTGTTAATTTCTTTGATTGTAATTATTTAAAACAATAAACATTGTTTTTGTTTTGAAAGATAATATTATAAATTTTTATATAATATTATTTTTAACTATTCTTATTGTAAGTTATTTTTAAGCTATTAGTTTAAAAATTCTTAACGACTACAAAAATAGTTTCATGGATTTTTTTTCTTTGTTAATTTAGGATTACAATTTAATTTAACACTATAATTTATAACTTTTAAAATATTAATAATATAGTCTCTCGATTTTTTTAAGTTTAACTGAAATTTTGATTTTAGTTAACCATTTAACATTTTATTGAAATTAATAATTCAACTATTTTGCATAAAATCATAATTTACACAAAAGTTGTGACTTTAAAATTACAATTTCTCGCATACGACAACATATTTAAACTAATAAGTTAACCATAATATGTTGAAATTTTAAATTCATAATTTTATAAATAAAAGTAAAACATGATATTTTAATATTGTAGTTAGTTAATTATGATTAGAATTTAGTTTTTACATTAATTTTACAATGTTAACTAATTTATAATAATTATTAGAAAGAAATTGAAAAGTTATAGAGGTTTCAAATGTATGTGGTGCAAATAAAAATGTCTCTTTTATAAGTATAGTAGACGAATCATCGCGTGTTGCGTGTAAATATAGTTATTTATTTAAAATAACAACTTTTAACATATTAGTTTCTTAATTGTAATAAGTTTATATCAGAGGTCATCTATAATATTAATTAATGATTTTATAAATTGTTTTATGTTATGTAAATTGTATGCCAAACACACACACACACACACACACACATATATATATATATATATATATATATATATATATATATATATATATATATATATATATATATATATATATAACAAATGTAAAGTAGTATGAAAAAATAAATACTATAACTTTTGATGATTTTATAAACTGCTTTAAGTTGTGTAAATTATATATAAAATAATAGTTGATTTGTATATAAAACATATAACAAAAAGTATTGAAAAATACTAAAACCTTTAATAACATAAAAACTCTGCAACATGTATTATAACATTTACATCAAATGAAATTTATTAAACAGTTATAAATAATTCAAAATGAATATTTATAAATCAACGTGCCTTGATATATAGAAACATTATTATAAAAATCACGTTGAAATAACCATTGATGATTTTATAGAAAAAATAAATATTACAACATTTGATGATTTTATAAACCGCTTTAAGTTGTGTAAATTATATATAAAACGTAAGTTGATTTGTATATAAAATAAATAAGAAATAGTATTTAAAAACACGACGACTTTTAATAACATAAAATTACTACAACATCTATTATAACATTTACATCAAATGAAATTTATTAAACACTTATAAATCATTCAAAATAAATGTTTATTAATCGACATACCTTGAGATATAAAAACATTGTTATAAAAAATCATATTGAAATAACCATCGATACGGTATAACTAATTTTTTTTCAAATCGTTCATATTTGAATCACAAACACTTTCAAACAAATGAATTTATTTATCAAAACTTACTTATATACTACTAATATAGCTATGATGTGTATAAATAAGTGGAAAATAAAAAGACATTGCACATTAATAACCATAAGTTAAAAAAAAAAACTCTTGAATGTAGTGAAACATAAAAAGGCATGACTAATTACATTAAATTTGAAATTATTACTTTTTTTTTGAAACGGAAAACTAACTAATCTACTCCTAAATAAACACCTATGTCTCCACCGAGAATTGAACCCCTGACCTCTCATATGAGATGATCACTACGTACCGCTAGATCATTGGCCATTTGGTTGAAATTATAACTACATTGAAATTAGAAAACACTTGAGATGTAATGAGAGTTTCAGACTCTTGAGTTGTGCGCAATAATATAATATGAATACTGACAATTATATGTTATAATAACAATATTATCGACATTTAGTATTGAAATAATTATTTTATAGTAAGTTGCAACTAATATTATAATTTTTAAGTATATGATAAGATAGATATAATAAGTTGTGTTTGAATTGAATTAAATAAAGTTTTTGATTTAACATTTTTTAAATTATAAGTATTTTTAATTAATTTAGAAATAATTTATTTGAATATTTTTTATTTCATGTATTATTATTATATTATTTCAAATAAAAATTATTTTTAATATAATATAATCGATTTTTTTTAGTTTTATATTATTTTAAGTTATTATTATTTTTACTTAATTAAAAACTACATGTTTGAAAAAATTTCATTATTATATTTAAAGAAATCTATCTATTTTAGTCTTGTATTTTTATTTTTGTCCTTAAATATTTGAAATATTGGAATAGAATGTATGGAGTAAGTAAAATGTTGATGTGAATTTGAAAGCTATAGTAATTGTTAAGTATTAAGACGAATTTAAAAAAAAAAACATGTTAACAGTGGGTTAGAGAGGGGGAAAGTAATATACTCGAGTTATGTTTTTATTATTTATATTTTTCTTATTAAAGTATTAAAATTTTCTTTATTTTACTTTTTCATTACGGTGAAAAAATAATAGGAGAAAATGAAATTGAAAAATGTAATAAGATATAATAGATTATTTATTTCTATTACTATAAAAACATTTAAAAAATTGGTAGATCCTTATTAGTTTTGTGAATACATACAAAATGTATTTTTATAACACATAAATAATCATTAATTATCAACAATAAAATCTATCATATTTTACTTTTTTTACGATGAAAAACAAATAAGAAAAAATGAAATTAAAATAAGATATAGTAGATTACTTATTATTATTACTATAAAAATATTTAAAAAATGGGTACATCCATATTAGTTTTGCGAGAACATAAAGAATGTATTTTTATAAACATAAATAATCATTGTTTTTCAATAGTAAAGTTATATATTTAAAATCATTTGTCATTATCACCAACAATTTGAAATAATAATTGTAAACTCATTTTATCAAAATCAATTATCAAAAATTTTATAGATGTTATTTACAACAAACTAAACGACAAAAACTAATAAAACATGTAAAAAATAGCATAAAATATATGTTGAATAATGTTATATTGTACAAAAAAAGATTGTATTAACATAAAGAGAAAGACAATATAAAGATACATACATATTAACACGTTAATTGCTTTAACCGACAAATAATTGCAATTTCTCTTGACATGCTCCCCATTTGAATTTACTTGCACTTACATTTGGAAAAATTGTAATTTGTTCTCTTACATATGTGGAATCACTCACATAACTCTTGATGCCTTACCAAAATAATCTATCATTTTGTGTTAGACATACATGCAATATGCAAGTTATATTGTTCTTATATAGGCTAAATATTTCATTTAACCTATCAATTAAATAAGATGATTTAAAGAGTTTTGGGAGTTACAAATTAACATTTCTATTAATCATAAATTAAGTTTTATAAGTTTCATAGTCTTGGAAGTTTCAAATGCATAAGATTCAAGAAAAATTGCTTGCTTTATAAGATATATAGATATAAATATAGATATAGACTAGACAAATTTATGCGCGTTGTGTAGCCTAGGTTAAAAGTATAGTGTTAGTATCTTGAAAAATATATGTTCAAAATGGTTATGTTTTTGACATTAACTTTGACATAATATTTGAACAATATTATTCATTAACATCAACCCACCTTACTCATTAATAGAATTAAATATAATTATCTATTTAATATTACTTTGAACAATTGATAGATTGTCTAATTTAAATTTTTACTTATGCGATTATTTTCTAATTTCAATAATGATGTTCATTTAAAATAAAATTTATTTGTAGCTAACGTTATATAATTTATAAATTATTGTTATTATCATTTAAAATTTTTGTTCATTAGTTTTAAACCACTTATTATTATTAATAAGTTAAAAGAGACTTTTAAGAAACACTTAATCTTATTATTAAAATATAAAACATACACTAAATAATAAAGTGATACGATAGACAATTTGCATTTCAAAATATACTTGCATGGATAATATGGCATATCCATGATTTTTATAATTTAATTTTATTATTTATAATTATTATTCATTAATTTTAAAACCACTTATTATTATTAATAAATGAAAGAAAACTTTTAAAAGACAATTATTATTATAATTTAAATGTTAAACATATACTAAAATATAGAGTAAATTACACAAATGGTCCCTATGGTTTAGGGTAATTTGCGTGTTTGGTCCCTAACTTATTTTTTTAACTCGGAAGGTCCCTATTGTTTGTTTTTGTTACGTGCTTGGTCCCTATCTTACCTAAATATACTATTTTTCCCTTGATATTTTAATTTATTTAAGTAAACACACACCCAACCCCACCCCACTCACCTTAGCTTACCTACCCCACCATTTTTTCTTATTTAAATAATAGTCGTTTTAGGTAAGACAGGGACCAAGTACGTAACAAAAACAAACTGTAAGGACCAAGCACATAACAAATACAAACCATAGGGACCTTCCGAGTTAAAAAAATAAGTTAGGGACCTAACGTGCAAATTACCCCAAACCATAAGGACCATTCGTGTAATTTACTCTAAAATATAAAGTGATAAGATAGTGTGACATCCCCATTTTCACGGCCAGAAAAGACCGATTTGTTTATGCTTGTTTTTAAAATCGGAGTACTCTTTTAAAGAAAACAGTTGCGGAATTTGTTCCCAAAACAAAATATGATAAAAATTATCAAAGTATTTCTTTAAAGAAATGTATTTTCATTATATAACAAAATCTCGGGATGTCATGTTCCGATACAGACATATAAGCATAAACAGAACTTACATTTAATTACAAAATTGATTTATATCTCCTTTAAATCTCTGTGTGAAATATGTCTTCGTATTAATACCTGTGATACAAAGAAAACTGAGTGGGTCAGGCTTAGGAGCCAGGTGAGCATATAGGGTTTTCGTCCCACAATGTTATATCATATATTTATAAATATAGAACATTCAAACTTGTACAATTTCACGATATAAAGGCAACTCTTATCCCACCCCATCGATCCTCACAACGACACGATCTAAAAACTCGTATCTAAAATTTTCGTCTTTACCTGATCCCTACTCACGGATCTAAAACTATCCTCTTCACCGATCCATACTCACGGATCTAAAACTAACCTTTTTCATCTGATCCATACTCACGGATCTAAAACTACCCGATCCATACTCACAGATCTAAAACTAACCTCCTGATCTGATCCATACTCCCGGATCAATAATTGTACCCATTCCATACTCCCGGAATAAGGACAATTAAATATACCCAAATCCTTATCTGATCCATACTCCCAGATCAATAACTGTGCCCAATTCATACTCCCGAACTAGGGACAATTAACTTAGTCTTAATCCAAACTCCCGGACTAATAACAAGTTTTATCTCTTTACCTGATCCATACTCCCGGATCTAAAACTAACCTCTTGGTCTAATCCATACTCGCTGAATAACTAGATCAACAACAACAACATCGGGGCCTCTCATCTGTTTATCACACATCAACTATCTACCCATGTTCTACCCAACATATTAGTAGATAAAAATATATATTTTTATACATAGTTTAAAACCTGTATAGCATTCTCATTCAATACCTATTCCACATAACAGATGAGGCATACCCACATAACACGTATTTCATAGAGAATAAATCAGATCTAAGAGATATAAGATAGTGAATATACATTCACGCATATGACAACAAAATATACACATAACACGTATTTTATATTAAATACTTAATAATTATGCGTTAGAAGAAAGTAACCACACACTCACTTGATTAGAAGATGATCGGACAGCACTACGACTTGTAGAAGTAGTATTCTTCGGTAGATCTGGAAGATCTTCACAAAATCCGGGCTCCTCGCGGGCAAAGCTTTGGCTCGGGAATCGCACTTCTCAGGATTTTCGGGGCCTTGGAACTTGCTTCGGAGCTCGGGAATGATACCGGGGCTTTGTGATATTTCTTGCACGAAAAACGATGCAAAAACGCGAGAAAACGGGAAGAAATGAGCAAAGAAATCAGTTGCCCTCGACACCCTTTTATAGGGGCCTGAAACATGAATTACGCTGGGCGTAATGGGGATAAGAACGCTGACTCTCCCCCTTCCAGATAATATTGAATTTATATTTAAATTAAATATCGAAAATATTTAATAAACTTCAAAAATTCATATCTTCCTCATACGAACTCCGTTTGCAACGTTCTTTATATCCCCGCGTAGGTGAGACTACACTCTACAACTTCCGTTTAGAGTCCGTCGGCTAATTTTGACTTTATTTTTTATTATATATTTTTAGTAGGCCGGGACAGGAAAACTCCATTATAAAATCATAACTTCTTTATCCGACGTCCGTTTTCGCCTATCTTTTCATCGTTTCACTACAATTAATGAGATCTTCGATTCTCGTTTAGATTTTTTCGGCTAAAAACCGCTTGATCTCAAATCGAGTATTCGGGCTGCATACCACTAAGTCGAAACTTAGAAAAATCATAACTTCCACATACGAAGTCATATTTGGACGTTCTTTTTATGCACGCTCATGGTTTAACGAAATCTACGACTTTTTTTTTAGATTGCTAAGGCTAAATATCGCTCTAACGTAAATTCACTATTTACGTCGCGCTGTGTCGTGCCGGTTCTGTCGTGAAACTTCGACAGGTCATAACTTCTTCGTTATAACTCGGATTTCGGCGTTCTTGATATGCACGGAAACCTTGTAACATATACTATAACTTAGTTAAGATTATTCCTTTAAAATAATCTTCCATCAAAAAGTCATTTTTGACGCTTAACGTCTCTAATTGACTAGCCCGGATCTACGGGCGTTACAATTAGGATGATTACGTCCCGGAATCATCAACGAAAATAGGACTTGCATAATGATTTCATACGTTATTTATTCATCCTAGATAATAACCGTAACTACTATGTTTCCTCGAAAGAGTATTTAACTCTTTGGCTTTCTTGACCGCAGAAGATGCCAATCTTGCATCTGCTTATCGTACTATGTTGTACTTTCAATCGTAACCTTCAAGTTACCAAATAATTCCTTATTGTGGACTCCTTCTTCTTCTCAGGATAATTACTTTCATTTATCTATTGTAACAAACCGATGGGTCATGCTCTATTGACCTCTCATCGCACGATGCGACGCTTAGACTCGGTCTTTAATGAAGTTAAATTCCAGGATGGAATATACCTTTCTTCATATTCTAATGTGATATAATCACATTTCAGCATGTAGCATTTCTACCTGCAAATTTTTTTTAACAACGAGCGCGACACTATCAATCGCATTAACTTCAACCTTCTGACTTAAGTCAGATGTTACATCTAACTTGGTCCTCTAGACCACGTAACATACTCCTCGTAGTCGAACTCAAATTTAAATATGACCACTAGGGTCGGAACAAGAACCATATTACTAGTCATTACCGAAACAATGGTAATGACATACCAGAATTAAGTGGAATCAGTTACTAGCTTCTTGGTAACATTGTGACTTTCCCTGATCCAAGTGCGAGTCCTGTGCTTCCGGTAGTATATGCATCTACGACCTTTCACACCTACTCATACTCTTCCCAAGTATTGTCCCGCAGTCGACCAAGTCACCATACAAGAAAATCACAAAATAGTTTAACACATACGAATGTGTCCAAGTAATCATAAACAGTTTCCCTAGACTCTACTAGGACTTCTTCATTGCTCAATCTTCAATCATCAACTCTACTTCAACTCGATTAGTGATGAAAATATCAGACGATGAGACAACTTCAAGAATTTCACCAATCGTTCCATTATCCTGCCAATCGAAGGTGTACTTTAGACGTACCGTACTCCTCTAAACGTACTTTTATTTCATAAGACATACTCTAAAGGCAAGATACCACTCTTACGATATCTTCTGATAGGTATCATCCACTATCATAAGCCTTCTTCATTTCCTCCATTTACTCAATTTCTCTACGAGTCTTCACCATGACCCCTTGTACATCCAAGCAGACATTCGGTGTACCAAGCGAGAATTTTAAGATAAGAAAGCTTTAATTACGATAAACGTATAAATCTCCTTATCACCCCGAAACGTTTACATGCTAGTTATAATATCGTAGCCATACGCTTAGAATCCTAAACACATAAGGTTTCTAGATACGGTTGGCAACAAACCATAGATCCGAACAAATAATAGCATCAATATAGCTATCACACAAATCATTTACCACATAAAAGCTTTTTAGGCATCATTCCTAAAATAAACTAGTGCTCGTGTCAACTTAGGTGTACTACCTAACATATTTTAGACACAGTCCTCACAATCATTACTTAGCATTCTAAGTTTAAGTCTAGAAATTTCCTACAAATTCCTAGTTTGCTTAAACTAATGCTCTGATACCAACTGTGACATCCCCATTTTCACGGCCAGAAAAGACCGATTTGTTTATGCTTGTTTTTAAAATCAGAGTACTCTTTTAAAGAAAACAGTTGCGGAATTTGTTCCCAAAACAAAATATGATAAAAATTATCAAAGCATTTCTTTAAAGAAATGTATTTTCATTATATAACAAAATCTAGGGATGTCATGTTCCGATACAGACATATAAGCATAAACTGAACTTACATTTAATTACACAATTGATTTATATCTCCTTTAAATCTCTCTGTGAATTATGTCTTCGTATTAATACCTGTGATATAAAGAAAACTGAGTGGGTCAGGCTTGGGAGCCTGGTGAGCATATAGGTTTTCATCCCACAATATTATATCATATATTTATAAATATAGAACATTCAAACTTGTACCATTTCACCATATAAAGGCAACTCTTATCCCACCCCATCGATACTCACAACGACACGATCTAAAATCTCGTATCTGGAATTTTCGTCTTTACCTGATCCCCACTCACGGATCTAAAACTATCCTCTTCACCGATCCATACTCACGGATCTAAAACTAACCTTTTTCACCTGATCCATACTCACGGATCTAAAACTACCTGATCCATACTCACGGATCTAAAACTAACCTCCTGATCTGATCCATACTCCCGAATCAATAATTGTACCCATTCCATACTCCCAGAATAAGGACAATTAACTATACCCAAATCCTAATGTGATCCATACTCCCGGATCAATAACTGTGCCCAATCCATACTCCCGGACTAGGGACAATTAACTTAGTCTTAATCCATACTTCCAGACTAATAACAAGTTTTATCTCTTTACCTGATCCATACTTCCAGATCTAAAACTAACCTCTTGGTCTAATCCATACTCGCTGAATAACTAGATCAACAACAATAACATCGGGGCCTCTCATCTGTTTATCACACATCAACTATCTACCCATGTTCTACCCAACATATTTGTAGATAAAAATATATTTTTTTATACATAGTTTAAAACCTGTATAGCATTCTCATTCAATACCTATTCCACATAACAGATGAGGCATACCCACATAACACGTATATCATAGAGAATAAATCAGATCTATAAGATATAAGAAAGTGAATATACATTCACGCATATAACAACAAAATATACACATAACACGTATTTTATATTAAATACTTAATAATTATGCGTTAGAAGAAAGTAACCACACACTCACTTGATTAGAAGATGACCGGACAGCACTACGACTTGTAGAAGTAGTATTCTTCGGTAGATCTGGAAGATCTTCACAAAAACCGGGCTCCTCGCGGGCAGAGCTTCGGCTCGGGAATCGCACTTCTCAGGATTTTCAGGGCCTCGGGACTTGCTTTGGAGCTCGGGAATGATACCGGGGCATCGGGATATTTCTTGCACGAAAAACGATGTAAAAACGCGAGAAAACGGGAAGAAATGAGCAAAGAGATCGGTTGCCCTCGACACCCTTTTATAGGGGCCTGAAACATGAATTACACTGGGCATAATTCTAAATTACGCTGGGCGTAATGGGGATAAGAACACTGACTCTCCCCCTTCCGGATAATATCGAATTTATATTTAAATTAAATATCAAAAATATTTAATAAACTTCAAAAATTCATATCATCTTCATACGAACTCCGTTTTCGACGTTCTTTATATCCCCGCGTAGGTGAGACTACGTTCTACAACTTTCGTTTAGACTCCGTCGCCTAGTTTTGTGTTTATTTTTTTATTATTTATTTTTAGTAGGCCGGGACAGGAAAACTCCGTTATAAAATCATAACTTCTTTATCTGACGTCCGTTTTCGCCTATCTTTTCATCGTTTCACTAAAATTAACGAGATCTTCGATTCTCGTTTAGATTGTTTCGGCTAAAAACAGCTCGATCTCAAATAGTGTATTCGGGCTGCATACCACTAAGTCGAAGCTTAGAAAAATCATAACTTCCTCATACGAAGTCAGATTTCGACGTTCTTTTTATGCACGCTCATGGTTTAACGAAATATACGACTTTCGTTTAGATTGCTTAGACTAAATATCGCTCTAACGTAAATTCACTATTTACGTCGCGCTGTGTCGTATCGGTTCTGTCGCGAAACTTCGACAGGTCATAATTTCTTCGTTATAACTCGGATTTCAGCGTTCTTTATATGCACGGAAACCTTGTAACATATACTATAACTTAGTTAAGATTATTCCTTCAAAATAATCTTCCATCAAAAAGTCAATTTTGACGCTTAACGTCTCTAGTTGACTAGCTCGGATCTACGGGCGTTACAGATAGACAATTTGTATTTTAAAAAAGACTTATATGGATATTATGGATAATATAATATATCCATAATTTTTAATTAATTATTGCTTTGAAGCAACACAAACATACAAACATATATAATATTTAATTAAATATTATCTATATAACTTTCTATAACATATGATCGATAACATGAATTTAATCTAATTTACATTAAAGTTTCAACCACAACATACAATGACTATCTTAAACTTAAATCAAGAAAAAAAAGAATTAATAGATAACAAACTTACAAATTAAAAACTTTAACATAATAACATGACTCTAAAAAATATCCAAAGCCCTCAAACCAACACAAAAACCTTTAAACTTGTTTCTTTGTGAATTTTGTATGTGATTTGTATTTGTGTGTCTAGTCAAAGAGATTGACCTTTTTATAATAGACTATCAATTAATTTCTTATCAAACATATTTTATAAGTTATAAACCTTTGAACGGTTAATCATTATTGAGATACTTTTGAGTGATATTCATTCAAATAAAAAGTTTCAAATGAATATGATTTAAGTAAAAATGTCTCATTTATATGTATATATAGATAGATGCAAATTATGCATTTACTATTGAACATTTCTTTGTAAATTTTGTATGTGATTTGTATTTGTGTGTGTAGTCAAGGAGATTGACATTTTTATAAGAGACTATCAATTAATTTCTTATTAAACATATTTTATAAGTTATAAACCTTTGAATGGTTAATCATTATTAAGATATTTTTGAATAATATTCATTCAAACAAAAAGTTTCAAATGAATATGATTTGATTAAAAATGTCTCATTTATATGTATATATAGATAGATGCAAATTATGCATTTAATATATATATATATATATATATATATATATATATATATATATATATATATATATATATATATATATATATATAGAGTGATAGAGCTTAAAATTTTGATTTTTTTTTAGGGGGGGGGGGGGGGGGGTGGGAAAAGTTAGATTTTATAGTTTTAGGCATAATATATAACTTTTTTAATAATTATAGACTAATTATAAAAATAAAAAGTTAGGGGGCCACAGCCCCATGACCCTATATAAGCTCCGTCTATGTATATAGTTTCATTCATTTAACATATATTACACTCATATACTTTAAACGTACTAATCTAAAATTAATCTAATATAGGTTAATTTTGGACAGTCCTTGTATTGTAATTGTTTTTTTTTTTGAATAATTTATCTTATTTATGATGTAAATTCATATTAACATATTGATTTTTGAAGAAAAATTTGGTTGATATTTCTTTTTTACTTCTCAAAGTTTGGTTTTCATACACGTACTTGTGGGATTAAGGTGAAACAATGTCGATTTTTCTTAAATAGTCAATATGTTGATACGTATTCATAATTATAGTTTTAGGTATAATATACAACTTTTTTAATAATTATAGACTAATTATAAAAATAAAAAATTAGGGGGCCACAGCCCCATGACCCTATATAAGCTCCGTCTATGTATATAATTTCTTTCATTTAACATATATTACACTCATATACCTTAGACGTACTCACCTAAAATTAATCTAATATAGGTTAATTTTGGACGGTCCTCGTATTGTAATTGTTTTTTTTTTTGAATAATTTATCTTATTTATGATGTAAATTCATATTAACATATTGATTTTTGAAGAAAAATTTGGTTGATATTTCTTTTTTACTTCTCAAAGTTTGGTTTTCATACACGTACTTGCGGGATTAAGGTGAAACGATGTCGATTTTTCTTAAATAGTCAATATGTTGATACGTATTCATTCACATATGGTACAAATTATTCAAATAGTAAGTTAAATGTGTCTAACTGCAACCGTTATATCTATTTCATGCATATGTAGTTATTAAATATTGATTTTATTATTTACATATGGACTGTGAAGCTTTGATGTATACCTGCAACATGCTAGCAATAAATATCTGGGTTTGCTTGATTGTTTTTTTTCTTAAAGTTGTTGATGATCATCGGGTGAATGAAAAAGAGACTCACATTTGGTGTCCTGGTAAAAATGTCATAATTGAAAAAACTTTAGTGAATTAAACATAATAAGAGAACATCTAATATGTGATGAATTTGTGAATGACTATACATGTTGGATACGATACGGTGAATTATTAGTTGGTACTAAAAATAATGGTTATGATATTGATATTCAAAAAATGAGAATTTCGTAAATTAGATGACATGCTATATGATTTCGAAGACAATATCCCCGATAAAGATTATGAAAATTTCAACAATTGGTTGACGACGTTGAAAAACCATTGTATGTCGACTGCACTAAATTTATTAGAATTTCCGTTGTGCTACAATTGTTTAATTTTAAAATGGGTGGATGATAAAAGTTTCACGGATTTGCTAGAACTTCTATAGAAAACTAGAGAAAACATTTTCTACCTCTCACATTGTACTTCTATAGAAAACACATAAATTGATCCTCCAAGTCACCAAATGTAAGTTTAGATAACTTTTTTTTTTCATCCAGAACCGTTGCCTAAACTTTTCAACGTACATGTTGTCATTAACAAAATAGTCTCCTATATGACAATTGTGTCCGGTTACACAATTTCTCTTAAAAGGAGCTCTTCTCATTCGAAAACGTGAACTTTGAGCTTCTTAGTTTTGAAAATATGCAACTGATTTTGAAATAACGTTGTTTCTTCTAACACCATCGAATCCGATTAACTAGATGACGATGATGACATTGTGGTTGAATGATTTTTTTGAGAGAAAATATGATGTGAGAAAAATGATGTAAGTGTTTGAATTTTATAGAGTGGTAAAGTTAATTTTTTAAAAGTTTATATATATATATATATATATATATATATATATATATATATATATATATATATATATATATATATATATATATATATATAGGTTCAGGTTGATTTGAGAACATGCTAATTTTATGAGACTGTGAGACTAAATCTCAAAATAATTTTAAAATGCAAAATAAAAGGAAAAATTCGAAAATTCTTTTTTTAATTATTATTTTCGTCACTTTAATTACCTTAAAAAATAAAAATAATAAAAATAATTACCGTTGTTTTTTTTATAAAATATATGAAATATTCTAATAGAATATTACACTGTAAATATTATAATGTGATTTTTAGAATGTTAGAATATTTTACCAGATTTGTTAGATATGTGAAATATTCTAATATTCTACTAGAATATATAAAAAAAATGCATTTATTTATTATTTTTTTTGGTATTTTTTATTTTTTTTTGAAAAATATAAATGACGAATATAATATTTGAATTTTTTTTTTCAAAAATTTTCAATTATTTTGCATTTTAAAAATGTTTTTTTTATCCACGAAATGAGTGACTAGGATTGCGTTTCACGGTCTCATAAAATTAAGTAGTCTTATATGAACCTATATATATATATATATATATATATATATATATATATATATATATATATATATATATATATATATATATATATATATATATATATATATATATATAGTTGTTGGAATTAAAAAAAACAAACATTTTTCATTGATCAATCAGGAGAAGAGAGAAGTATCGAGAAAAACTTTCCATATAGGAACACAGTGAACTAAGGGTATAGTGTTCCTGGATGCAGTTCTTTTCAAACCAACACCGCAATATGTGGTTCCATGCAGTGGCGGAGCTAGGATCAAAGTAAATGGGTATCCCAATTTTTTTTAGGATAACCTAATTTTTTCCCGGGGTACTTGGGTTTCCCGGTTTCAGTTTTGGTTTTAAACCCAAATCTTAATTGAATCCTTAGCTAACCTCAAGTCTTGTTATATAAACATGAAGTTGAAGTATATTTTGATACTTGAATCGATGTGAGACTCAAAGTAGATATCAAATAAAGCATGAGCATAACATGTTGATATAATAGAAAAAAATGGCTGAGTTTACATGTGTTTAGCGATGTGGGATAGAATAGCTGGGAAAATAAAACAAAAATAAACAAAGAATATGTAAGAAGCAAGAATAGAACTCGAGACTTTTGCTTGAATAGGCCCAACGCCTTAACCAACAAACGAACTGTTTGTTTATGTTTATATGTGGATGAATGCGTATATATACACTATACCGAATTTTTTTGAGGGATACGTAAACAAAAATTACACTACCGAAAAAAATTTGAGGGGTATCCCGGGCTACCCAGGATCCCCTTGGATCCACCGCTGGTTCCATGTACATCTTCCAACCTTTTTAAGGTTTAACTAATAAGCTAAAAAAAATTGGGTTTAAAATATGTCAATCTTTTGTAATAATGGTTGTTTTTAACTATATCTTGAATGGAAGCTAAGTAATTAATTAAGTAGATTTGATGTGTTAACTAATTGTTCTTGATCGTTCTTTTTATTTTGTTTTGTTATTATATGGATCCACTTTGTTTAATATAAAAAAGATCTAATCATATGTTTTATTTTTGACATTTTACCGGTTGTCTATAATTGAATAACCAATGATATGCAATCATGAATAATCTATTTTACCTTTTGTCTACGGTTGAATAATCAATGATATGCAATTATACATGATATGTTAAAAAATATTAATATTTAATTATTTTTAAGCAAAATAATGTTAGTCTAGAACATGTTATCCATAGTTGAATGATTAGTGATTTTTTTTGGACGACCACTCAATTTTCCATTAAATAAATTTAATTATCATCGTACAACAAGTGAGATGACAAACGGGTAACAAGCTGCGCCGCTACGCCTTTTTGTATAGCAAAGTTCAATCTTTTAAAGACTACATTCATAGAACTAGGGGATATACCATTACAATGCATGATCCGTTGTACTCTATTAAGAAGCTCTACTGCATCCGGTGCGAGGAAACCAAACGTATCAAACGCAAATGGTATGAACACATGTTGATTTTCCATGCACGATTTCTCATGTTTGTTGATTTTGCCTGTAGCAGCTTTTAAAGCAGCCAGTCCTGCCGTGAAACCCTCCGCCCTCAAGCTCACGAGAGGGGATACCCTTGTAAGGTCCACATATGCATGTTTCCCTCCGACCCATCCAAAAATCAAAATGTCAGCCGGTCTAAGGGTTGACATTCCTTTTGTCGGGCCAGTCAAGAAATTCACAGGTGCCTCTTTCTTAGCAGAAACTCATGCACGCTTAAATATATCGAACAAAACATCTCTGACCATATCGTGCCTGTATTTGAACCCCGAGAGTTCTTTACAGTGAACTGCATGCTCTCCAAAGGAGTCCAAACATGCCTTGCAACACACCGGACATATCTCGTCAGTTGGGAATATTGGAATCATGAGTCGATATTTGAGGATAGTACGATACTCCACAGGAGACATATGTTGGCCAACCCATCTATAGGGATAGCAAGAAGAAAATCTTGGGCATGTGGTGCACGTAAGCACTGGAAAACCGCTTTTTGACGGGCCGTCATGTCGAGATGAACTTTCATATTTTGGACAATTAGTGATATGAAATTAAGCATAACATGTTAAAAAAAGATTAATATTTAATTAGTTTAAGTAAAATGGCGTTATTTTGAAAACCGTAACCTGATAATTACATTGAATTCGAGTTCTACTGTAACCTCCCACATAAAAACGGACAATATATAAAAGAGTAAGAGAAGAGTCACATTTATAACGGAAAAGAATAAAGAAAAATTAGAAATTTAGCATGTTGATTTTGATAAGACAAATCTTCATGAATGGTTATACCAGAATATCAAGTTTAGCCCATAATTTTTTTCTCTCTCTCATAAAAGGTCCTAGTGTTTTCAATTTTTATCATGTTGGTATGTGATCCATATGAAATGATTTATTAACTTTTTTCCTACTACTTTTTATTCCGGAAATAAAAAAACAAAAAATAGATATTACTCCTACCCCACTCACATACACACACACACTCTTTCTCTCTCTCTCTCTCTCTCTCTCTCTCTCTCCAACAATTAAAAAAACGAAAATAAATATTACTCCTACCACCAATAGACCACCATGGAAACCACCACATCGCCACCAAAAGCTACTAAAATTCCATTGACAACCATCTACTCCACATCTCTTACTTTGTCTCCCTTTATCTCCTGTGAAGTCCACCTCTCACCATTTTAGGAACCCTAATGGTGCTCCAACACTACCCAACGCTGCCCCAACACTTAGAAAAATCATTGGAGGTAAAAATCTCATTTGTCTTAAACTTTAGTCTAGGTTTACCACAACCACAACTTTTTTTCATTAGAGAATAACTGTAACGTACGTGTTTTCGCTAGACATAGTTAAGAATATGTATCTACGTCGTTCGACAATTGAAATATTCTATTAATAAATAAAAGTAAGTTATTCAAATATATGTATGTGTATGTCTATGTGAATTTTATAGATATTAGGTGTATATGTTATCTATGTAAAATATTACGTCGCAACGTAATAAATAGGGCTATTATATGAATAAAAAATAAAACGTTATTTAGATTCAATTATCTAAATAAAATTTGTAGTAGCTAGAAAAGTGAACTCATGCAGATAAAGAACGCATAAATATGACTTCGTAAGAGGAACTTATGATTTTTCGAAGTTTCAGCATAACAGTATATGACTTAGAAACCAAAATTAAAATCGGTTGATTGTTACGAAAAACAATCTAAACGAGAGTTGAAGATCTCTTCAATACCTATCCATCAATATAAAGATAGTCAAGAACGGACATTGTATGAGAAAGTTATGATTTTTATACAGACTTTAACAGTTTAAGCTTGTTAAAAATATAATTTTAAAAATAAAGTTATGAATTTTTGAAAATCTGTTATATCGCATGCGCAGACGCGCGACATGCGTCTGACACTACATCTAAAATCTGCCACTTGTCAAATATCTGCCAAAGCCACATCACCCTTCCCCGATAAGAGGTGCGATGTGCATAGAAATATGCACGACGTGTATTCCATTTTCAAGCTATAGATAGATGTCGAAGTGCAACTCATTTCCTACCCATTTCCATCCAAATATCTCTGGAATTCTTTCCACCCTTAGCCCTTTTTACTTTGTAGTTCTTGATTACTTTAGTGAGGCCCTGTAGTATGAGAGAGCTAGAGAAATAGAAGTTCTCAGGTCAAAGTTTTGTCTACGCAGTTACCAGTTCTTGTTAGAAAGCTCTGTAAGTTAGGCTACACTTATTTTAATTCAAGTGTAACTTATATTTATAATCATAATCTTTATTATGAATTATAAATAAGATTTATCGGTGATTCCAAGTCAAAATATTGATTGATCTACTTACAGGAGTGATGTTTAGGTTGGATTTAGTGAGATGTTTAAAGTGAGATTTCCAAATAGTATACTCTGTATACCAAACGGACCATACCTGCAATATGATCCTACCTTATTATTCCTTATTTGATAGATCTTGATGTAGACATTGAGAATATTGAGGAATCTAGACTATTAATATTATAGTCACAAGAAATAAGAAAATAGGATAAGACTTAGCGCCATTTAAATCTAGGTCTTTTAAAAGGATAAAGTGTTAAGGCGAAGCACTGCCTTAACCTCAAATCACCTACTTTTGTTATGTGAGTGCGTAGTTACTTTCAAGAGCATAAAATAATAAAAGTATTTATTAGATGCTAATTATATTAAATATACTCTGAGCTATTTGTATAACCAAGATAATATTGTTTATCAGGAAGTGTGTTGGAATTAGATATCCTTTAGTTATATTCTAGATTAGTTATAGACTTATAAAGGGTGCTTAGTTCCAAATAAGCTGAATATTAGGTAGGTCTCATAATGGGGTAGAGTGTGAGATCAGAGCGGAGTGTAGTAGTCCTCCTCTTTTTGGATGACCAGAAATGGTGGGCCCGGATCAGACAACTGGCAAGTATGTTTGGGTTATCGACTAAAGTATATGACAACACTTGACTATTTTAGGCGGAATAATGAATTATGTTGCTAGTGTGGACTTATAACCCACAAATGTAGATATAATGGGATACAATCTTTATCAATTACTTTGAACATTATTTTCCTTTATGTGACTTACACTAACCAAGGACTCCCCTAGTTGTGTAGTCAACCGTTTCTCAGACGATTCATTGGGTAAGGTGATTCTTCCAGATGATCATTCAATTAAAATTTATGAGAATCGATTGGGTAGGGTAGATGTGAAAGATCTATATGCCTAAGAGTCATTATAGAATGATATTTATAGATAATATATGATCATAAAGAGTCACACTAACAACAACTTGATGCAAACATATTATTTATAAGAATTTGATCATTGATAAGTAAATATAATTCTTGTAATTAAATGTAAATTATTTATTTTATGGAAATATTAGTTTTAAATGATAAGTATCAAATCATATCATAATATATCACAAGGTATGATTTATTATGTCATGTACATATTTTTGGACCAAAAGGGTTTTTGTCTTATATGAATTTATATTTTTTATAAGTTATAAAAATTAGAAGAGTTTTTATAGAAAAACTAGCTTTTTCCTTTATAAAATATTCAAGGCGACCATAATGAAGAAAGAAGAATTGCTTTTGATTAATTTATTCAACACACCATGGTATTAAAAAGCATTTCTCGTTGCTTTGATAAAGCATGGGTCTTAAAGTGCTAAGACCCATGTGATAAAGGCTTAAAGTAAGGACTTAAAAGAACTAGTTTTCTCCCTTCTTTCATAAGTGAAAACCAAAAAAATTTATGCTTCCCATCTCTATATTCTCTTTAGTTTTTCTCTTAAAGTGTTAAGATCAAAGTATAAATAAGTTGATACTTTACTTGAACTCTTCTTCAGAACAAAAGCTTTGTTTTGTTTTTAAAGGCTTAAGAGTGTTATTATTACAAGTGGAAGAGTAGAAACTTATCATGTTGGCTAAAAGTTGGTGGATACTTCTCGAGAGCTTCTTACTTGGAACTTAAATCCATCTTCATCAACTTCCTAATTTCCAAAAGGAGCCAAAGTCTTCGAAGGTTGTTTCACTTTCTTCTTCTTTGGTTATGTTTAATCTTTCCAAGTCTTGCAAAATGATCTTTTTGTGGGAATAAAACTAGTTTTATTTTATTCAAATCTAAAGTCTTCTATTTCCATGTTTATATTTTTGAAACAATAGTTGAATAAAAACCCAACAAGGTGGTATTATATCAAATTATATACACCTATAATGTTAGTCTGCAATAATGTTATTATGATTTTTTCTCATTAAATTATTATTGGCTTGAAAACCTTATGCATCTCACCATGTTTCCTAAACCTGGCCCACTCAATTTATATGCATCACAAGTAGCGGAACTAAGACTGTTATAAACTAGTTGCCGAGTGAAATAAGGGATGTGACTATATTAGTGTTTCAATACCTTTTTATTTTTTTGTTGTAACCTATGTTTGGATATTAATGTTGACATCCATTGTTGTTGATACACGAAAGTGACCCTTGAAAACTATGAAGTGTATTTGTGAAGTAAAGACTTGTTTAATTGGATAGCAAAAAGTTTGGAAGAGAAGTGATAGTGAAAGAGATGTATCCTCTTGACTGAAGACTTAAAGACCAGAGATAAGGAAGTGCGAAGAGTGGAAAGTTTTTTGTCTTTTGTTATACCGTCGTGTCAGAAAAGTATAAATCACCTTTTGTGACTTTTTGCGTTAGGTTGGTTTTACCAATGCCAAGTGTGGGAAGCGTGGTTGTTTTAGTAAGATTATCTTTTGTACTATCTTAATTCTAGACTTGTACTATTTTCTTCTTTAAATAGAAAGTCTTCTAATCTTTAGAATGTTTCTGATTTCCATCTTCATTATACTTATATTTGTGTGAAATACAAGTCTCCATATCTCTTATACTTCATTGTTCATACCTTTTTATTCAATTTAAAATAACTTTTGTTTGACTGCAAACCAAGTAATGATTCAACACGTATCTATTTAACTTTCTTATATTTAATGATGTATGTTTTTGTTTTGTTTCCTTTATAATTTCACTATCTTTTACTATCGAGCTTCATCAAGATCTACGAGTTTAACTTCAAGTTCACACTATAATCTTTTTATCATTAATTTTTTCTCTAGAAAATTGGTATAAGATCCATAGTGTTTGTTTTTTTAACTTTCTTTGAAAATCCATAATATTTTCTATAGAAAAACTTTGATTTAAAAGGTCTTTTATACCGCCAAGCTCATCCTTTTCAAAAATCAAGGAAAATTTAACACCCTGTTTTGAGTCGTTTCACAATTTTGGGCCGCGGCCCGAAGATCAAGTTTCATAAAGATTCAGTCTTTGGGAAAGAGAGGTTTAGGCCCATTTGGATGTGGGTAATGCAGATACGTGATCTAATGATTCAGTTTGTGCTTTGGAGTCAAAGGGTAAAATGGGAAAGTGGTGTGTTAGACTATCTCTTATGAATTTTGGATTTTAGTTCGATGTCAAAAGTAATTATATATGATTGTAAAGCTCATCAATACCTTTTCGTGGATATAAGGATCATCGAAATCGGAGATGAAATGAAGATGTTATGACCGTATGAAGTTTGGGCGGTTTTGGGTTAAGCTGAGTATGCTGAGTGTACAGGGGGGAGTATCTTGGGTGTACTAGGGCATCTTGAGTATGTTGGGCATAACAGGAGTATGCAGGGCATACACGATCAATGCCTAAACCCTATTTTTGTTGTTTGAGCCCTATTTGCGCTCCTTAACTCCCCCAAAACCATTCCATTCTTAGCCTCCACCTCTCCAACACCCTCCCATGAAATCCTAAGCCTAGTTTGAGCCTTGTGAGCTAAAATAAAGTATTTTTGAGTACTTTGGAGTATGAATGGTGCACCATAGAGAAGAATGAACTTATTGGAGAAGTATTTTTTGCAGTGGAGCTTGTAGATCTAGACTTTGTTCACCTTGATCTCTCTTCTAAAGGTATAAAGTTTGAATTTTGATGATGTATTTGTTTAATCTAGCTAGTTTTTTATTTTATGAGCTTTTTGTCATTTTAGTGCATAAAGTTTAGATGTCGAAAGTTTATAACCTTGTTATGGATAATGTTGGAAACTTTATCCATCTAAACATTATTGTGATTCAGATCTAAAGGTTGGAGACTTAGACTTAATGGATTAAGTTAAAAAAAGATGCATATTTTGGTCCCTTTGATACTTAAAGTATAGATATTGGTGGTTTGGATCATTCTAATGAATAAAGTTGGAAACTTTATCCATTATGGAGCTATTAGGATCCATAAAATGTGATCTTGATCCTTCTATTCCTTCCATGATAGTGTAAAGGCGTCTTAATGGACTAATAACTAATAAGTAAGGTTTTGGCATTTGGACCTTTTCTAGACATGGAATGTCATAAAGGTGGAAACTTTATGACTTAAAATGGTGCTGTGAGACTAGATCTAAGTTTTGGATGATAGGACTTAAGAGATTAAGCACTTAATGGAAAAGTGTCATTTGGCCGAGTACACTGGGTGTACCTTTGAGTATGTTGCACATACTCGTATGGGGTCCCGATTATGGATGGTGAGCATGCCATGCATACAAACTAAGTATGCTGGGCGTACTCAGCTTGAAGTTGACTTTGACTTCCATTGATTGTTGACTTTTTGACCAAGTTTGACCTTGGGTCAAACTTGAGGGTTTTGGGTTATTAATTAAGATTTCATCTGATCCTGGTGTTAGTGGATTCGCGGGTGCAAGAAATGTAGAAAAAGGATCATGTCATAGTGTTTCAATGTCCTTCGATTCAAATGAGTCTTCTCCCGATGCTCGTGAGCCGAAGGCACCAATATCGACTCACTAAATTGTGTATGTAGGATGCTAGCTGTCTTTGTGACTCTTGAATGTTTGTATGAACCTGTATGGTAGAATACATGTATCTGTGTTGACCAGCTAGGTCTAGTTGTTATTATTGTGTTATGTTGTTTATATGTGACTGAGATTGCAGATAGTCGCTAGGGTTGTTGATAACCCACCGAGCAGTCCTCAAGGTTGTTGATAACCCATAGCTGTTTATTTATGTTGTGTTGTGTGTGGTATTTTGGGGAACTCACTAAGATTTGTGCTTACGATTTTCGGTTTACATGTTTCAGGTTTTCTTATATTAAAGGATGATCACGACTTGATTGCATTACATTGATAGGGTACTTGTGTACTCGGTTATTTTAGTGATACTATGATAAATGTTTTAAGATCTTGCAGTTGTGAACTAAATAAATACTTAAAGCTTTAATCAATAAATTTAGGTTGAAATTTGGGGCATTACAGAAAATGGCACAAATTTACTCGTTAAATATATCTAACAGTGTTGGAGGCTCTAATCGAGCTCCAATTCTTGTTGCAAGTGAATATCATCACCAGTCTCAACGAATGGAAATATATTTAATGGGACATGGAAAGGAAGTTTGGACATATATAGAAAAAGGACCACATGTACCTGTCCTTACATCCATTGACACTAAAGGAGCTCAAGTCAAACTTGGAGGTGGTCCAGTTGCTATGACTAGACTTACCAATGATGACATAGACAAGATGGAGAAAGATTCAATCTCTTTCTATGAAATATCTTGTGGAGTTACTTTTGACAGTTTCGATCTTATTATTAACTACAAATCTAAAAAAGAAATATAGGATGTTAATAAGAATCTTTTTGAAGGAACTGAACAAGCTTAAGACAATAAGTTCACAACAACTTTGAATGATTTCAACAAATTCAAAGCTCTCCTTGTAGAAAGTCTGAATGATTCCTTCAAAAGATTCAACCTCATCATCACTAAACTCTCAAATACTGGTATTACTCGAACGGATCATGAAACGCATCTGTAGTTCCTGAATCGTTTAGGAAAGTAGTAGACTATGGTGAAGATGATAGTTTAAGGAGATATCAAGATCAAAACCCTTTTTTTTATACAAACTCTACAGTGAACTTCAAGCTCAAGAGTCTACAGTGATTAAAATCTGTATAGACCTTGGTGGAACACTCGCCTTGTTTGCTCACTCACTGCAGTTTATCAACAAACCACCTCAGTATCCTCATAACAAACCTCATATGACGACACATTGTAGTCATATGAACAGGAGATGCAACCTGATGACGAATAAGCATTTCAAAATGTGTTAGCCTTGTTTAGCCAATAGTTCAATAGGCTTCCACCACCAAACTATCACAAAAATTAACAGTTTACCATACCTCCCTTTAGCCAAAATTACAATCCACATAACAACCCTCCTCACCAATATCCACAACCCTCCATATACCCTAGAAATCCACCTTATCAACCACAGTTTTAGAACACACCTTTGATGCTTACCAACTCAACTGAAGCACCAAAAGAAGACAAACCTTTTGACACCATAGATGGCATCGAAGAGAAGAAAGACATAGTTCTCATATGCCACAAATGTCATAAGGAGAATCCCTTTGATAGAGACTATAAGGGTAATGTGGAGAAGGACCAATAAATCTACCTTAGAATGTCTTAGGAGGTTGAAATCAAGGAAAGAGCGATTGAAAAAGATTTTGTGGTGCCAGTAAGAAGAGACCATCAAGTATGGTCTTCAAGAGACGAATATGAGGAAACTAACAATAAGAGGAAGCGAGGAAATATGTGTCTTGTTGCAAGAAAGAGTGATGACACCGAAGACAGGTCCACAAGGCTGAAGAAAAACTATTGCTTCATGGCAAACGTAGGAACCATCAACATTTTTGAGCGGGTAAAATTTATGATACAGTCAAATAATTATAGCATGCATGACTGTGGACCTCATCTTGAAAAACTCCTCGAACGTGCGCTGATGTCCATAAAAATTATAACAAGGCCGTATATGAAAAAAACATAGCGGCCCAAGAGTTGCACCGCTTGAGAGGAATACTAGAAGACAAGAAGCTTAAGGTCACTATTTAGAAACTAATTTGAAACTAGAAAAAGATGTTATGTTTCTTAGTGAAACGTAGTTAGATGTTGCTTTTAATCAACAAGATTTAGCCTGAGAAAAAAATTCACGTTTAAATCAAATAATAGAAAAGATCTTCAATGAAAGTGAAGCAATCGAAAATCTGGTCAATAACAGATATGTAGACAACACCTACAATTGGGTTCAGTCTAATGGATACAACATGGGACATGACCTTTCATTTCCCAATCAATGACAAGACCTACCATGAAGACATACAATGCTATTTTGGAAATGACTTAAGTAATAATTGTGTAATTAACGAGATTCTCCCAAAAATGTCGAGACCCTATAATGAATGTTATTAAATACCATTCATTGGAAAAATCTGTCTAGGAGCAGGATCCGAAGTGGATGAACAGATAATTCTAGAAGGACCTAATATGTCCCCAATATCTTATGTCAACGAGGAGATAATTTTAGAAGGACCAGACTTATCCTTAAAAGAAAATGTTCCTAAAGTTATGACTAATTCTCCCTCTATGGTATCTCATTCTTCGGCTCTAACAAAAGTCTCACTAGAGACTTATGTTAAGCCAACTACAAAGATTCAAGCTCTTCTATAAGGAGTAAGAATGAACATGTTTGAAATTGGACAATGTTCTAGATGTCATGAACTCTACAATTCTGATGACTCCTCACCTAGACCATTACCGAAGTCAAAACGTTTCAAAAGCAAAAGACCCAAATTGAAAAAATTTGACATTTTGTCACCTAAGGATGAAGAAAAGCAGACCTTAAAAGTTGAATTTAAATATAGCATTAAGAAAAAGAAAGAGGAGTCAAATATCAAGGTTACAAAAAACAAAAGGTCACAATTTTCAAGGAAAAAGGTTTCAAAAGACTATGCAATAGAAAAAAAAAATCAAAACAACTTTGTAGAAAATAATTTTTTCAGAACTAACTCTTTGAAAAAGTCAAAAAGGTATCGAAACTTCAAATGTCCCAATAGGTCACCTAGTCCTACTAATTTGCATAGTCCCAAAGCCGTGAAAAGTAACAAGATTGCAGTTTTTATCCCTCTGAACAAAAAACTAGATCAAAAACCCAAAACAATCATGATTGATGACACCGCAGTTCTCAATAAAAAGAACAAAAGAAAAGACTGAAGTGAAAAGAAATCTTGAGAAATGTCACAACTAGCATTTTGCTAGGAAATTCTATTCCCATATAAGCATCATCCATTGTAAAAGCCTATGCTCTATTCTCATTCAAATACATCTCATATGTTAAACTAAGGGTTGGAAACCTTAGAAATCCCGGTTCAAGATTATTATGGACTAGGATTCTCTTATTGGGTCTAACGAACCAATAAACTTTCAACTTGACTACTTTGGGCCTAAAATGATCCTACTTATTTCTAATGGGCCTTATTGGGCCATAACAAATCCAAATAACTTTAATAGACTCGAACCCATTTCTTTATGCTAAATTGGGCCATGAATACGCTTAAGGGCCTAATGGGCCGATAACCTTTCCTTATGGGCTATATGTTTTCGAACAATACAAGAACGGGCTCAAATTATTACACTACTCCTTTCCTTAAGCCCATTTTCAGCCCATAAGTTTAAAAATAAGAGAAAATGGAGGATTTGTGTGGCATTGCCACCTCCATATTATTTAGCATGCAACCACGCTTAAAAATCTCATACTTCCATGCATGTCAAATCATCTTTTCTCTCTTTTTCCCACCTCTTTCTCCTTCACTGCCAAACACATAAACACACACATCTCACTAAAAATCCTCCTAAACACTCTCAAAGAAAACAACTCTTCATCCTCCATTCAAACCTTCGTAAAATTGTAAGGGCTTCAAAAGGGATTTCATCCAAAGAATCACTTCAAGCTACACTCTAGTGGTAAGATTTTGCAAACGTATTTCATTTCTACACTCATTCACTCTTCTTACCACTTTGAATTCATGATCATACTCCTAGAAACATACTAAGTTCGAGATCCACCCAAGAAAGCTTGCTAGGGCCGAGAATAGCATCAAACTCTTCCATTTCTTTCTTCAAATCGAAAACAACAAGCAAAGGTGAGCTTCATACCCCTTTATTTTCGGTTTTCATATGTTTTATGGGGGAGAATACAAGAAAATGTGTAGATCTATGTGTATATGTATGCTATCTGTGATTTTATGCATGCATGTGTGTGATTTTATGTGTTTTTGTGATAAAAACATAACCAAAAGGGATGTTAACTCGAGATCTATGACATGAGAAAGGAAAAAAACATAATCTAAGTTATTTTACACTAATAAAGTCAAGAAAAATAGCTTATAAGGTTATGAGAAACATATTCTAGCATAAAACCATTTTTAGGGCTTAAATTGTCAAAAATACAAAACTTGGGTTAAAAACTATCAAGTCACGGTTTCTTGAGGGTCAAAAGGGCCAAAATAGTTTCTATAATCATTTTTCTGAACATTAGAATTTTCAAAGGGCTTGAAATGCAAATTTTTAGCTTAATGGGCTAAATTTGGGCTTTTCGGCCCAATAAGCCCATAATTGCGAAATTTGAAGTTTAAAGGGGCTGAAATGTAACATTCTGCAAATTAGGGGATAAGAAGTGTAATAAAACTATTTCAAAGGTCAAAAATTATTTCCAATTCCAAAAAGGACCAAAAATGTAAACTTTTTAGATTTTGGGCCAAAACTGTAAAAGTTACGAAAAAGGGGCTTCTAACTGAGAAATAGCGTTCTGGAAGGGTTAAAGCTGTTAACAAAACAAATTTTTTTCAACAAGTTTATGATACAAAAGTGTAAAGAAAATGTTTTAAGGACTAAAAATGAAATTCTTTTATATAAAGGACTAAAAGTGTTATTTTTATAAAAAAAAGGTAGTAAAGCTCAAATTCTACTTTTAAACAAATTAATCTATTAATACAAAATACAAGATCCACGACTACCGACAAAATGGAAAACAAATACACGTTCAACACCAAATATCGTTATAAACGAATTGATTCGGTCTCGAATCAATACAAAACAACAATCGTTAAATCAAAACTCTTCAATAGATACGTGATGACTACAATGAGTAAATCTACAAAATTTGGGCTTATAAGTTTCAAATCATGCTTGTTGGGCCTTGCAAGCCCACCAACATGATCTTTGGGCCCAAAGGGATAATGCTTATATGTTATTGGGCCTTCAATGACCCAATATTTTATAAAAGGACTTTCAATAGCTTTTATGTGATAGTGGGCCAAAGTGTACCGTTAGAAAAGCTAGTAAGGTCACAGTAATCAAATGCGAGTTTGACCATCGTCTCTTTCGCATCCACGACAGCCTAAGGTACTTACAATAGTAGTGAGACATAATGCTCCCCTTCTCTTCGATCGTTAAGGCTTACGAGAAATCAAAGTAGACAAAATTAGGACGATATACAATATGGATTAATCAATATTCATTCGTTAAGACAATACAAAAATCAGTAATCATGAATACATTTCAACACTGGAAAACATCGGGTTTTCCCGGGAATTCAATACTACTCGTTCGAAATTTAATGACTATAATACAAAATACCCTTTATATATATATATATATATGTGTGTGTGTGTGTGTGTGTGTGTGTGTGTGTTTGAAATCACTCATGCATCAACTTATGGATCTTCAAACTTTGATAAACAAAATCTTTTCAGAAAATATCGGATTTTCTGGGTTTTACAAACTACACAAATCATTTTATCACAACATTGCTTATGAACTCACCAACATTTCATATTTTGACTTTTTTTTTCCAAAATAACGTGTATTCTCAGGTAACAGGTAAGCGGAAGAGTAATAAGAAGTAATGTTAGATGTTATGTTGTTAAATGTACTCAAACAATTTATGCTATGAATGTGTAATGCTAAAACAATGTACTTGATGTGAACAATTCCAGTTGTAATATATTGATGCATGGTGACGTTTTTGTTATGATTCATGTATATTCATTGTGATGATATTCAACTAAAGTCACGTGAGCCCTCGGACGTTTCCGCCGTCTGGTTCGGGGTGTGACAAGAAACATATTGATTACGTTCCTAAATCCAAACCTAGGCAAACAATATGGATAAATAAAAAGAAACTCACATTTAGCACTTATCCACCTATTAGGAAAACTTCCTCTAGGTCTATGAATGGAGATTCTATCTCAAAAAGGCTTTGGTAAAGAAAAGAGGTCAAGAACACCACATCGTCCAAAATTAGAAAATCACACACCACAACAACACCGAACATTGCATCTTTTATTCATAAATTTGTTAAGAAATCATACTATGTTATTGTGGGCACTGGAGGTTTATATTTGATCGGATACACTTCAAGTATGAACAAGAAAACCAAAACTAATATAAGCAAAATAATCAACAGAAAGTAAATAACACAAAAGTTTTCCAAATGGCTCTTTTTGAGAAGACGAGAAAATTAGTTGCTCTGATACCATCTAAAAAGATAAGAAAATCAATTGTCTGATACCAACTGAGATGATGAGAAAATCAGTTGCTCTGATGCTAATTGAGAAGATGAGAAAATCAGTTGCTCTGATACAAACTTTAGAAAGTAAGAAAATCAGTTGCTCTGATACCAAATGAAAAGATATGAAAAAAATTCAGTAAACCTAGACTTGTAGAGTCCAAGTGTTGAAAATACTGAGACAGAGTTTCAGAATTGTCATGTGCCAAGTAATGCAAAAAATAAAGAGTTGTGAATCACCAAGCTAATGATAAAAACATTTTTATATGTTCAATATCAATGATTCAAAAGTGTATCATATTCATAAAGATTTAGTTACAAGTGTTTGAATGTAAAACACACTAAAACTCTCAAGTGACTCTCGAAAAACTAGTCTAAACCACAATTGTGCAGAATGAGCAGGAATGAGAAGAATGATAAGAAAAGAGAAAGGAAGATCAACTTTATAATGGAGCCTAAGGGGCCTATTTATAGACTTTGGAAAAGCCCAAGGCATGGCTTGACCAATCAGGTGTTGACATGTCATCATGACTTACTCATCGGTTGACACATTTACCCTACTTAATGGGGAATGGAGGAAATATTCCAATTTCGGTAGTATTCAGTTAGGGTTACATCCATGGTATGAGTCTTCATAATTATTGAGCCTTCTTGATCAACATTGAAAATGTGATGAGCAACATGTTGCTAAATTGTCTTCTAAGATATCATCAACTTCCAGAAGTGTGTTGAGGTGTTTTTTGAATGTTGGACTGTGTCTTGAACTTGAAGATGTACAACTGCCTGTTCAAGATGGACCATGGATGAAATTCATGTGCCTTTGAGCATTTGGACGTGCTTTCATTGTACATAATGAGTCACATGCAATCTTCTTGATCCATCAATGTGATCATGTTGATCTATTGACTTGAGGTGAGCCACCAAGTAGTCATGTTAATCCATCATCGTCTTGTTGAGCAATAGATTTGTGGATGAGCCAAAAATGTTTCCGATGAGCCATCAATATTCAAGATGATCCACCAATATCTTGATGCTCCACATATGATCAAGATGTGCCATATGAGATCATGACAATCCAAATTTCTTTCTTCAAGTGATCCATGTTCAACAAGTGCCCCATGTTAAAAACAAGTGCTCCATGTGTACAAAAAGTGATCCATGTGTACAACAAGTGTTCCATGTTCACTTCAAGTGCTCTAACATCTGAGTCTTCAAACACTTGTAGAATCTTCAAGATCTTTTCAACCTAAAACATTATGATAATGTTTGTTAGAAAATATAAATCAATACTTAACTTACTTCAAGTGACAATCAAATAAAAATATTTCCAGCACCTTTCACCAAGAAAAGTCATTTTTTCTTCACCAAGAAGATGGGTTTTTCATAAAGACGACTGACAGAATGCCATGATTTTACCACCCCATAAGGGTTTTCCCTAATGTTTTATATATTCTAATCTATACATGTATATCCCTTGATTGAAGGGATTGCATCTAATTTATACTAATGATCAGATCCTTATCACCAAGATTATGGATGTGATATCTATTCTATATTTATCTATAATAACTATCTAATATACAAAAGATTACAATTAGACAACTATATTGAAGCTGAAACTGTTGAACTGGAGATGCTGGCGATGTTGACTTGTAGATGCTGACGCTAATATATCAGCATATCATCTGTTTGACTCTTCAGATCATAAGGTGTGACATTACAATCTCCCCCTATATGTTGATGTCAAAACAAAACTTCTATTGATATATAAGCAGAATGAGAAAGCTTTTGGCTTATGCTCCCCTTACAATAATAATGAATTCTTGATTCTTGCAATACTCCCCGTAAGAAGATGCATTGACATCAGCTTAGAAGATGAATTGTAGCAGATGTAAGAACATTGACATCATCTTTAATCAACTCCCCCTTAGAGTGTTCTTTTCTTAGAGTGTGCTTTTCTGAGCTTTACCAATATTTCCCCTTTTTTGACATCAACAACTAATGTTAAATAGAATAGAGTCCCACCATGTAGCCTAGTAAGATTGTGATGTCTTGTGATAGCATGGGCTTAAACTCCCATTCACTAACATAGTGTTGCGAGACTTCATCAACATGTGGTGTCATACGCTGAATCATAAATCTGTTTTATTATAAGAGAAATGGCAAGAGTGGATAAGTGCGTGTAATATATCATGGAATATGATATACCCATCGACATAGATTTGTCAAGGTCTGATCAATGTGTGGGGCATTACGTTGAATCATAAAGCTTTAATGAAGAATATAAGGACAAGAATGGATTGATGCATGTGATAGCCTACAATACATAGACTAACCATCAACATAGACTTTTGAAATTTTATTAGTGTGTGGTTTTACATAGTGAATCATCAGCCTCTGTTAAGCAGAAAAAGGAGAGAACGGATTGTTTCAGTCATGTTGAGGTGAAATAAGTGTGAATCATTAAAAGTTTAACTCATCAACAGGAAGTGGTTTAAACTTTTGTATCATAGAGTAAGTTGCAATCTAGAATCAAGGATTCATGATTAATTCAGAATGGTACCATGTCTACGTCAAAATAGGAGGTTAGGGACATGAACAACCATTTTTCATTTAAGAACTTGGCATGTATCTCTTACACTGATGACTATGCAATCAGGGTAATCCACTGGGTTCTACTCAATGCTTCATCAGAACATGATACTTGATGCATACGACAAGCATGATTCCAGGGACATGGTCAGGTAAAGATGACTAACTTAAAGAAATAAACACCCTAGCCTTTTATCAATGTTTTTTATTTGGACTAGGCTATCTCACTTTGCGAGTTTAGACAATGCTAACCAATTAGCATGAGAGGGTGACTCAATATTCTCAGCAGATGGTCTCGCTGATGAAAATTTTAGAGAGATTTTGTCACATACAACAACATTCTTCTAGAGACAATGATGTGTCAAAAGTTTCATACTAGGATAAAAATTGCCACCGTCAGATTTCTTTACAAAATGTTACAAAAGAATAAACAAATATAAGAATACAAAAAAAAGAATTAGCCAAAAAAGAAAATAGTTTAAACATAAAAATATGCAACCTTCTCAGAAAGCTAATAAATACTTGATCCATCATATCTTTGGAATTGAATGGTCATTAATGCAAGTCTATTTTCTGTAATATCTACCACTTCAAATATTAGCTATAAAAAAGAACAAACAAAATCAAATATATCACACATATATAGTATACCAAAGTGATGAAGCCTTTTCTTATTGAAGTGTTACACATGGGTTCCAAGCTTCATGTTCATCAGGAACAAGAGATAAGTAAAGATCAGTCTTTGTAACCAACGATTTTGACTGCCTCGAATCTATAAAACCATCGTGTCTTCAAGATCAACATGAGGGGATTAGATTACGAGTCAGTAGATGAAGCTAAGATTTGCTGCTTTGATGGTTTCTCTTTGCATCCATAACAGTGAGTGAAGGAGGAACAGGGTATCTTCAAGTAGAAAATGCCACGATGCCACTTTTTTCTCAATACCAAAAGCATTGAGATCCTTTAAGACAGCTTCAGTCCTTACACATAAGATGTAGATAAATATTAGATATGTTTAAAAGAAATACATCTAAATATTAAATGTAAGATTTTACATTCAAAATAAAGGAAGCATTTGTTTCTTTTTTGAGTTTTTCAAAAGACCAAAAAGAAGACAATTGACATTTAAAACATAAAAAGCATGCCGAGATCTGTAATTAAATTGTTCAAGCTCTTTTCATCCAATGCCTTGGTGAAGATGTTAGCCAGCTAATTTGTGGATGGAATATAGAACAATTCCACTTTTCCCTTCTGAACAATGTCTCTAATGAACTGATGATAAATGTCAATGTGCTTGGTATTGGAATGCTACACTGGATTTTGTATCATCTGAATGGCATTGGTGTTGTCACAACAAATGGGTGTCTTTGAGAAGTTCAGACCACAATCCAAGAGTTAATTCTGAATCCATAGAAATTGAGCACAACATCTTCCATCATCAACATATTCAGCCTCAGTGGTAGAACAAGCCACTGATGTCTGATTTTTGCTGGACCTACTTACAAATCTATTACTAAGCATTTGAGCTCCTCTTGAAGTGCTTTTACAATCTATAACACACCCACCATGATCGGACTCAGTATATCCCACCAGCTTGAACTGAGAGTCACGAGGATACCATAAACCAAGATTAGGTGTATGTTTTACGTACCAGAAAATTCTTTTGATAACATGAGTATGAGATTCCAGGACTGGCTTGATAGCGAGCACACAATATGGTGGCAAACATAATGTCAGGGTGACTAGCTGTAAGATAGAGTAGAGAGCCTATCATTCCTTGAAACAACGTTACATTCACATCAATTCCACATGGATCAGTGCTAATAGACACTGATGATGACAATAGAGTTATTGCCGGTTTGCAATTAGAGAACCCATATTTTTTTCAGCATATTTGAAATGTATTTAGCTTGAGAAACAAAAATACTATCAGTTAGTTGTTTGACCTGCAAGCCCAAAAAGAAAGTTAGTTCACCCATCATGCTCATCTCGAATTTCTTGTCCATGACCTCCGTAAATTATGAACTTAGCTTGTTATCAGTGGATCTGAAAATGATACCGTCTACATACACTTGAGCAAGAATGATATGAGATCCTGATTGCTTTATGAATAGAGTTTTATCAATCTTTCCTCATTGTCTCCACTTAAGAGAAGATAAATTGCCAACATATCATACCATGCCCTAGGAGCCTGCTTTAATCCATAGATAGCTTTATCAAGACAATACACTTGATTTGGAAATTCTTCATTTTAAAACACTGGAGGTTGTTTAAGAAAAACATATTCTTGAAGTTCTCCATGTAGAAAGGCAGTCAAAACATCCATTTGGTAGACTTTGAAAATTTTGAAAGAAGCAAAAGCTAGAAACATTAAAATTGCTTCAAGTCTTGCAACTAGAGCAAATGTTTCATCACAGTCTAACCCTTCAAGCTGACAGAACCCTTGAGCTACTAGCCTAGCTTTGTTTCTTATGAAGATTCCATATTCATCCATTTTGTTCTTAAAGACCCAACGATTGCCAATGATAGTCTTTCCTAGAGATTTCGGAACAAGAGTCCACACACAATGTCATTCGAATTCATTTATCTCATCCTGGATGGCCTTAATCTAATCAACTTCTTTCAAGGAATCACCATATTCTTTGGTTTTATCACTGAGATGAAGTTTAAAAACATGCAAAAGTTGTTGCTGACTCTGCTGGAAGTAAGAATTCCAGAATTTACATCTTCAATAATTTGAGATTCAGGATGATCTTAAAGGATTCTTGGATTAGAGATTTCATTTGCATTCCTATGGGTAGAACCTTCCTGATTTGATGAATAAAGTTCTTCATAGACAACATACTGATCTTAAGGGATGGGATGAGAATTGAATAATTGATCAAGATTGGGAACAATGGGATCAACGTCATTTGACAAGAGCTTAGGAATGGTGTCTGCAGGACTGTAAGTAAGTTCATTCAGAATTGACGATGGGTGATCAACTCGATCATGCATGTATGAATGACTCCTCAGCAAAGGTAACATGACCTGTTTCTTCAACAATTTCCCTTGAAAGATTAAATACTCTAAAAGCCTTAGATACACTTAAGTATCCAAGGAACACTCCTTCATCAGCTTTAGCCTCAAACTTCGATGTGACAACTAGGAAATTTTTGATCAATCAAGGCGTATCTATCTATAATATAAAGCCACATCACAACCTTATTGTAATGAACACTTGAAAAGTTAATAAGATAGAAAAAAAATTTCAGTTGCATTTGAAGTGTTATAAGATCAGAAGAAAAATCAAGCTCAAAATCGGGAATCCTCTCTAAACCGAGAACCTCAAGACCGAGGAATCCCTCAGGCCGAGAATCCTCCCAACCGAAGAGACATTCCCCTCGGACCAAAAAATATTTGATTAAGGAGACCTCGGCTAGGACCGAGAACCTTAGTTCTCAGCTTCAATGGACGGAATAACCACAGCCTCGGTAGGAGGATCTCGGTGGGTGGAAATCAAAGAGAGTTGACCTTGGTGATTTAATGTTACACCTTTACCACCTTTTACCCAACACATATCCATGCAAACCATGATAATACCTAACAAACAACCATCCATCCACTTTGTCACCTTTTATCCAACACATATCCATGTAACCCAAGCCATTACCCTAAAAGCAACCATGCAACGCATGCTATTACCCCTTAAACAACCAAGCCGCATCCCTCCCCCATCCTCCATATAAAAGCGTCCCAGTCCCCCTTCTTTTCACCACTTCATCTTCGTCAACACTCTTCCTCCATAATCCTCTCAAGATCTCTCATCCATAAGTTGGTTCTTAAGTTTTTGGGTAATACTATCTTCAAGTGTTCTAAGCTTAAGGATCTTCATCTTCATCTCTTTATCCACTAACAAAGCCACTCAAGGTGAGTTCATACCCATTCATTTTCAAGTTTTTCTAAGTTTTAGGGAAGGGGGATACAATTAAAAAAAATCCTATTACTTGATGATCTAAAGAGTTTGCAAACTAAAAATACAAGTTATGTCACTACAACATATTTAAGCTTAAAAATCAGCTTATTATAGAAAAGTTGTGGTCTTTTCACCGACTGTTTAGCCATGCTTAAACTTCGTATATTTCAAAACTGTTTAATATGCAAAAAGTTAATGTCTATAACTTTTTAAGGACTACTTGCACGCATTCATAACTTTTTTTTTTTTACAATTTATGGTGATTTTTACAAAACTGCCTATCATTTCAGAACATTTTTGAACTAGTCTGTGAAAATGAACATTTTCACTCCTATTAGGAACCACTTAAGGCCAGGCAAAAATATTTTCGACAAAGTAGACCCATTTTCTAAGCTCTGAAATTTTACAATGCTTTTTCTATATTTTTTTTTTCTAAAAACATGGATAGAAAAGTCAAAAACAAGAAATTGTCTTTATCATACTAAAAGCTTTTATACTTGTGTTAGATGTAAGTTTATATGATATATTCTTTTAAAACTTCTAGAAATGTTAACTTATATGTATGTATATATATATATATATATATATATATATATATATACACAAATAGTTTCAACCAACAAACAAAATAAAATATAATTGATACTGTTTGGGAGTCACAAACATTTCACTATCATATCAGAAGAACATATAATGATTTAAAGGTATAATTATTTCATTTACAAGAACACAAATTTACAGTACAATAGACATAATCTGGTTGGTTTATTGGTTGTGAGACATTTGGCTTCACCATACCTACCAGAGTACAAAACTAAGACCTGTATTATAACCAGAGTCTCTTGGAGGGAGGGCATGACACTTGTGTTTAGATCTATTCGGGATTGACTTCCTTGCACCTAAACTGTTAGCTATAGTTAGACCAGCAAGTCTGGGGTGAGCAAATGTCGTAAACAGTTCAGACACCCGAAGCAGCGTTGTTCAGGCAGGTAGTCACATTATTATGGTTATAATAACTCACATAGAGTATAAAAAAACATTTGGTTTATGGTCTAGCGTACACTCAAATAGTTTCCACAAAATGATAAATTATGATGAAACTATTTTCCAATATTGTATTACTTACATTTTGGTCTTGGGTTAACACTTACAACGAGGATAACATACATATAAGTAGTCTTATAATAAGATAAAACTTCATAAATACTACTTTTCACTACAACGATACTTAAAGTTTAGTCTTTGGATTAAGTCTTACAGTTCATTTTAAAGAAAATATTGGATTTTCTAGAAGGATACACTATTATTTTCACAAAACAGTTACATACTTTTTCATACAAAATGCTTATGAACGCACCAACTTATATCTTGACACTTTTTAAAATTACTGGTATTCTCAGGAAATCAGTAGACATGTAACCACAAGAGACTTCCTTTTGGGGGATGGAATGTTGTCACATCACGTCATTTACTTTTGGTCACATGCATTTGAGATTATGTAAATGATATTATGAGCATAATGTAACTTATTAAATATTCATTGAAATGGTTGTGATGATTTGTTTCGTTTATATTCAATTGTTATGATACTATACATGAAGTCCTCCGCCCCTGGACGTTTCCTTCATTCCGATTTTGGGGGTGCGACAGATTGGTATCACAGCATTGTTTATAGTAAACTAAGTATATCAAACCATTTTAGATGTACAACTATAAACACAATAGGGGCTAAAACAGTCTGACTTAAGGTATACTTTTTTAAAATATAAGTATTTTATAAAAGTATACATACATGCGTACATACCAGGAATAGTATCATAATGAGCACCATATAAAAGTTTTTGGAGGGGTTGGACACTACGGTTAAGCCTAGACAGTTACGTAATCATATATGGGATAAATATAGCCTGATCAACTATATTTATATGAGATACGACCAACATGTGTTTAGGAATGGTCATGGTGAGCAACAAATCTAAAACTTACCAACCCCACATACCAAGAAACTCCAGAATCAAACATAAAGGATTAAAATACTATAGGAGTATTTTAGAATACTACAGGATCATACACTTAAGCCTTTCATGTATTTCTCATATCTCTATTCTCGTACAGACGACATGGCTGGACATCACCATGAAGACCCCTAGTACCCTACCATGGCAGCCAATGGATGGATTGAGGAAGAACCAGAGGAGATCCATGAGGAAAATATAGAAGAAGAGCTGAGGAGTATCAAGAGATGGACTCTAAGAAGGAGGATTATGATGAGGGATCAAACGAGGAGGAAGGTGCCAGAAAGATTGCTAATGAACGTTACCCTATCAAGAGTGGGCATGAGCCCCTTCCACCACCTTCCTTCCATGATGCGCCCTTACAATGGGCAAACCAATTGCAAGAGTGGACTAGAGACAACAGACGACGACCCATATTGGGCATGCAACCACCACGCCGTGTTTCGGGACCTAGCACCCTCACAAATCAAGCACTACCTCTGGAAGTACCACAAGTGGATAGTTTGGACAATCAGGTTCAGGCTCTCCGTCACGAGGTAATGGAGATCGGTGGCGAATCCCGAAACATGACAATGGGAATTCAACGCATCCACGAAGAACAAGAGTGCCATATGGGAGTCATGTTGAATCAACAAGAGGAGCAGGAGGACATTACAGACTAACTACACTCCTTAGAGGAGGAGATGGCCGACTTGAGGCAATAAATTCTTGTAGATGAAACTAGGGCAGTCATAGCAAAACAAAGAGCAGAGGAGGCTACTCGCGAGATGTGTGAGAAGGCGGGGCACCTTGTGCATCATCTTGGTATCTGAAAGACTAGTATAGCTTAGTGAGTTAGTAGTTGTACTACTCATACTAAAGGTCAAGCTTACTGTATCTCTTATCCCAACTGGTAGTAATGAATTAAGTGAGGTACGCCCTCCAAAATAAATGTAACCTGGCTCAACTTAATGTTTCGAAGTCTATGTTTTATTTGGATAACTTAACGTTTGTGCAGTACCTATTATTACTTATTACCATACGTATATTATGATGAGATTGGTCGAAACATTTGGGAAACATACAACAAAACAAGTAGTTATACGTATATAAATATAAATGTAGGTGGGATAAAACTAGCGACAACCATAGTTACTTACGAATTTGTTTCTATACAACATAATCATGTCGCGGCGCAAAGATAGCCAGTGTACCGATGCAACACCAGTCCTATGAATGGACCCTACTACATTCCAAGCCGCTATAACAGCCTTCATGACAGCCGTTATGGCACAACTCATAACTAAAAACACAAATGCAAATGGGAACTATGTCAACGGTTCCAATCACGGTAACAACCAAGAACACCAACGAGTGTGTTTCTGCAAAGACACCCCAAAGTACGAACCTAAGAACTCCCACAACAATGGGAGAATATTACCCAAGAATTGAAAGTACTGGAACAAGAAAAAGGGCCATCCGACTGAAGGACCTACTAAAAGACAACAAACTGCGACAGCCTGTGCCACTGTTGTCCCTACTGTCTCAAAGCCTACGGAACTATATCCTGTGAACCTTCCAAAGTTTGACAAGTGTAACTTCCATCAGAAGGGGAATGCCTAGGAATGTATAGCATCAATTGCAAAAAGGAGGGACATACATCTCATTTTTGTAGGACACCCACCCAACAAAACACCCAAACATTAACTGCTAGGGTCAGCAAGGCTTGCTACAGGTGTGGGGAGGCGGGGCATTTCAAGAGGGGATGGCCAAAGACTAAAGACAAAAGTTCAGAAACGTCGGAAGAGATCAACAACGGGAACTGAGAAAGCGACATGGAACCCTACTGTGATTACTGGTACATTTCTCCTCAAATAACTCACATGCATGCATACTTTACAATATGGGGGTTCGGAGAGGAGACTCGTGAGTCACAAGGTATGAATACATATTCACACAAAACCCCAAACATTCACGAAAATATCTCCGACAGAGATGGCTAGGGAAAGAACCAAAACCACCCACAACAGATACCTAGGATGCACATTAACTCTAAGCAAACATTTTATTGTAAATCAACCTAATACTAGTGACAATAGAAAACTTCGACGCGACCATTTACATGTTTAAGTTAAATCCTCATTATGCCAACACCATATGTTACCAAAGGTCATTTAGCCTAACTTACCAAAAAAACATAACCATTTTTATCTATGAAGACAAATCTAACACAAACCTCCAAATTGTACCTTACACCAGGGATCAAAAGTACTTAGACAAGAGGTACCATGCTCTTCCTTAGACCATGATAGGAATAAGAAATAGTAAGTGAAGGACGTACAGTAACATTCCAGGGATCTCTAAATTTCCCGATGTGTTTCCCGAAGACCTCTCAGGAATACCACCTATACACCGAGTCGATTTTTGAATCGACTTGATCCCTGGAGCCACTCGTTGAGAAATCCCCTAATTGCTTAGCACCTGCAGAGATGCAGGAACTGTCCAGCCAACTAAATGAGCTGCTAGGCAAGGGATTCATCTGACCAAGCTTCTCACCTTGGGGAGCACCAATCTTTTTCGTGAAAAAGAAGGACATATCTTTCCACATGTGCATAGACTATCGAGAACTGAACAAGCTCACTATCAACGACCGTTATCCCTTAACCTGAATCAACGAATTATATGATAAACTGCAAGGGTTGAGCTACTTTTCAATGATTGATCTAAGGTCAAGGTATCATCAGTTGAGAATTTTGGAGGAAGATATCCCCAAGACAACTTTCAGAACACAGTACGACACTAAATGCACCATCTTCACAGATCAAAAGAGTCTATAGCACATCCTCAACAAAAAAGAGCTTAACATGAGACAACAACGATGGGTCGAACTGCTAAATGACTACGAGTGTGAAATCCATTATCACCTGGATAAAGCCAATGTTGTAGCAGATGCCCTGAGTCGAAAAGAATACTCGGGCCACCGAGTAAAGTCATTAACCATGACCATCCACTCTCACCTGTCTTCGCGGATCAAAGAGGCTCAGCTGGAAACCTTGAGACCCATAAATGTTATAAAAAAATCCTTGTGAGGAAGGGAGAAGAACCTTGCGGTCAAGGAATATGGAGCTTACTTTCTTATGGATCGAATTAGGACACCAATGTTTAGTGGGTATAGAGACGTTGTCATGGGTGAGGCTCACAAGACATGATACTCTGTTCATCATGGTTCTAAAAAGATGTATTAAGACCTTAAGAAACTTTATTGGTGGCCAAACATGGAAGTGTAGATCGCTACCTATGTGGGAAAGTGTCTGACTTGTGCCAAGGTCAAGGTTAAATATCAAAAACGTTCAGGTCTACTTCAACAACCAGATATACCCTAGTGGAAGTGGGAGCGGATAACCATCTGGGTGATCGTCGATAGGTTAACCAAGTCCACACACTTCCTACCAATAAAGGTGACCGACGAAATGGAAAAGTTAACTAGGGAACATTAGAGAAATTGTACGACTACATGTGGTGCCAATGTCCACAATTTCCAACAGAGATAGTAGATGCACCTCTCGGTTTTGGAAATCCCTACAAAAGTACTTAGGGAACCAGCTCGACATGAGTACAGCCTATCATCCTCAGACTGACGGACAAAGCGAAAGGATCAGCTCGGTGGCTCACAAGCTTCGACTACAACATGAACTAGGCAACGTACACCTCGTCTTTCACATATCCAACCTAAAGATGTATGTGTCTGATGAGACTCTTTTGGTCCTACTCGACGAGATCAAGGTAAAAGAAAGTCTACACATCATAGAGGAACTTGTTGAAATCATGGACATGGAAATCAAAAGGACGAAGCAAAGCCATATACCAATAGTAAAGGTCTGATGGAACGCCAAGCGAGGGCCCGGATTCATTTGGGAGCGTGATGATCAAATGAAACAGAAGTACCCACATCTCTTCCCTATTCTTGAGTGGCTACTCTAGAACAAATTTCTGGACGAAATTCCCTCTAACGGGGGTATGATGTGTCAACTAGGAAAATTTGGATAAAGCAAGGTGTATCTATGTATAATGTAAAACCATATCACAACCTTATTGTAATGACCACTTGAAAAGTCAATAAGATGGACCAAATGTTTAAAAATTTTCATTTGCATTTGAAGTGTTATAAGATTAGAACCAAAATCAAGCTCAAAACCAGGAAGCTTCTCTAGACCGAGAACCTCAAGATCGAGGAATCCCTTAGGCCGAGAATAATCTCAACCGAAGCCCCAGACTCCCTGGACAGAAAACTATTCGATTAAGGAGATCTCGGCTGGGACTGAGAAACTTAGTTCTTGACTTTTATGGACCGAATACCCACGACCTTGGTAGGAGGATCTCGGTGGGTGGAAACCATGGAGAGTTGACCTTGGTGATTTAATGTTACACCTTTACCACCTTTTACCCAACACATCTTCATGCAAACCATGCTAATACCTAACAAACAACCATGCATCCACTTTGTCACTTTTTATCCAATACATATCCATACAACCCAAGCCATTACCCCACAAGCAACCATGCAACGTATGCTATTACCCCTCAAACGACCAAGCCACATCCCTCCCCCCTCCTCTATAAAAAAAATCCCAACCCCCTTTTTTTACCACTTCATCTTCTTCAACACTCTTCCTCCATAATCCTCTCAAGAATCTCTTCAATTCTCTCAATATCTCTCATCAATGAGGTGGTTCTTAAGTTTTTGGGTAATACCATCTTCACAAGTTCTAAGCTTGAGGATCTTCATCTTTATTTCTTTATCCACTAAGAAAGCCACTCAAGGTGAGTTCATTACCCTTCATTTTTCTAGTTTCTCTAAGTTTTAGGGGAAATACAAGTAAACAAATCCTATTTGGATGATATAAAGGCTTTGCAAAATAAAGTTACATGTTATGTCACTAAAACATATCTAAGCTTACAAATCAGCTTATTACAGAAAAGTTGTGGTCTTTTCATCGACTGTTTTGCCCTGCTTAAGCATCGTATATTTCAAAAATGTTCAATATGCAAATAGTTCAGGTCTATACCTTTTTAAGGACTACCCGCACGTGTTTATATGATTTTTCTACAGTTTATGGTGATTTTTACAAAACTACCAATCATTTCAAAACATTTTCAAGCTAGTCTATAAAATGAACATTTTTACTCTTGTTAGTGAAGTTGTAGTTAGACTGAGAACGATTAACATAAACAGAGTAAAGTATGAATGATCAACAAAAGATATAAATAATATCTTTTTGGCTCAAATTAGCTTTCAAGAAGTACAGAGTGTTACGACAAGTTTACATCAAAGAGAAAAGTTAAAGATCTCGCCTACTCTAGCACTCTTCCCTATTTATAGGACATATGAAAGCAAACAAAAAATACAAGGGTCCAGATACACTAAGTTTCGAAACATAATTGCCCTTGTAATAATGTTACAAACTAACGAAATATAATACTGACTTTCAAAACCTCACAACTAATTTCGACATCTACTTTCTCCCTCTTTGTGAGCATTGACGAATCAGTTCACTAAATTGTCACACCCCCGAACCGGAACGGCGGAAACATCCGGGGGCGGATGAATTCATTGTATTGTATCATCATTGTATTAAAGATATCAACATACACTGTTTACAGAACTGTATTTGCTCATAATCTTTACTCAAAAGTGACAATAAATATGATATTCCCAAAAATGTAGTAAACATTCTAAATTCATAGCCCGGGTACCTGCTCACTAAGTCCCAGAGAATACAAGTCGTTTTGAAAAGCGTCAACTAAAAGTTGGTGAGTTCATAAGAATATTTGTATAAAAAGCATTGTAACATCTTTGATTGTAATAGTTTGTAAAACTCTAGAAAATTTTGATATTTCCTGTGAAAATTGGTTTGTAGTCTTGTTCTGAAACTGTGAATAATTGCATGCATGTCTTTTTTTTTTTTTTTTTTTTTATCTTGTTGTAAGTAAAAAGAGTGTGTACTCCTAGAAAATACCATATTTCCTGTTTTATGAAAAGTAGTAGTCTTAAAAACCCTAAGACTAGAGTGGTTATAGTAAAGTACAATAGTGAAGCACAGTTTTATATTCTATAAAACCTGTGATGTGTATAACTTTGTAAATCCAAAATATCATTGTTAATCCCTAAGTGACTCATAACAACCATGCTTGATGAGACTAAAATTCCTGTCATGATGTTCTTCAGGTGTCGGTTTCGAGAAGATAGTTGTCACCCTAGACTGGCCTAGTCTAGCTATAGCAAACAGCTCAGCTATGGGGGTGTCAACCCTGTATAGATCTATACACAATTACATCTCTCTCCATCCAGGAGACTCTGTTATAACTACAGGACTTACGGTGTATGCTAGGTAGGTACGTCGAAGGAGAGTCTCACAAGTGCCTTAACAGGTTTACACGAAACTTTTTGTCGTAAAAATTTTGGTTTGTATATCGTTTTAGTTAAATTATTCATAACGCTTTTTATAAATAATCATTAATGAATTTCTCTAGTAGTAATATACGTTGTGTAAATAGTATACTCCTTTAAGTATTCCAACTATTAAATGTGACAACATTTCACGATTAGTTTAATAGTAATAATTTGTTTTTAGTAAAACCACTAAGTTTTGTAGTGGGTTCACACCCCAAAATTTAGTTTGAGTGTTTTGTAACACAAATATACCATTTTGGTGTCACCTTAATATGTCACGATTTTTGCAAGATAACCTTTGTAATCTCTAAACTTAATATTTTTCATTATTTGTGTAAGTGTAAATATTTAAAATTTTGTTAAGACCAAAAGTTAACCATTTGGAGTGTAACCCATATTCTCACCACTTTTAAGTGATCAAACATATCCACAAAGTTGTTATAACACAAAATGTCCATAACGTACTCTTTATGATTTTTAACATATTTTAAGGACTCTTTTTGTTGTGAACTTGTTTCATCTTCAACACATGCTTATGATACATGAAACTTTCCAAAGGATATATTTAACCTAGCCTTATGAGGCTTGTAAATCTCAATTTTTATGGAGTGTTAGAAAGGAAGCATACATCATTTAAAGCACAAGTAGTTACTTAAACACACAAGTGCATGCAAACATCCAATGATTCAAACAAAACGTGACTTTTATTCCCCCCCCCCCCCCCAAAAAAAAAAAAGGATGAGAAGTATGAAAATAGTGGAGTATGAAGCTCACCTTGAGTGCTTGATGTGTGTAGTTTTAAGTGGTGAGATGAAGATTTCGAGCCTAGGATATTAGATGGAGATGATGAACTTTCTTGGAGATGGATTTATCTTAAAGGGTTTAATGCATTCTAATGTAAATAGAATGAAATCAACGTAAAAATGTATGAATTTAATAGGAATCTTGAAAATACGTACAAAGGTCCAAGGATGTCTTGAAAGGGTTTTGAACTTGCAACTTGGGAAGTTTGCTCTTGAGGGGTAATGAGGTTTTACTGGAAGTTTATTATTGATAGTAAGGAAGATCCTAAGTGTGATTTTGGTTAGTATAAAGAAAGGTGGCGATAGGACATTTACTTGGAAGTATGGAGGTTAAAGCATAGATACATGACGGGTAATATGTAGGTTACCGTGATTGTGTTGGAAATGGGGAATCACATCAAATCATAAAGTCAAACCATCATATAACTTTATAATTTAAGATAATATCTTTATAATTCCTAGATATTATCTTTATTTAAATATGTTTTAGTATTCAAATTTGGCATAAAATAAGGGTTTAAGGGATATAAGTTATGAAAAATACGATTTGGTGGGATCCCCGACGTCTAAATATCTTAAAATGAAAAGAAGGTCTGAAAAGGGACAAAAATTCCAGAGTGGAGTCTTGAATCTACGAGGTTCTGAAGTGTTAAAGAGGTTCCAAAGTCAAATTACTAGTTTCTGGAGTGGTTGGTGCTTCCGAGAGGGTTCGGTTCCGGAGTGCCTACTACCGAGATTCGAAAGAGTCCAGTGCGAGATGGTTCTGTGGTTGATCCTTCCAGAGCGATGCGAAGCTTTTCGAAGTCAGGAGTTCCAGATCCGCAGGAGTCCAGAGTGAAATTGTCCAGGTGAAGGAATTCCAAAGCCAGCTTAGAAGATTCTGAAGTAGAGATGTTTCGGACCAAGAGGGTTCCGGAGTAGGAAGAGAGGCTCCAAGAATGAATAGTATATTCCAAAATAGGCTTGTTCTTTTGAGTTTTCTCCTTCCAGTTTGAGCTATTTTTGAAAAGAGAGGGATAGGATGATGTTAATGTTTAAAAAGAAAATTGAAAGAGATTTGAAAGATATTCGGAGATATTTCTGAGAGATTTGAGATAAAGAGATATATGGGAGAGATTTGAGATACATAAAGAGATTTGGCAGATATATATATATATATATATATATATATATATATATATATATATATATATATATATATTGATGAGATTTAAACTAGCCTTTAATCTATAAAGATCGATTAGATCTTGAACAAGTATGTAAATATAAAACTGTATGAACGCAATAATAAGAACAAGTCAAGATGGAATCAAACGTGTCGAATGATTAAACAAAATCCTCAGAAGAGCTCAATTAAGAACATCAACTGTAGAGGATTGGTAGGTTACAAGAACGATTAAAGAAACCTGTTATACTCTAGATGAAACGCTATGTCGTTAATCTCTAAAATCGTTAACCTAATATGCATGCAAGCGTAAACTTATATACAAAACATAAAAGGTTCTCGGTTGGACAGGCCCAAACCGGAATACAAAGTGACTAATACTATCGAGCCCAAAAGACGCAATCTTCAAAATAATCTTCGGCCCAACAATCTCCCCCTTTGCATCAATTTGGAGCGAGACCTTCACTCTCTTTTCACAGCAGAGGGCTTCTTTACCGTCTCAAAAATCTTCGGTATTATAGCCAGAATGTGATGCCTGAAGGTGATATACCAACGAAGCATGTCAGTGAAGTTCTTCTTGTCTGCTGTTGAGTTCTGTTTGCATCGGTGAATGATGTTAATAATATGCTCCAGACAATATGTAGAAAACAGATGTTTGTCTACCAAAGCAAACAGAAACTTATGCTTGTCGCCTCTGGTGAACATAACCGTCAGATTGGAAGAATCAATTTGCCCTATCTTCATTTTATGAACATCTCCTGTCTTGGAAGTGGGCTTGACGGTTGGTTTCTTGTTCATAACTTTTGCTATTTCCTGATCCATAGTGGCGAGCTCATGGACGTAGGAAGCCAACATTCTTTTAAGATGTTTAAGAATCGGTTCATACTCTCTTTGGTTGGAGAGAAGAATGTTGTATAGCAGAATCCAATCATGCGGATTCAGACTGGGAAGATCTGCCAGAGAAATAAGATGTTCTGTGTTGGCCGTTCCTCTGTTGATTTTGAAATTAACATTCACAAATTTCCCAGCCTGTGTCGGTTTCAGTACCTTGACTTTAATGATTTTCTGAGCGCTCCATGTCAAGTACTGCGGTTGACCATACTTCAGATAGAAATCTATTAGCTCTCTGTCAACCTTCAGGTTCGGATGAGGGACATCGGCAGTGACATCAAAGCAATGAAATGTGAAAGCTTTGCGCGTGATTGGCATGTCGAACTGCGAGTCTTTTGTATTTTCACACTCGAAGGATGCAATCGGTTCCAACCAATATATGGAAGGAAACTCAATCGCTTGAGTGATGAGTGTGTCTCTGTCCCAATCTGGGAACAGAGTCTTTTTGGCTTGAATGGCCTCCTCATCCTCCCTGATCTTTCTTTCCCTGGCCTCGGCCTCTCGAGCTATCTTTAGAGTTTCATCAAGCTCTTTGTCCCTTTTCTTGCGTTGAAGAGCTTCAGTGATAGTTTCATCTGAATCTGATTCGCTCTCAACAAGGACTTGTTTCCCAGAACCCGAAGCTACATTAACCTTCGGTTCTGTCTTGGACACACCTTCCTCTCCCCTTTGTCGCGGAAGAACAAGCTTCTCCGGGACACCCTTCATTTCACTCAGGATGTTAATAGCAGGAAGGAGTTTCGCCTGGAGATGCTGTCTGATAGTGAGGGTTAGGAAGGGATCATGAGTGTCAAGAACATTTGTTAACATATTCTTGACATCACCAGCGCAACTTTGAAGAACTGCCCGCTGAGTCTTTAGCAAAGAAATTTCTTGTTGTGCCTGGGCCAGTTGGATATTTTGTAAGTCGATGGTTGCCTGGTGCTTGACAAGATCTTCCTTCAGGGTGCTCTCGGCTGCCAGAGAAGCAAAACGTGAATCCAAAGTTTTGAGAAATGAGGAGGATTCAGTTTTGAGGTCAGCGCGCAGAGCCTCAAATTTGGTGGTTTCACCCTGAAGGGTAGCCGAGAAAGAGTCTACGGACGCTTGAAGCTTGGCCGCACTAGAGTCAGCGTGAGCTTTTAGAGAATCAAGAAAGATCTGAGTTGTGTGAACAACCTCAGAAACTTCCTTGGTGGCTTTTGAGCATGAAGCAGCTGAGTTATCTATGGCGTCAGTTGAACGATCCAAGGCGTCAGTATACGTCTTGATCGCAGACTCAATGAAGGCTTTGAGCACAACACCCCCGTAGGCTTTATTATCAGCCAGCAGACTGTCAAGTTTGGTGTGAATTTCCTGAATCTGCTGACTAGAAACAGGGGTATCGGCATCTGTGTCTGTAGGAATCCGGTAGGGGCTTTAATAGATAGAGTCGAACTCTTCATCATCTCCCCCCAAGGTAGCACCGGAGTTGGAGGATGGAGAAGGAGATGGGGGAAGATTGATAACCGGGGTTTCAGCCACAGTAGCAGCCCCTGTATCAGATACATTGACCGTTACTGGTGGTTGGGAAGATTCGGTGATAATAGGCGTGGAGATAGAGGATGAAGGATGAGGAACAGAGAGGGGAATGGTATGTTCTGTTGTTGTTGGAGGGATGGTTATAGGAACAGAAAGTGTGACCTTCTGTGTGGGTGATTGGGGTGGGGTTGGAATTTTTGGAGAAGTAGGAGGAGTGGGTGATTTGGTAAGTTGGGGAGATGTAGGTGGAGAGGGTGATTTGGGAATTTGAGGAGATGTTGGTGGAGAGGGTAGATGAGTGCCCGTTGGAGAAGATGGTTGTTGAGGAGACTGAACAAGTGTTGTTTCGGTTTGAGGAGCAGCAGCCTCTGTGTCTGATGGAGCAGATTCAGAAGAAGGAGACCCTTTGGCTCTTTTAGCCATCTTCTTGACCTTTTTGGATTTGGATTGAGAAGGTGCCTCTGCCTCAGACTTGCGTTTGGAGGATCTTCTCTTTCTCTCCTTCTTCGGTTCAGGTTCTTTCTTTTCTGCTTTCTCCTTTTTGCTTGCCCTCTTGCCACGGTTGGCAGGTTGATCGAGGGCATCAAGAGCAGCACGTTGTTCCTCGGATAGCACCCTAGGAGGCAAGGGTGTTCTGGTGCTGTAGTCAGCCATGATTTTGCTGTGTGGCATGATGCACCTATACATGGACTCAGGGATCAATCCATAGTGAAGAAACTTACTTGTATCGGAGACTATGATCTTCTTGATGTGGTAAGATGCAATTGAAGCCGTAAGAGCATCCTTCATTACCGGGATGTCAAGGGAATCCATGGCCCTTCTGGTGATAAGCGTCCAAAACCTACCGCATGAGATCTCGGAGTACCTGGCAGTTGTGTTGAGACTCTGAGCGACTTGAGCCCAGATTATGGAGCCATAATCTAGATTGATGCCGTTGTAAAGACCATACATGATGGTCAGAAACCCTTTGCTTGTGGTGTCAGAACCACCGCATCTCTCCGCTAAACCCTTAATAAGAAGGGTAAGCAATCCATTCCACTGAGACGGAAGACTGGATTTCTTGACTTTGGCAATGGTGGTAAGAACATTCGTATACCCCATTTCATACATCATCGAAAAAAGTTGCGCAGTGGTGATGAAATCCGGTGAGATGACGGAGGAGTCGACGGCAAGCCCTAAAAGGGAGCAAAACCGTGTTTTGGACACCGAGGTTTTCTTGTCGTGAATGGTGAAGAAGATGCGGTCCTTATGTTTGTCGTAGTTGGCCGTTGTGTAGACTTGGGAGATCAGGGACATGGGTACGGCCTCCACTTGCGTGAGTGCCAACACCAATGGGGAATATTTGAGGCATTCCACCACGTGTAGCATGTAGGAGTCATATAAGAATGGCGTCATCTCTATAATCAAATTTTGATTAGGTTTGATTGAGAGTAGAGAAGAGGAGGCAGTTTGATCTTGTGCTGAAGAAGAAGTCGCCATTGTTGAGTTGTGGAAGAAGATGAACAGTTAAAACTTTTTCAGAGAGAGAATTCGTGTGAGGTAAATGCCAAATAACACGATCCCCCCTTATTTATACCGTTCACAGGAGAGAGAAAATCGTGATGATGAAGAAACCAAAACGTCGCCTGAAAAAGCGCGATTGTAAGTTATGGTGTATCCCAGGAATACGTCAGCACACGTGGGTGTGAAAGGAATCAATTGCACGCGCCCAAATCATTTTTTTTTGTACCGTTTGAAATTCGTGTGCATAAGAGTGTGAAAGATAAAGAAATAAATCAAAGGTGTTTGGGATGTGAGTGTTGTCTATTAAGAAGACAGAAAGCGGAAGATTTTGGGCAAGAATCGCTTCCTTCAAGGCCAAGAGTGACCTGAAGTGCTTGTGTGGTTTCCCGAGAAATACGATCAGTTTTCTTTTAACAAACAATGAAAGGCATCTTTTGATAATGGGATGAAGGGTGGCTGAACTCAAACCGAACATCAAGTCTTAACATAAAACTGAGTGTTGGTAGAGATACCTGTGAGATCGATGTGATCTATTGAACAGGTAGGAGGGAAGTATTTCATGACGTGAATGGTATAGACAGAAATCTCAAAGAAAAAATAAACTGGACCTCTTTGGGAAGAAATGTCTTAGGTGGAGACAATTTCATAAAAGATCACGCAAAGGGAAAATGAGATTTCCAAGTAATAGCTTGAGTTTATCACTCACCGTCAATTCATTTCAGGTATTGGATTTTGGGTTTCACTTAGACCGTGGTAAACGAATCCAAGATCATAAACACAGATGTTGTGCAACCATAAGCCTCAGTGGTAAAGACCGAAAGCATCAAGGGTTACTTTGGGGAATCGAATGTAAATGAAGAAGATGAGGAGATGGGTAAGAGACCGAACGTACCTTCTGCTATAGAATAGGGACAAAGCAGAGCAACTCATGTTTCAGATGAGTAGAGTAAGGTAGCTCTAGACCGAGTGTGAGAAAGTAGCCTGATTGGGAAGAAACGATAGGTATTGATCGAATCATTAAGGCATGCTCGAGGTCATAGAGGCTTGCGACAACATACAACAGCATGCTTCTAGGGACGTCTAACTAGTCTGATAAAGATAAAACATACCTGGGTAAACACTACAGAAGGAGATGCTTGTATGCACCTGTGCAAAACGTACACCGACCAGAAAGATAAAGTGTTTTTGTAATTTTGGAATTTTCTGAAAAATAAATAAAAACAGAAAGAGAAAATGTTTTTGGAATTTTGGAATTTTCTGAAAAATAAATAAAAACAGAAAGATAAAATGATACAACATAAAAAATTAGGAAGCAGAGATAGACCGATCGATCTGTGTATTTCGGTGACAATTTCAGAATTGAGAAGAACTTAGCGATCTGTCTCATTCGGTTCAGTAAATCCTTAGAGCAGAGAGAGACCGAGCGTGCTATTTGCATGGGTGCCTTTAAATTACTAGGACAGAGAGGGACCGAGCGGTCTGGTTGCTTCGATTCCTTTATTTTACCAGAGCAGAGAGAGACCGAGCGGTCTAGTTGCTTCGGTTCCTTTATTTCACCAGGGCAGAGAGAGACCGAGCGGTCTGGTTGTTTCGGTTCCGTTAAAGCGCCAGAGCAGAGAGCAACAGAGCGGTCTGGTTGTTTCGGTTCCGTTAAAGCGCCAGAGCAGAGAGCAACAGAGCGGTCTGGTTGTTTCGGTTCCGTTAAAGCGCCAGAGTAGAGAGCAACAGAGCGGTTTAGTTGTGTCGGTTCCGTTAAGGCGCCAGAGCAGAGAGCAACAGAGCGGTCTGTTTCGTTCGGTTCTTGATTCTTAAATAGAGATTTGAGGATTTGGGACCGACTCTGCAACCATCATACCCAAGCCTTGTAGAATTTTATTGAAGGTCGTTTCAGGAAGAGCTTTGGTAAAGACGTCAGCCAGTTGATCAGTGGTTCTTACGAAGTGTATTTCGACGTTTCCATCTTCCACGTGATCTTTGATGAAGTGATACCTCAGTGCTATGTGTTTGGTTTTAGAGTGTTGCACTGGGTTATGACAGATCCTAATTGCACTTTCAGAGTCACAATATAGTGGGATCTTCTTCATATTGAGTCCATAGTCTTGAAGTTGACTCTGGATCCAAATCACTTATGATGTGCAGGATGCAGCGGCAATGTATTCCACTTCAGCAGTAGATAGTGACACGCACATTTGTTTCTTGGATTACCAGCTGACCAACTTCCCGTCAAGGAATTGACAGCCAGCAGTTGTGCTTTTACGGTCGAGTCCACATCCTCCACGGTCAGCATCAGAATAGGCTTGAACGAAGAAGCCTGAGTTGGATGGATACCATAGACCTAAGGAGGTGGTTCGTTTGAGATAACGTAAGATGTTCTTCACTGCAAGCATGTGAGGTTCGCATGGGTTTGCCTGAAATCGAGCACAATAACATACAGAAAACATGATATCAGGTCTGCTAGCAGTTAGATACATCAGTGAGCCTATCATTTGACGATAGAGCGTGATATCGACAGCCGGTTTATCTAGAGATGGGGTAAGTTTGGTGCTGAATGCCATTGGGACTTTGACTTTTGAGTCTCCCATCATGCCAAACTTTGCTAGGAGAGTCTTCGTGTAAGCTTCCTGATTAATAAAGATGCCTTCGGGTCCCTGTCTTATGTTTAAACCAAGGAAAAAGTTAATAGGACCCATTGAGCTCATTTCAAACTTAGTTTCCATCAGCTTTCTAAATTCAGCTGTTAAGCTGGGATTCGTGGAGCCAAAGATGATGTCATCGACATAAATTTGAACTATCATAAGGTGGTTACCTTCCTTTTTGCGAAAGAAGGTTGGGTCAACCGAACCTTGTTTAAATTTAGACATCTTTAAAAATTTTGTAAGCGTTTCATACCAGGCTCTCGGAGCTTGTTTGAGGCCGTACACAGCTTTATCCAGAATATAGCAATGATTTGGATGCTTTTCGTTCACGAACCCAGGAGGTTGCTCCACATACACAGTTTCTTCGAGTTCTCCATTGAGAAATGCACACTTGACGTCCATTTGGAAAACCTCAAAGTGTTTGTGAGCAGCATAAGCCAGAAATATTCTAACAGATTCTAGCCTAGCTACTGGAGCGAAAGTCTCTTCATAGTCTATCCCTTCCTCCTGACAGTATCCCTTTACCACCAGACGAGCCTTGTTCCTGATAACATTACCTTCCTTGTCCATTTTGTTCCTAAAAACCCATTTGAGACCAACAACCGAAGCATCTGGAGGAGTTGGAATGAGGCGCTAGACTTTGTTCCTTTCAAATTCGTTCAGTTCGTCTTGCATTGCCTGAACCCAATCAGAGTGATCTAGGGCAGTGTTAACTGTCTTCGGTTCAACTTTTGATACGAATGAGTTAAACATACAAAACTTAACCTTTGAAAATAAGGATGTCTGTTTTGCCTTCAGTTGTGATCGGGTCAGAACCTTTTCAGATACGTCACCGACTACTTGAGAGATAGGATGATCTCTGGTCCATTTGACAAGAGGAGGGTAATTCGGATCAAAGGTTGGGTCTAGTTCAGCATTAATCATTTCTTCTGGTTCAGATTGGCTGTCGTAATCGAGCGTCATATCATTATGTTCCCCCTCAATTGATGAGCTTTGAGAAACATGAGGTTCAGGTGTTTCTTGTGGTGCTGAGCTTCCAGGCGTTGAAGCACCTTCGGTTGGAGAGGTATCTTCGGTTGGAGAAGCACCTTCGGTTGATGAAGGACTTTCGGTTGATGTTGTAGAATTTGGCTCCCCCTGGACTTGTGAGCTTGGCTCCCCCTCGACATGAGAATTTGGCTTCCCCTCGACATGAGAATTTGGCTCCCCCTCGACATGAGAATTTGGCTCCCCCTCGACTGAAGCGTTGTTGGATGGAGAGTCATTAGTGGTCGATTCTCCTTCCTGCATTTTTCTTGCAGCATCTTCGACAATCTGCTTCATATTATCAACTTTGTTGTCTGCTGCACCTGCTTCGGAGAGTGAAGCTTTCTCCGGTTCGTCAAAGAGCTCTAGAAATTTGTCGTATAAATTGGCGACCGAGACTGTGACCTGGCCGGTTAGAGGAAAGATTTCCCCAGCGGTGTCTTCTTTGGCCTGTAGCTTCTTGACATAGCTATCGTCAAAGGTCACATAGTATGTCTCTTCAATCCTTCTCGAACGCTTGTTGAGGACCCTGTACGCCTTGGATGTGAGCGAGTAACCCAGAAAAATTCCCTCGTCAGCTTTGACATCAAACTTGTTGCGGTGTTCTTTAGAGTTAAAGATGAAACACCTTGAGCCAAACACATGGAAAAATTTCACATTGGGCTTTCTGTTGTTTAGTATCTCATATGGTGTGAGCGTGAATCGCTTGTTGAGATAGGACCTGTTCTGTGTAAAACAAGCAGCCAAAATAGCATCAGCCCAAAAATAAAGAGGTAAGGAAGCGAAACTTAGCATAGTTCGGGCAGCTTCACACAAAGATCGGTTTCGTCTTTCAACTATTCCGTTCTGTTGTGGTGTGTAGGGAGCTGAGAAATTGTGACTAATTCCCTTTTCTGCAAGAAACTCTTCAAACTCCCTGTTCTTGAATTCAAGACCATTATCGCTCCTGATGTTGCGAACAACCTTCTTGAGCTGTACTTCAATTTGCTTGATAAACACTTTCAGCTTTTGAGTCGCTTCAGATTTAAGCTTTAGAAAGAATACCCATGTAAATCGTGAAAAGTCATCAATAATAACAAGAATATACTTGCTACCACCGATGCTTTCGATAGATGAAGGACCACACAAATCGATATGAAGTAATTCGAGTGGTTCAATAACTTTTGTATTGATTATAGATGGGTGACTTTGACGACTCTGTTTCCCCATTTCGCATGCAGCACACAAATGATCTCTGTCGAACTTGAGCAATGGAAGACCCCTAACATGACCTCCAGTGACAAGTCGGTTGATATTTTTAAAATTGAGATGAGAGAGCCTTCGGTGCCACAACCAGCTTTCGTCGGATTGAGCTTTTGATAACAAGCATATAGCTGGGTTTCCTTTGATGGGTTTAAGGTTTAAGGGAAACATTTCACCCTTTCGCTCTGACTTGAGAATCACTTTCTTTGTCCTTTTCTCTATGATTTCAGAACCTTCATCATCGAATGAGACTTTGAGACCTGTACCTCCAACAAGCTGAGATACACTAATGAGGTTGTGTTGGAGTCCATCCACATAAGCCACCTTCCTTATAGTAAAGTCCCCATTTGTTATCATCCTGTATCCCTTTATGGTGCCGAAAGAATTATTTCCAAACTTGACGTTGCCACCATTTGCAAGAGATCTGTATTCCTTAAGCTCCTTTTTCCTCCCTATCATGTGACGTGAGCAGCCACTATCGATGTACCATTCTTCGTCGAACTGCTCGTCACTTATAACCTGCAAAAATTAGGCAAATTTAGGAACCCAAAGTTTCTTGGGTCCACGTGAGCTTTTCATGGGAACGGGAACAGTAAGAGAGATGTCAACTAGATATGTTCGTTTTATAAGAGTTGTTTCATCTTTCCTTTTAATGGTAAACACTTTTATTTTGTTAGGATTGGGTGTGCTCGGTTTGGACTCTGGTTTGGATTCATTGACCTTCTGCTTTCCCTTTTGTTCAGCTGACGAATGAGATTTTTGAGAAAAAGGGGAATTGGCTTTAGAGCAAGATGGAGATAAATCGGTGGAAGCAGAAGAGTTAGAAGAACGAGAAGAATTAGAATGAGAGGGTTTGTATTGAGAAGACTTCCTGGCTGGAGACTCTAGATGACCCTTTTGCTTTTGATCGTTGGGGGGACCGATCTTAGAGTCTTGTTTTCTTTTGACTTCAGAACCGAACCTTTGCGTTCGGTTTGAGCTGTCCTTGGAACCGAACCTTTGGTTTCGGTTGGAGTCTTTTTCAGAACCGAACCTTTGCCTTCGGTTGTTGTGACTTTCAGGCTTTCCTACAGGATTGTTTTCATACTTCAGATTCTTGTCTTGGTGTGAGAAGTATGCAGTCTGGGAATGCCAGAATTGTTTCCTTTCTGAAAGGTTCTTCCTGTATCTATGGTTCCTTTCTATCTTCCTATTCCTCATCTGTTTAGGTTGATGATGAACATTCGCTTTCATTTTCGGTGTCTCCTTGGCTGGTTCCTTTTGAACTGCAGGAGTTTTACTTTGAGCCGAGGGAGCAGAGGTAGCGTCTTCTTTTGCCGAACGATCATCCTCCTGAGGAATATCTTTCGTACAACTGGTGCTTGGCTCATCGAAATTGTCCGGCTTATTCAAGGGTTCAGGTATGTATCTTCCTTTGCTCTTCCAGGAGGTTCTTTCAGATAAACCAATGGTTTCGTTTGCATTATCTAATGGAGCTTCCCAGAAGTACTCATCGCAGCCATCAGCATTGTCTTCGTTAACAATAGCTATGAGTTCAGCTGTTTGATGTTCGGTTACTCCTGTCACCTTGTATACTTGATTCGGAGTGGTCCTGACCTTTTGATACACAACTGCTTTCTCAACTAATATTGGGGACTTTTGATGGGACAATCGAGCGAACTCCACTGAATTTTCAGAAATAAGATTCTTGTGGTTTTCAGGTTCGTTTTTAATAAATTCTGAGCAGTCAACCGTGTCCTCTACAGAAATTTCACTCATGTTTTCGTCCTCGTTAAGCTCAGATGCATTTTCAACATCAATTTTGTTTTCTGAGCTTACGTTGGCGTTTAAAGAGTCAAATTTTTGCATGGTTTCGGTTCTCAGTTTAAGTCTGTCATTTTCATCCAAAAGGTTTTTAAGCATGTCCTTGTGGTCCTTGGATTTAATGAAGGACTCAATTTTGTCCAGTCCATACATGTAGGTCGGATTGACATCATCAGACGATATCACACTCTCACAATTGTAGGCTTCGGCATCGATTTCATCCTCCTTAAACTCTAGGAAGGGCAAAATCATGCGATGGATCTTATGGCCTATTTCACAATCCAAGTGAAGCTGAGTAATATTAGAATACAAACGTTTAGCAATTAAACAAAAAACATTCCTCTGTTTTAACAATTTTAAATTGTCTCTTTGCAAATAAATGTTTTCATCTTTAACTTTAACTAATTCCGACTCCTTTAACTCGATCCACATTCTCCGCTCCTCACTCTTCGACGCCACCCTGCTTAATTGATCAGTTAGGTTAGAATTGGTGACACGAGTTTGAGATAAGCTACTATCTAGATGAGAAATTCTTGAATTAACATTTTTTAGTTCTTTCTCATATGAGGATGGTGGTACTTTGGATGAAATAAAAACAGATTGTACCTTCTTTATCAGTTCATCGAGCTCATTGAACTGCTGGCTGAGTGGTTTGGCCGTAAAGCACATGTCCTCCTGTACCTTCGGTTCATTGCTTCCTCCATCGGTGTTGTATTCCCTCATTTGGGATATGTCAGTCACCATGAAGCATCTTCCTCCACTGCTTTCCTCCTTAGCCACATAAGCCTTTCCATGGGTAGGCTTCCTCACTTCATCGTCTTCTGAGTCGGTAGACCAAACTTCCGTGCTACCGAACTCGTCATCATTAACCGAACCCTGCACAATGAGAGCATTAATAGAAGGGTTAGCGGTAGACTTCTTCTTTCTCAACTCGTCCAGTCTTTTCTACAACATGGCTTCCTCTTCATTGCCATCATCCTTTTCAGCCATCTTCTTAAGGACACAGTCCTTAGCATAGTGGTTTTTCCCACCACAGTAGAAGCAGCTTACTCCGGAATCGCCATCCACCTTCGGTTCCTTCTTGGGCTCCTCAGCCTTCGGTTCATTGTTCACTTTTTCAGAGCTGTAACTCCCCTGCCAGTTTCTGTTTTTGTTGCTGGGGAATCTCTTCTTTATGAACCTCTTGGGATTGGACACCATCATGGCATAATCCTTAGATGTGAGGTCATATTCCTCCAAGTTGAGGTCTTCATCCTCCATCACAGCTTTACTTTTAGATAGGAGGGCCAACGAACCGAGACTAGAAACGACGTTCTTTTCTTGCAGCACAATCTTCTCTTGGGACTTGAGAATACCCACCAGTTTCACCAAAGAATATGATTTAAACTGCTCATGGGCTTTGACTGTAGAAACCACTGCTCTCCATTCAGACCTTAGACCATTCAAGAAGGTAACCTTCTGTTCGATAAGCTTCCTTTCAATATCGTGTTTGATCAGCTTGCTGAGAAGATGATTGACGCGATCAAACGTCTGGGTCACGGTTTCTTCGGCCCTTGCCTGAATTCTCCAAACTCAGATAAAAGCAAAGTTTGAATAGAATGTTCAAGATCCTCGTCTGTGGAATACAGTTCACGAAATCCCAAACTTCCTTTGCCGTCGTGCAGGAGTTGACCAACCTGAATGTGTCGGACTGAAGGGCGAATTTGATCAACCTTAACGCCTTAATATTGCACTGGAATTTGTCCTTTTCATCTTGTGCAATATCCTTCACGTCCTTTAGCAGATCATTATACTCCTTTTGTGTCTTAATGATTCTGGACGTCGCAGAATGAGAAAACGGTCCATTGATGATGGCTTCCCATATGAGATACCCATTATCCTCCGATCCAATCACGTAGTCTTCAAAGTGATGCGCCCATACTTCATCGTCATGGGCGTATAAGATTGGAATCTTTGTCGTCCAACCGATGCTGTTGGAAATATTAATAGGGTTTGATTGCGTTGCATCCATTATGATCGTAAAAACCTGTTCAAAGATCAGACTTGTAATAAAGCAGATTAGGGCAAAACAATAAATATCAAGATACGTCAATAAAGAGATGACGGCTTAATAAATATTGATAATTGCGGAAAAACCCTAATGGAAATCTTTTTCACAGAAAAGATGTGTATTGATTACACAGCCTACTGCTCTGATACCAATTGATGAGATTTAAACTAGCCTTTAATCTATAAAGATCGATTAGATCTTGAACAAGTATGTAAATATAAAACTGTATGAACGCAATAATAAGAACAAGTCAAGGTGGAATCAAACGTGTCGAATGATTAAACAAAATCCTCAGAAGAGCTCGATTAAGAACATCAACTGTAGAAGATTGGTAGGTTACAAGAACGATTAAAGAAACCTGTTATACTCTAGATGAAACGCTATGTCGTTAATCTCTAAAATCGTTAACCTAATATGCATGCAAGCGTAAACTTATATACAAAACATAAAAGGTTCTCGGTTGGACAGGCCCAAACCAGAATACAAAGTGACTAATACTATCGAGCCCAAAAGACGCAATCTTCAAAATAATCTTCGGCCCAACATATATATATATATATATATATATATATATATATATATATATATATAGATATATATACTTTTTATTATAATTGAAAAAGATACACCAGGAACATAATCTTAAATCTTAATGTATTAGTACATGTTAAGTTGATTCAGTTGGCTTGTTGTCTTTGTTTGACCTAATTTTGCCGATTGTCACATCATCCCCCCTGCTAGAAGAAATTTTGTCCCAAAATTTGGTCTACAATAGCATTTATGAAGTAGAGAAGAGGTGTGAATACTTTTGCATCATTTGGTCCTCACGCTCCTGTAACACTGCAATTCTCAGGTATTTATTTGGTTATAGATTTTCATAATTCCAAGGTCTACTCGATGAGTTGGTTGCCCTGACTCGTCGAGTAGCAACGGGGTGGTCCACGTGTTTAAGTGACCTACTCGCCGAGTCCAAGTAGGAACTCGACGACTAGGAGTTGGACGATGAAACCCTAAATTCCGGGGTTTTGCACCCTATTTAAAGGATCATTGGCCTCCCTAGCCTCCCCTTACAACCTCTTGATACTCCATCGACCCTAATTCATGTGAGTGTTCTCCATTTGTGTGTTTTAAGGTTTGGAAGAGTATTTTTGTTGAGAAAAGCTTGGCGATCAAGTGACTAGGAGCTAGGAACATGTGGGAATCAGAGATCTACCTCAGTTGACATCCTTTGGAAGGTATTAAGTCGTTATCTTGACCTCATTTCATTCTAGACCTCTTTTGGGTGGATTTTAGGGCTTTTTTATCATATTAGGAAGCATTTATTGTGTTTGAGCTAGGATATGAAGTTGCAACTTCGGATCTGAACTCTCTTGGGTCTCTAAGTCCATAAAGTTTCCAACTTTGTCAAGAATGAGACTAGTCTAAGGTGTAAAACTCCATTGCATGCTTGGAGTTGTCATTTAGGGTCTCTAGAGCCTTGCATGCATGCAAAGTTTGCAAATTTACATGATAAACATGAATTGGGGATTTGGATCTTCAATATGGAACCTTAGCAAGGCTTAAAAAGCATATGTGTGGATGAAGGACTAAAGGGATTCGGCAATGTAACGACGAGATTTTCAAAACAATTTTTTTTTTCATTTTTCAACCACCAAATTTAGATAAAAATATCCTTAAAAGAAAATATTCCACATTAGTTATCAATTCAAACATATCCCAAGATCACAAATCAAATCTCCTCTCTGTGTGTACGGGTCACGCCGACGCCTTTCCACGGTCCTCGCTAGTACCTGAAACACATAACACAACAACTATAAGCATAAGTACTTAGTGAGTTCCCCAAAATACCACATACAACACATACGCTACTCAAGGCTACTGTACAATCCTCCAATCCATGTGTCTCAACGGGACCCTCCAGTCCCGTAGCTCGTTGGACCCTCTAGTCCGGTCATAGCTCATTGGGCCCTCCGGCCCGGTCTGTCTCGTTGGACCCTCTGGTCCGGTCTATAAAATTATATATTATACATACATCACATAGTACATAGTCTCACACATGGCACACAATCTCATACATAGCACATAAGACCTTCCGGTCAACTCATAATACCACTCTAGGTAATGTATAGTGAGAAGACTCACCTCGTGTAACTCGGTAACTCGTAAATCCCGAACTCCGTGAAGTAGGATCTAGCCTCCGCCTAATCATACAAAATAAACACTCGGCATCAACACATTTCCCAAGGCTAGACCATTCCCTCTCTTAGCACTCTCAGGAGGGTAAAAGACCATTTTACCCCTCTCAAGGCTCAAATACTCTAAAGTTGACCAGACCCTAAAAGTCAACAAAAGTCAATGGTCAACCCTTTGACCAGACTCGCCGAGTGCACTATTGTGACTCGGCGAGTTCAGTCATGAACTCACGTCCTCAAAATCCTAAATGATTCACTGAGTCACTTCCCTAACTCAGCGAGTTACCATCTGCGTGATTTATGGGGAAAACCTATCCTACTCGCCAAGTCTGTTCTTGGACTCAGCGAGTTCAAGCCATGCTCAAACTCAAATGACCTCTTGAGGTTAGATCCGTTCCTCTAACCCATAGATCTAGCCTCCTTAAGTAAAATAAACACGTAAAGTTTGGATCTTGATGCCCATGCAAAGACCTAATGGCTCTATTTGAAGAAATGGCCCCAATATGCCATCCCAAGCTCTTATCTCCCAATGACACTCATAAAGATCGAGGAGATAAGGTCTTTGGACCACTTTGAATGCAGATCCAAAGTCTCAACACAAGAAGGGACCAATTGCACCAAAATCCATACTCTAAAGGGGCTAGAAACCCTAACTCTCAAAGATTAACACCAAACTGAAGAAGGCTCGAAATATATACCTCAGAATGAAGTCCCTAGCCTCTGAAATCCACAGGATATCGCCCTCTTTAGTTCCCTCTTGCCTTGGCCACCTTCTTCTTGCAAAAACACCTACACAAAGATCAAAAATGACCTCTTCTTCCTCACAAACGCTCTGGATCTCTTAGGGTTCCTCTCGGGGGTCTGGTAGCCGCAAATGGTGGCTATACGCCCCTTTAAATAGGTCCCAAACCCCAGGAATTAGGGTTTCATTAAACAGTGTGGACTCGTCGAGTCCACGAATGGACTCGCCAAGTCCGCCATTAAATCAATCCGACCATCCACGATCCTACTCACCGAGTCTGAGCGCCTACTCGCTGAGTCTCTCTCCAAACACTCAATATAATGCATAAAATAAGATACCTTGGAGTTTGGATGTTACAATTGTCCCCCACTAGAATCAAACTTCTCCCTCGAAGTCTCATGTTGAAAACAACTCCGGATGCTGCTCCCGCATCTCCGACTCCGGCTCCCAAGTCAGCTCGGACCCTTTCCGATGTTACCACTAGACCTGCACCAGGGGAACTTCCTTGCTCCTTAGAACCTTGATCTTACGATCCAAGAGTGTGATTGGATTCTCAGCATAATTCAGACTCGCGTCCACCTGGATATCCTCTAATGGTTGAAAGACTCTGTAAAATGGTTTGGTCTAGGCACAGTCGTAGATAGCAGTAGAAATGTAATTGTTCGTGTTTTGTTTTGAGTTTAAAGTGTTTACGGTCTTTATGGGTTTACGGCCGTAAACACCTAACCGTAAACACTTTACGGTCTCTAGTAAGGTCTTTAAATAGCGAGTTGTGTCAGTCTTTATGGGTTGTTGATGCTCTCGTATACTTCCAAGTTGTATCAGACGTTTTACAGCATTAAAGCGTATGCAAGCTTGGTCTTTCGTTCTTTATTGGTTTATTAATTCGTGTTTGCATTTGTTATTGTCTTTGATCGTTGGTAGATCTATTTTCGGGGACTTTACAATTGGTATCAGAGCTATACCAGTGTCAAAGGCGTTCAACAGCTGCGTTTTCAATTAAATCGACATCCACTGCAGTTTAGAGAGATTTATTTCAGTCGAAATCAAGGATTCTTGAAGTTTACGGCCTTAGTTTACGGCCGTAAACTCCACTTCACGGCCTCATCTGCACTCTTCGAAATTGATAGTTTTTCACGTCACTCAAGTCTTCATAATCACATCTGAGTTCTGGAATTTAATTGAGTTTTGTTTTAAAATTAAAATCGAACCTTTTATTTGAATTTCATTGACCGTAAACTCAATCATTCACGAAAAATTGATTTTCTGTTAATCGAAATTTACACCATTATTTTTCGGAGTTTAAATCGACAACTATTCTTGAACCGTAAACTCAAGTTTACGGCCTAAGCTTTTCGGTCTAGAGTTTACGGCTAAGTTAGTTGATTGAAATTAATAATTGAGCTAGTGTTAAAACAAAATAATTTTTGACCATAAACTCCAGTTTACGGCCAGGAGTTTACGGCCAGGAGTTTACGGCCAGGAGTTTACACGACAAAATCAACATTTTTATAGCTTAAAATTTTTTTTTTGTGATAATTTTCAAAAATAATAAAAAAATAATAAAAAATAGTAAAAAAAATAATTAAAAAAAAAATAAAAAAAAATGGATACACAAAATTCAACTCAATACCAAGAGCTTGATGCTGTGATGGGTACAACCACGCGAATTCCAAGACTTATGTCAGCTGATGGTTTCCCCGAGTGGAAATATAGAATTGAGAAGTATATAAAGATGAAAGACTTTAAGATTTGGAAATGTGTTTTAAGGAATCCAGTCAGAATCACCACTACAGTTGGGGGAAAGGTGGTCAACAAGGCAATTGAAACCTACACTGATGAAGACTTTGAGAGTGTGGAAGAACAAGAAAAGGCATTGGCCATTTTGACTATGGCTTTATCTCCAAACATTGCTCAAGGATTCAGAGAGTATACTTCTGCCAAAGCTCTGTGGGAAGCCCTCATTGAAGTATATGAGGGAAATGAAGACATGCAGGAAAGTCGCCAAGATATGCTGAGACAACGCTTCAATATGTTTAATTATGTTCCTGGAGAGACTCTCGAAGCTCAACTGCAGAGATTTACCACTCTCAACACTGAGATGACTGTGGCAGGGATTTTCTATACAAAGTCAGAGATTAATAAGAAGCTACTAAATGCTCTCCCAAAATCTTGGGACATGAATGTAGCAGTAATCAAGAAGACTAAGGATCTTAATCGACTTTCCCTAGCTGAAGTGATGGCTGTCATCAAAGCGTGTGATATTGATGACAAACAGCGAGAGATCAATCATGTGAACTCATACTCATCTGCCAATCTTGGCATTTCATCTAATAATGCTCTCTCTTCTTTCTCCTATACTTCTGCAGGTTCATCTTCCTTTGCACCGGTCATTCCTTACCCACAAGGCCAGCCTATTACATCTACCCAAAATGTTTCATCCTCTAATGTGGCTTCTTCACCAAAGGGTAAGGAGGGTGATGAAAACCTTGTCTTTGCAGCAGGGCTTGTGAATTGCTACAATGCTCTTGTAGCTGGGGAACTTCCTCCTCAACTGTCATTTACAGATCTTGATCAAATCCATCCAGAGGATGTTGAGGAAATGGACATCACATGGCAAATTGCCATGGCTGTATTTAGGGCAAAACAGTTTGCCAAAAAGACAGGGAAGAACAATTGGGGAATGAGTGCTGACAAGAAGGTTGGATTCAACAAAGGAAAGCTTCGATGTTTCAATTGCCACGAGCCAAGGGATTTTGCTCGTGATTGCCCACACCCTGATAGGAGGGTTAATAATGACAGAACAATGGTTGCAGTTGGGAATAATCGAAGCAGTGGTCAAGCAAACAATGAAAAGGCTATGGTTGCACAATCATTTGACTGGGATGATCAAATACAAGCTCTAAATTTGTCTGGACCAGAAAATGCTCATTTAGCACAAGTGAGGGATGACGCTCAAGCAAGGACTGCAGCAGCTGATGACAACATGATGAAACTACAATTTGGCTTGATGGTATCCTCCTCCCATGAACCTAATTCATACAAGGTAAGTCTTCCATCATGCTCTAAGGCTTGTATAGATTATGTGAAAACTTTACAGGATAAAATTGAGACATTAGGTGATGAAGTTGAAAATCTTAGGATTCTTCGTAAACTCAATGACAAATTAATAAGAAACGTAGAAGACCTTAGATATGAAGGGTATCGACTTCGAAAAGGACAAAAACCACTTAAAGCTCAACTAGAATAAAAAATTAAAGACTTTAGGAGACTCCAGGAAGACTACAACAACAAATGTGAAAATTACAATTATGTAGTCAAACAAAATGCTGAGCTTGTGGCTGAAGTTGAATCTTTGAAAGGAAACCTTGAGACCGCCAAACTTGATGTCAGAAAATATGATTTCTCAAGTGAGGTGGTTGCAAATATGATAGTCCAAAGTCTGCTGTTTAAAAGAAATCAATCAAAAGGTCTAGGTTATAATCATGTACCTCCTCCTTTCAATCATTCATATGTGTCCAAGCCCTTGTCCAAAGAAGAGATTGCCAATGAATCATTTATGATTTATGGCAAGCCCTCCGGTTTTGTTTCAGGAGGATTTATTAATGTTGAAACTACTGACATTTCTACTTCTCCTGCAGATCAATCCTTGAATCAGTCAAAGCACAAAGTTGACGGATGTGTTTCTGAAAACAAAATCGAGTCCAAACCTGAAGCTTTTAGTTTAAATAGGACAATTCTTTGTTAAATGTTTTAAGTGACAATTTTTCTTGTGGTGTTTTAAATTATTCTGATACAGTAGCTGCTACCTCTGATACAGTTTTGAATGTTTCTAATATGTCTGATAAACCTTTGAACAGTTTGGTTGATAATTTAAACGTCTGTGATAAAAATGTTGAGATACCATTAGTCTCACAACCCTCAATAAATACAGCACCCTCATTTGCCTCACAACTTGATAATATTGCATGTTTTTGTGAGACAAGCAAGGGTGTTTGTGGGGAAAACAAATCTGACGAATGCAGCACAAGTTCTAACAATAACTATCAGATTTGTTTTAATTGTGGCACTAAGGGTCATATTGCTAGAAATTGTCTTAATCGAATGTTTGTGAGTTATAATCTTCCAAGAGGAGACAACGAATTCAGAGGAAGATCATTAAATAGAAATCCCTCTAGAAGTCGCTCTCGAAATGATTATTGGGTAGATAAAAGAAATAGAAAAAGGGATATACTTCACAGTCATAAAAGGTTTTTCAATCACCTTGTCCTGAACAGTCTGCCAAAAAGGAGCATAGCCATGCAAAGGTCCAGCTCATCCCAAAGCAATAATGGATCTTCAACCAATTCTGGTAGAAGTAACTCATGCTTTAAGCAGATCGTCAGACATAAAATGACAAAGTTGACTAAATTTTTCAAAAAACCTAATTATATATGGAAACCCAAATCTACTTCCAATACATCATCTGTATCCTCAGAGAAGTTCATGTGCAATAAATCTGAAAAAGCATCGGGATCACCCAGGAAGATCATGAGATGGGTACCCAAATCTAATTAAACCCACCCATTTTGCAGGGGCAGTTGCGAGGAAATGTCGTCAGACCATGGTTCGTCGACAGCGGCTGTTCCCGGCACATAACAGGAGACATCACCCAATTGAACGACATTCAATCATTTAATGGGGGATACGTCTCTTTTGCGGGTGGAGATGGAGGAAAAATTACACAAAAGGGAACGGTATCAAATGGAGTTTTGAGTTTTGAAAATGTAAATTTCGCTCCAGAGCTAAAACACAGCCTGCTAAGTGTTTCGCAAATCTGTGACAAAGGCTATTCTACGCATTTCACTGACAAGGAATGCATGATCTTAAAGCCAGGTTTTGTCATCCCTGAAGAATGGATTCTCGTAAAGTCAAAAAGGGATGCAAATGCTTATATTATCGATATGAATAGCAATCTTCCAAAGCAGGTTACTTGTTTGTTCTCCAAGATCTCTGAGCAAACCGCAATGTTATGGCACCGAAGATTAGGTCACGCCAACGCCAAAAATCTCAATCGTCTTGCAAAGAATGAGATGGTCCGTGGATTACCTGTCAAAGACTTTATCACGTTTGAGAAATGTGTGTACTGTGCTCAAGGAAAGCATCATCGAAAGCCACATTTACCGAAGCAAGTTAACTCAATAAGTCAGGTTCTACAACTTCTTCACATTGACCTATTTGGTCCAGTGAATGTGCTAAGCATCAATAGGAGTTCCTACTGTCTAGTTGTCATTGATGATTTTTCTCGTTTTACGTGGGTTTTCTTTCTATCCAACAAAGCTGGCGTCGCTAAATTGATCAAGAGGTTCATCATACTTATTGAGAATCAAACCAATCATAGGGTGAAGGCCCTTTGCACTGATAATGGAACGGAATTCAAGAATTCTATTCTCAATCACTTCTGCTCTGAGAAGGGGATCCTACGTCAATTTAGTTCCGCTCACACACCTCAACAAAATGGTGTTGCTGAGAGGCGAAACAGAACACTTAAGGATGCTGCAAGGACGATGTTGTGTGACTCCAAGCTCCCAGTTTTCTTTTGGGCAGAGGCAATAAACACTGCCTGTCATGTTCAAAATCAAGTACTCATCAACAAAGCTCAAATGAAAACTCCATATGAAATTTACTATGGTCACAAACCGTCAGTTAGTCATTTTCGCGTATTTGGCTGTCCTTGCACCCTTCTTCACCTAGATGCCAATCCGAAGTTTAATGCCAAAGCTGATGACTGCTATTTTGTTGGGTATGCTGCACGTACCGCTTATAGAGTCTACAACAAGAAAACCAAACAAATTGTGGAATCTTATGACGTGCGTTGGTTGGAAGAGAATGAGACAGACGCAAGAGTGGGTCCGGACTGGTTATTTGATTACACGTCACTCTTCAAATCCTTAACCGTGTGTTCAAATGATGTCTCAAGAACTGATTCACATTTGAAGAGTACCTCTGAAGATGAAGTCGAAGAAGTTGTATACAAACCTGTATCTAAACCTTCCGATTCACTGAAAGGAAAGTCTAAAGCTTCAACCGAATGGAAGTCCTCCGACTCACACAAGGGAGAGTATTCTGCTCCATTTGAGGAGGAGTCTTCTACTTCATCTGAGGGGGAGCCGTCTGCTGAAATTGAAGGAGAGTCTTCTGCAACATCCTTCGATAAGTCTTCTGCTACTTCTCAAGGGAGGCCGTTATTGGACCATGTCACTCCTCAATCAGACCACACTGATTCTTCGAATGTTGAATCAAGACCTTCCACATTATTAGAGAAAGAGTTCATTCCAAATGATGCTTCCGCTATCTCTTCAACTCTGATGGAATTACTCTTTCCTGACCTTATTGCGGATGAGTATGTTGTAGAACCATCTAGTTCTTCTCAACAAGCAAATGAAGGAGGTTTTAACATTCACACTCTACCTGTCTCCATCAATGACATTAGCCAAGAAATACCCTCTAGGATTCAATGAGATCATCTGCTCGAGAATGTTATCGGCCAGCTAGACAATGGTGTTAAAACCAGAAGTCAAAGTGGGGACGTGAATACATGTCTGTATTCTTGTTTCATCTCTCAAATTGAGCCCAAGAATGTAGAGATGGCTCTAAATGAACCTAGCTGGGTGGATGCGATGCATGAAGAATTGCATCAATTTGAAAAACTAGGTGTTTGGAAGTTAGTTGAGTTACCAAAGGGCAAAAAGTCTCTTGACACACGGTGGGTTTATCGTAACAAGCAGGACGATTCAGGGGTCATTGTGCGAAACAAGGCCAGATTGGTAGTTCGCGGATTTCGACAAGTTGAGGGTCTTGACTACACTGAGGTTTATGCTCCTGTAGCTCGCTTGGAGGCCATTCGTATCTTCTTGGCGTACGCTTCATATATGAACTTCACTGTTTTTCAAATGGATGTCAAGACTGCCTTCTTGTATGGCAAGGTGAAGGAAGAAATCTACGTTGATCAACCTCCAGGGTTTGTCGACCCGAAGTTTCCTAATCATGTCTACAAGTTGGATAAAGCGTTGTATGGGCTGCATCAGGCTCCTAGAGCATGGTATGCAACACTAACAAAGCATTTGCTCGAACATGGCTATACACGTGGTACTATCGATCAAACACTGTTTATAAAGCACGTCGACGAGGACCAGATACTTGTTCAAATATACGTCGACGACATAATCTTTGGATCAACAAGCCAACAACTTTGCAAGGAGTTCGAAAGTGTAATGAAGAAAAGATTTGAAATGAGTTCTTTGGGAGAAATGACCATGTTTTTGGGGCTTCAGGTTAAACAGAATTCAACCGGCATCCTTCTTCATCAGGCCAAGTACGTGGATGACATTCTTCAGAAGTTCACACTTCATGATGCTAAATCTGCCTCAACACCGATGGCTGAACGACCCCTCCTGACTCCAGATCCAGAAGGCGAACCCGTAGATCAAACTCTTTATCGATCAATGATCGGATCCCTAATGTATCTTACTGCAAGTCGACCAGACATTATGTTCGCAGTCTGTCAATGCGCACGCTATCAGGCTAATCCAAAACTCTCTCATCTTATTGCTGTTAAAAGAATTTTTCGGTATATCAAAGGAAACCCTAAATTGGGTCTTTGGTATCCGAAGAATTCTGAATTTAATCTTTATGCTTTTACTGACAGTAATTATGGAGGTTGTGAGCTTGACAGGAAATCAACTTCAGGAGGATGTCAATACCTAGGTGACAGACTAGTTTCATGGCAATGCAAGAAGCAGCACACTGTCTCGACTTCGATAGTAGAGGCAGAATATGTGGCAGCATCAGCCTGTTGTTCTCAAGTTATTTTGATCCAACATCAGCTGTTGGACTACGGTTTGAATTACTCAGAAACCCCTATCTATTGTGATAATGAGGCTGCCATACAAATTGCTAAGAACCCAATCCAACACTCTGAAACCAAGCACATCGATATTAAAATTCACTTTATCAGAGACTGTTATGAACGATCTTTAATTCGAATCGAACAAGTCCACACTGATAACAATGTGGCTGACTTGTTCACAAAACCTTTTAACAAAGCTCGTTTTGATGTGCTTGTGGGATTTCTGCAAATGATACGTTTTGAGGATTAAGTTTTTTTTAATTTTCTTTTTCTTTGTTTGTTTTTTTATTTTTTTTAATTTTATTTTTTATTTTATTTTAATTTCGATTTTATTTCATCTTTGGTCTTCTTAGTCTATTTTAACGTTTAACCAAGTTTGTCTTCAATTTTTGTTAGGTATGTTTAAATTTGCGCATTTTTGTTTAAAACTCTCCCCTATGCACAAATTTAGGGGGAGAAAGAAAATAGTGTCATTTCAGTAAAGAATCTAAATTACGGTTATTTCAAAGCAGCCTTCGTTGTAAGTACTGTGATGGGAAATGATATTAATAAGTGATAAAGGACGACCTGAATCGGCGTAATGTACCTACGTTGAATCATCTACGCTCTATGCTCGATGTGCTGGTAGGCGCGAAAGATTTTAAAAGGGGACCTGACTAGGAAAGTTGAACCTAATGAATTTAAGGACTCGACAAATTTTGACCTAGTTAGATCCGTTTAATCTGACATCACGACGCTCGGATAGGTTGAGCAGGGAGATAAACACGAGAATCCACCCGTCACATTAATTGAACCCGTACTTGGAACCGTGGCTTAACTTTTCCTCGATGTGCGGATTCTGTCCTTAATTCCGGTTGGATAGGGCGACTGGTGAATTCCGACAAATTAGGTCTGTAGAAAATCGTTTTCTTTCTTTCTTTCTGTTAGTCATATGTTGTCTCCTTTGCGCGACTTCTAATCCGACCTGGTACACAATATATGCAACTCCATTTCTCTGTAGGAAATATATATGCGCTTGTGAAAAACTTCTCATCTGTTAGCCACATGCTGTCTCCTTTGCGCGACTTCTAATCCGACCTGGTACACAGCATATGCAACCTTCTTCTTCTCAACCCCTCTGAAGTAGGTAGAAATAGAATTCTGTATCCCTTCTCTCTCTGAATGATTGTCTGCTCACCCGGTGTAAGGAGTACTCTGGAAGTTCTTGATGGCTGGGGCATATCAGGAAGCGGGAAACACGTTCCAGTACACCTAAAATTAAACTCATATAGATTGTCTGTAGATCTCGCTGCTCAATTTAGGTGGACAACAATATCCCTGGTTGTAGTCAATTAAATGGTCATAAGGTAATTTCACGTAAGATTTAGGAGTTTTAATAATTACCAGAAATTTACAATCAGGTATATGCCCGAATCATGTCATTGGTAAAAGGTCCAAAAATGTCACAAATCCTTCACGCTTAAGTGGACCACAATACTGGCAATCGGTCAGACGAAGATGTGAAGATAAGGGTACCGACAAGTAGAATAAGGCCGTCCAATAACTTTGATCCAAGCATCACAAAAGAAGTGATAGTTAAAGTGGTTCTTAATTTATTTGACGTTGATTTTTTATTCTATTTTTATTTTACTTTTATTTTTATTTTTTTAATTTTTATTTTACTTTTATTTTTACTTTTATCTCTATTTTAATTTTTATTTAATTTTCAAATTTTTACAACTTCAAATTTTATGGTGTGTTAGTTTTTATTTAAAAAAAAGGTTAAATTAATCCTCAAAAAGTCTTCTTAATTAATTGGCGAAAAATTAGAAAGACTGGGTAGCTATCAGGCAGAAGGGTAAGAAAGGTGGAAAGGTAAAAAGGTAAAAAGGGGGAGTTCACGGCCAGAATCTCCCCACTCAACAGTTTCCGGCCGCAAACCACTCCCAAAAGCTCTCAAGGTGCCGAAATTTTTTTCATCGATTTTCGGAAAAACGAGTATATCATCGTGAAGGTAGCATCGTGTAGATCACGAATATATATTTTGTTTCACGGAATCTTATCGCATTGTGCTTAAAAATTAAATAAACTCAAGTTGAGGAGTTTACGGCCGTAAGCTTAGGCCGTAAACTCTTAAACTTGATGATTTGGATTCGAAATTATTTTGTTATGATGCGACTTCTCGTTGTGTTCTCGGCCATATGCTTTTTGTTCGTCATCTCAAAGTGAAAGACAAATTTTTAGCCTTTTTTCGGTGTAAACATTCATAGGCCGTAAACTCCCAGTTTGCGGCCCGTGAATTCAAGTGTAACTTTTCTGGACGGTTTGAAATATTTCAGTGATAATTATGCATCGTGTTTTCGAAGTAATTTCTAGGCCGTAAACTGGTGTTTACGGCCCAAGAACATTTTTCGATTCAAGCTGTTAGTTTGACTGGGTAACAATTGCTTGTTTTTCCTCGCTTAAACCGTGAACCTAAATTTTTCTAAGGGAGTTCTTTAGGTCGTAAACTAGAGTTTACGGCCCAAGAACCAAAACTGTCAAAAGGTTTATTTTTTTAAAACATACATCACTAATAAATAATTTTTATTTTGATCAAATTTATTGTCATATGTTTGTCAAAATAAGTTTTATCATTGGTGTAGGTTTCTTACAACTGTGTTTGAGTGCAGGAAAATGGCAAATCTCAAGTTTGCAGACATGCACAATCTGGCGATAGTTCTTGCAGATCCACCTGTCGTTCATTCCGACATGCTTTCAGTGATTCACGGGTTGCGTGAATGTTGTATTGCATCAGCATTGACAGTCAATCCGGTGATTTATCAGAACATCGTTCGTGAGTTTTGGGCGACGGCAAGGACGCAGACAGATGATGATGGAAATTTCATAGTCGCGGCGAAGGTGCAAGGACGAGATATTGTAATCGATGAAAGTTTTGTTCGAAACGTGTTGCTGATTAATGATCAACCTAACTATCCAACGGAAATTGGCATAGAAGATGTTCAGAGAATACTGCGACGGATGAGTTATGAAGGAACCTACCCGCCAACGCTGAAAAAGCTGCTTCATCCATGTTGGAGATTTCTGGCTCATGTGTTCGTAAGTTGTATATCCGGTAGAAGGAGTGGGGCTGATGAAATTTCTCAACGCACAACTGGTGCATTGGTATCTTTGGCCTCTGGAATTCATTTCAATTTCTCAAAGTTCATCCTAGAGGAATTTGTCATAAACATCCGGGCTTCTACTAGGGATACTTTTCTCCAATATCCCCGCTTCATTCAATTGTTTGTCGAGATGCAGTTTCCTGAGGTTAGGAAGTCAGGAGACACCTTGGATATGAAATCTTTGGGTCCACACACTGTGGGACTCATTAAGCAAAACCGAAGAGGAAAAGTTGTCTTTCGAGGCCGTTATCGATTGGAAAAATTCGGTAAATTTACAGAATTGGATGAGACGCCAGTGTCATACGAATCATCAGAACCGACTTCTTCTGAGAAAACGTCTACTGAGGGTTCAACTCCAGCAAACTTTGTGATAGACGTGACTGAAGATGATGAAGATTCACCAGCTCAGAGAGATCAAAGCACCTCTATTCATGAACATGAGTCGAATGAAAGACAGGATGAAAGGGAAATAGGTACTGGTGATGATGGACGTGACTCATTTGAAGATCTTGATCTTACGGGGTTTGATGATGATGATATTGCGGCTTCTTTAGCTAGTAGTGCTAATGTTGTGTCCAACGAGATATTTGACACGATTTTTCAAAATGTCGATGATAGTGTTTTGCCGTCAACTGAGATGAGAAAATCGAGCGAAACTCTTACTCCAACTTCTGAGCAGATGGTGTCAACCTCAATCCCAATGGAGGTAGTTGTGGGATGTTCCCCTCTCGTGTCTATTTCTCCTACATCTGAACCATCTGTTAGTATAATACCTCCACAAGCTGATCAACCTCAATCTAAGAGGAGAAGACTTGATGAAAGACAATCCGAGATAATTACTAGTTTGGTCAGTGGTCTTCCTACACCACCAATCACTACGGCTACTACACAACTTTCTGTAACAAAGATGTTTGCAACTGGACCTAGTTCAGTTTTTGATGTTGGTGGCCCTTCAGCTCTGCCTGGTTTTCTTGTTCTAAGATTTAATAGGGATGCTGCTTCTGAAAGACTAGCTTTGCATATGGCAGAGGAACAGCTTCGTTCGTCTAGCCCTCAAGGAAAGAACATTTCTATGTGTGAAGGGGGTGCTCCTGATGATGATTCATCTGATGATAGTTTACGAAAGGAGATCTCGGTATTAAGTCATAAGAACATAGAGCTTGACATTCAAGTAGCTGAACTTCGTGCTCAGAACATTGAGCTTCGTACTCAAGTGTCTAAACTTCAGTCAGATAGAACTTATCTTGGCGGACAACTCGCAGAAGTTAAAAGGGATAGGAAAGTAAAAGATAAGCAGATTTCTGATCTTCAAGAACATTTCAATCTGCTGACTTCAAGCTACTTCGAATTGAAAAAGAAACTGGAGGATGATTTTAGTGAGAAGTATAAAACAAGCGTAGAAGAACAAAGAATAAATTTACATATGCAAGCGTATCCAGTAGACGTGCCAGCTGGTCAATCTTCTGGTTCTGATGAGCGTATTGAAGTTGTTCCTCCTATGGCTTCTCATATTCAAGAAATCATTCGGAAAAATCAAGAAGATGATACTGAAAGGGGGCAGTTATTATTCAAGCGAAATGTTACTCAGAGCAATTCTAAAGGGGAATCTTTGATCACTGTCACTGATCTTGAAATTGTTCGGTTCAGAGATACTTTTGGAGATCGGTCGGGTGTAGCTGCTTGGGGATTTCACGATCCTCTTCGACTTTGGATTATTATTCGAAAGAGCGGTAATTCAGAGATGTATAAGGATATTCGTGCTTTTAGTTCATTGACAAGGGTTGATCTTGCGGAGTTATCACAAGTTCCTTTCATCAATCTATTAAACAATCCTCAGGTTTCGCAATTTAAATTCTTTCTAGATGAGCAAGTAAAGAAGGGATTTCCGATAATGCCAACTGCTAAGTCAGTCATTCTGGAACATCCAGATGTGTCTGAAGCTTCTTCTGATAAATCTCTACAGTTGGTTATGTGGCCACCCACGACTCAAGTTAAACAGTTTCCTATTATTCAAAGTTATAAAGATGGATCGCTCGGATCTATGGAATGCTGGGTTTTTGATGAGAATACTTGTGGTGCAGTCATTAAGCTAAAGAATGGGTGCATACGGCTGTATGATCGAAGAGACTTACTGCAGTTCAGGAAATGGGATATTCATTATCTGAGCAACTTTCAGATCAAAGTGGTTGAAGATATCTATGAGCAAGGAGCCAAGGCGTATACCAGGATGGTTGCTGAAATTTTGAGCAAGAAAATGTGGAATGGTGCTATGGGCCAAATGGATGTCATGCTGGTAAAGAAAGGAATGAGGCCGAGCTAGTCCAAACCAAGGGGGAGATTGAAAGACTCTGTAAAATGGTTTGGTCTAGGCACAGTCGTAGATAGCAGTAGAAATGTAATTGTTCGTGTTTTGTTTTGAGTTTAAAGTGTTTATGGCCGTAAACTGTTTACGGCCGTAAACACCTAACCGTAAACACTTTACGGTCTCTAGTAAGGTCTTTAAATAACGAGTTGTGTCAGTCTTTATGGGTTGTTGATGCTCTCGTATACTTCCAAGTTGTATCAGATGTTTTACAGCATTAAAGCGTATGCAAGCTTGGTCTTTGGTTCTTTATTGGTTTATTAATTCGTGTTTGCATTTGTTATTGTCTTTGATCGTTGGTAGATCTATTTTCGGGGACTTTACAATGGTACCACTGCCGAATCGTCGGCTATACACTTCCTTAGTTGCGACACGTGGACGGTAGCATGAATCTAGTCCAACTCCGCAGGTAACTCCAAACGATATGCTACTCTACCCACCCTCGCGATCACTCTAAATGGCCCAATATACCAGGGCCCCAACTTACCCCTCTTCCTGAAACGGATCACTCATTTCCAAGGAGATACCTTCAGGAGCACAAGATCCCCAACCTGAAACTCAAGCTCTGATCGAAGCCTATCCGCATAACTCTTCTAGCGACTCTGAGCGGTCAACAACCTCTATCTGACCAGCTGTATCTGCTCTTTCATTTGTAGCACTATCTCTGTACTACCCATCACCCATTGCCCTACCTCACCCCAGCAAATGGGGGTCTGACACCTCCTTCCATACAAAAACTCAAAGGGTGGCATACCAATGCTCGAATGATGGATGTTGTTATAGGAAAACTCAGCCAACGGAAAATACGTGTCCCAACTCCCGTCAAAATCTAGTACACATGCACGAAGCATGTCCTCGAGCTTCTGAATCGTCCGCTCGCTTTGTCCGTCAGTCTGTGGGTGGTATGCGGTACTAAAATGCAGCCTCATACCCAATTCCTCATGGAAATTCTTCCAGAATCTGGAAGTGAAACGCACATCTCGATCTGAGATGATCGAGATTGGTACTCCATGCTACGATACCACCTTACTAACATACAACTCTGCCAGCCTCTCTACGGAAGAGCACTCACTGATGGCAAGGAAGTAAGAGCTCTTCGTCAACTTGCCCACAATCACCCAAATTGCATTGACACCCCTAGAAGTCCACGACAATTTGGTGATAAAATACATGGTAATTTGTTCCCACTTCCGCTCGGGAATCTCTAACGGCTTCAACTTACCATGCGGACGCTGGTGCTCGGCCTTAACTTTGCGACAGGTCAAGCACCTTTCTATGAACCATGCAACATCCCTCTTCATAAAGGACCACCAATATTCCTTATTCAGGTCCAAATACATCTTAGTGGCCCCGAGGTGGATCTAGAACTTTGATCTATGCGCCTCCTCTATCAAGATGGTGCGCGTTCCGCCCACAAACGGTACCCAAACTCGACCGCTAAAGGCCATAAGTCCTTAACTATCGGTAATGAACTCCGATACCTGCCTAATCACTCGGTCCCTTTTTCGGTTCTCTAGTTTCACGGCCTCCGCCTGGGCCCCTCGAACGGTGTCCCATACCGGCGTCATCATTGTCAATCTCATACAAACATCTCGTATCGAGGCACCCTCCGCCCGATGACTCAGGGTATCAGCTACAACATTAGCCTTGCCCGGGTGGTATAGGATCTCGCAGTCGTAATCCTTTACCACATCCAACCATCTCCTCTGGCGCATATTCAGGTTGGGCTGATCCATCAGGCACTTCAAGCTTTTCTGATCTGTGTATATGGTACACCGAACCCCATACAGATAATGACGTCAGATATGAAGGGCGAACACCATTGCCCCTAACTCCAGATCGTGGGTGTGATACCCTGACTCATGAGGTTTCAACTGCCTCGATGCATATGCTATCACATGCCCCCTCTGCATAATCACTACTCGTAACCCTGATATCGATGCATCACAGTACATCACAAAATCCTCCATCCCTTCCGGGAGTGTGAGCACCGGAGCTTCGCACAATTTCTAGCGAAGTGTCTCAAATGAGGTATGTTGCTCCGGACCCCATGAAAAAGTAACACCCTTCCGGGTCAACTTGTTGAGTGGCACGAAGATCTTATAGAAATCCCTGATAAATCTCCGATAATATCCAGCCAACCCAATGAAACTCCTGATCTCGGTAGGTGACCTCGACACCTCCCAACTCATCACCGTCTCGATCTTTGCTGAATCGACTAATATCCCCTTCTGGTTAACAAGGTGCCCTAGGAACTGGACCTTCCATAACCAAAAATCACACTTGGAGAATTTGGCATAAAGCCTCTCTGATCTCAGAACTCTAAGGATCTCCCGCAAATGCTCCTCATGCTACTCTCTGGATCTCGAATACACAAAGATATCATCGATGAATACGATCACCGAACGATCCAACATCGACCTGTACACTCTGTTCATGAGATCAATGAATGGTGTTGGTGCATTGGTGAGACCGAAAGGGATCACCACGAACTTGTAATGCCCCTAACGAGTCATGAACGTTGTCTTCAGGATATCTTCATCCCAACCCTCATCTGGTGATATCCCGACCTCAAGTCTCTCTTGGAGAACCAAGACGCTCCCTGCAATTGATCGAACAGATCGTCGATCCTTGGTAATAGATAACGGTTCTTGACCGTCAACTTGTTCAACTCTCGGTAATCAATACACATCCGGTGAGAACCATCCTTCTTTTTGACAAAAAGGATCGACGCTCCCCAAGGTGAGCTATTCGGTCTGATAAACCCCCTTCCCAGCAGCTCCTGAAGCTACGAGGATAACTCCTGCATCTCGGGTGGCGCAAGGCGATAGGGTGCCTTGGCAATATCTGATGGGTTTTGGTCGTAAGACATCCTATGTGCTCATACAAACCCTAAAGCTTGGATCTAGGTTTATCTATTGTACATGCAAGTTATCCAAGACTATAAACCCTAATTCTAACATACAAATAATCATATTAACATAAAAATAGGTTTATAATGTTACCTTGATTGTTATGTAGTAATAACAATCCCAAATCTCCTTGTATTGACTTTGGAAGGCTTAGAGTCACAAGTGTCACTCCTCTAATGGTTCACAAACACCATAAACAAGAGGATGAAGAGGAGAGAGGATGAAGGCTTCCCAAAAACGTGTGAAACCCTAGAAAGATCATTAGCCACGTTTTTGGGTCATAAGGGTCTTATATATAGTAAGGCTATTAGGGTTATCTAACAAGGAAACCCTAATTTGGATGCTTAAGCCCTAAGCAACCCATGGAGCCTTTTCTTTAAGGCCTTGGACGATTTCATATGAGCTTCCCCATAGAATTTGTCCACCTTATCATATAAGGCAATCCATGGCCCAAATTATAATTATCTTATAATTACAATTCCAATCCCTTAAGTTTAATTAATCTCTTTTAGTCACAAAACTAATTACCAATTAATTATTGACTAATATTAATTAAACAATATGATTTCTCCTTTAATATGTTATTCTCATAATATATTAATAAATCATATTTAATCCTTTCTCTCCATAATTCATCCTATCAATTTGCTTTGGTGAAGGCAACCCAAAAGGACCATGCACCATCGGGTCAAGTACATACCAAAATAGTTATGGACTTAGACACTAATCCAGCAGTCTCCCACTTGGATAAGTCTAATAACTATTTTGCGTATGACTTCAGATCCTGATCTACAATCGTAGCTTTCCAAAGCCGTTGTCAATTCTGATCCTATCAGATACGCGTGTCCTTAGATAAGGGATCATATATTCCTCCATTCTAGATATCGTATGAGATATGATTTCAAATCATTCTCTTTGTACTATTTCTCGATTCCCAATTTATGACGACTGACTAATTGAACAAATCAAATTAGCCCTAGCCCGGCCGAGCAGTTACATTTGTCATCACTAAATCATCGAGGGCCCAAAGATATCGCTTTTATCCTTCTTTGGATAAAAGGAACGGATAAACTATGATACAATGTTCGCTTGCACTTACTCACCGAATCACACACAATAATATGTTTTATAACACCAAGTTACTAGTGCGTTTTCATATTATCAATATGCAACCGATTATCAAGATACAACTCACACATCTCGGTTTCAAGAATATAAGATGTTATCATCTCACCAATCACTCGTGATACAATTCATGGAGTGATCCAAGTGAGCGCGGGTTTAATCCAATGCTCAAATTCATATTCATAAGCACTCATGAACGTTGCAGCAAGCATTTGCTTATGTCTAATACTCTTTTAGACAATCCACACACCAATTCACGACAGTCTTCATTCATATCTACTTCCAACATATGAACGACTGTGGACCGTTTGAATAATTTGATTGTTCTTAACCAAGTAAATTATTGAGGAAGTCAAAACATGCAAAGTGAAACACAAGAATAATACTAATCCCATATGGCCTCAACCCTTTGAGTATAAATAAAACTCCTTTTATTTATCACCATATCGATTACTCATTATTTGTCGTTTCGGGTAATCAACTTCTTACTTGAATTATTATACTTGTCCCATGCTCCTAGCATGCCCACAATGTTTACCTATGGTTCTTACTTTGTGAAATAGATCAAATTGAACACATTTCCAATCATTCTCATTTCACAACTCCAAATCCTCTTTCATAAGTGTAAGAATATCAAATTCTTGCTACTTATAGAATATGCTAGATTCTAACATTCTATGCAATGATTCTTTCGTAATGTCACTGCACCAAAGTCACAAAGACTATTGCCAATGATATTACAAAATCTTCTATCGAAGATTGTTACAAGACAATTCCTTAGATATGATGTCTCTCACTCAAAGTACATTCTTTGAACATCCTTTTGCATAAAATTTTCTAATCCAGACATAGATTTTCAATATTCAATTCCCAATATGGACACGTTTCCACATTTTCCATATGACAACTCATTCTTAATAGAATCTTATCTATTCATAATAATGTCAATATGGTCCATCCAATACCATGCTTCCAACTACTCACAAGCAACCAATCCACGCCGAACTTTGGATTATCCTTTGATAGTTGTTTAATTATTTTAGTCAAAACCAATTCTAGTCCCTTTTTCCTCTAAATGCGCTAGACATTTGGAAATTTTTAGAATGGTCAAACATTAAAGCATTTGCAATCGATCCTATACCCGAAGCGTATGGGACACGACGCATAATGTTTTATTCGCTATGTTCTCAAAATTCGAATTGTGAAAAGGAATGCCGTAATCATAATCGAAATTTTAAGAACACACTATGTAGCTTTGACTAAATTTATCAACATTTCTCAACCTAATCCTTTAGTTTGAAATGAAGCGTAATATTCTCTCCCTTAATTATAGCAAAATAACTATTCCATCCTTACAACTTCGCAAAGAATGACTCTTGTTTTCTATAATTAATATTGTCAACTTGCAATACTTTCCTTAATAATCATACAATCATAACATTTGTGCTCCCACAATCATGATGATTATTATAAAAACATAACAATTATGCTCCCACTAGCTTCGATATGTATTCAAAACATTTTAACTTCCAGAAAAACAATACCTATTGAATTTCTTAAGTCCATGTTTCTAATACTTAATGCTTTGATAATATTTTATCAAGGCCTCTTAAGCTTATACACCTTTTCCTTAGATAGTTCATATGGGTGTCTAAACAATTAAGACTAATTGTCAAACTTCACAATTAAAATTATGGAAAGGGTTACCGTAACCATAATCGAATTCGAGAATGCAATTTTACAATCACTATCTTCTTAAAATCTTTCTTAGTGAAAGCATTTCCTCACAATCATTTTCATGAAGGAGGAAATCTTATGACACTTAGATTTAAACGGTGTATTTGTTCCTATCATGTGAATTTGTCAAAACCAAAGTTTGCGACAAATTCAAATTCATATGGATCAAACTTTCTTAATCTTGATTTCTTGCCTTATGGTAGCACAGCTTCCCACCACGTCTTCCAAGTAGTTAAGCAGCACACCTTTGCTTATCAATGTACTTTTCATTGATCAAGGTTCTTGCCTTTTATGCATTCAAATGAGAACTCATAGAACTCACATGCATAATTAACTCGATTGGATTGGCACAGAATCAAAATATTGTTAACACGATAGGTTGTAAACCTCAACTCGTGTGCTAGTGGTGATCGATAAGGTTTATTTTATTTGTTCTTGAAACCTTTCAAGACCATTAAGACTCCCACTGACTCCTTGACATATAAGATTCTCTTGTCAATAACCATTTCTTGACAAAACAAATATTCAAGAGTTAGTGTAGCTTTTATCAAAACACTTCATAAATTGGTCCTAGTTGGCCTTTGTCTTATCCAAGACATCACAACTTTCCACACTTGATGAATGTTATAAACCTTCTTAATACTTGTCACTCATTGTCACAATCTTAACTTTAAGACTTGTTATTGGAACGAATTATGATTGACCTTTTGATTTAACCATTTCTTCAATTCTTGATTCCTCTTCTTAAACATACAATTGTACTAAGACTCACTTAGAGGATCAGTTGAGATATGGTTCTTAATTATTAAGACCTATCATAAAGCATAAAAGGTACTCTCCCTTCTTCTTAGAATGGAGAAACTTTTATCTTTCTGCCTACTTGATTCTTATTCGTTTTGCTATTGATTTAAACCTTTTAATCATTTTCGAATTATACATAATATTATAAGTATAATCATATTTACTAAACCTTTATTAAATCATGACGAATATCTTTGTTTCTCTTATGGTGGAGTTGATCAACACACAACTTTGTGTGCTCGATCTCCTAGTCCTTTCACTTGACACTTTGTCAATGAATTAGTCTAATTTCCAAATATTAAATTTCTCATTCATCATGCAACCAAGTTGCATGATTCCAAATTTCTGTCCAATTGAAATTTGGGAGATGAGAAACTCTCCCTATTTGGTAAATTCTTGACATTTCCATAAATAACATAACTAAGAATCATATCCATTCGTTGTAGAAATATGCAAACATCAACTTTCATAACGATTTCATTGCAAGGAAGTAAACAAATAAATAAGTCAAACGAAAATTTATTTTATTTATAAAAGCAACGGAAAACATTTGTCCTTACAATTTAAAATCCATTGAAAACTATGTATTTCAAAAAGAAAATTTCTAACAACTCTATCATAACTATCTAATCTCAAAATCCAATCTTCAAGTCCATGCGATCGAGATCCATCTCTTGTGATTAGATTCATCTTGCTCTCTTATCAAGCTTCCTTTCTTTTCACCGATACTGCAAAACATTCAAATGCAATCTTCTCACATCATGTATTAAGAATCAATGAATAGGAACTTAACGGAGTTAGATAGTGGATTTTACCTGAAGCGTAGTCATACTTTTGACTCTCCCATCTCTTATATCTCTTAGGTAAATAGGGCAACTTTGTCTCTAATGCCCCTTCTCTTGGCAATAAAAGCAAATTGACTCTTTTGGAACAACACATGGAACTACTTCAGACATCGCCTTTCTCTTATGATCAAACTTTTCGATCATTGCATGTCTTTCATTGCCATTGTCTATATCCATAGAGGTCTTGAAGGCAGATTCACCAATCAACTTTGCTTTTCTATTGCGCCAAACCATTGTTGATTCAGCAGCAATAAACATATAGGTGAGATCAATAAGGGTCACGTCGTGGTTCATCATATATTACTCTCTTACGAACTCACTATACGAGTTAGGAAGTGACTGAAGAACCCAATCAACAGCCATCTCTTAACCTATCAATGTGTGACTTCATCCCTAAGACGTGTGCACACACCGACTTTCCTTCCTTATGTTTACTTGCCAAAAGGGCTTGACTGATATTGAACCTTTCAATTTTACAATCTTGTGGGTTAGGGAGAACAATTGGAGGAGGTGGAGGAAGTGAAGCATGATTTCTTGTTCCTCGATCGAATCGTCGAATACCATCTTCATGTGGAATGCTTGTTCCACGGGATTTGGGAAGACCATAGTTGTCGAACTTTGACATCTACAAAATGGGAGAAAACGAATTCAAGTTAGTTAATCGATTGAGTCACCCTTTGCTACCTTTGCTTAGAACCATTTAGTGTGCCGGTAAACCACACACGCTCCACTAACGTCTTCGCAAGTGCACAAAGTGTAATTTCATGGAATTGCATTAATTCACTTTTGCCTAAGTAACTAAGATTGGGAATTTGAAAAACATTTAGTTACTTTGTATTTCATTATACTTATAATGGAAGGTTTCGTCCTATCCTACCCGTTCGGCTAACGACCTCCACTAGTCAAGAGTGTGGTGGGTAAGAGTGGATACCCATTCAATCACCATTTTATAGGCAATTTCCTTAAACACCCCTTATAGACTAGCTTCGTGAATGAGGCCTACTAACGGTAAGACTGACTTTTACTCATACATATATATAATGTTAGACTTTTAATGTTATATATAGTATAGGGTGTATTTTACACTTTTAAAATACTATGTGGTTAACTTTAACAATTACACTTTTAATTCAATTAAACGGTTAACCTAAACTTTTATGGATTTATTCAACTTCTTTTAATTATACACCTTAATTAATTAATAAGACCATAAGGGTGTGATTTGAACTTTTCAAAACATTACTAGGGTTTTAGAATTTAACATTCCTAATTAAACTATTAATCAACTTTTAAATTCAAAAACTTGAGGGCAAGTTTTGAAACATTTCAAAACATTAGGGTTTAGAATTTAAATATACATCACAATTAAACTATTAATCAAAATTTAAATTCCAAAACTTGAGGGCAAGTTTTGAAACCTTTTTTCAAAACATTAGGGTTTTAACTATTTAAATTTCAAAACAACAAAACTTTTGGGTTAAAATTTAAACTATAAAACCTAAAGGGGAAAATATAAAACTTTTCATAACAACAAGGATAAAATAACAAATAACAAATAATTTTAAATAAACATTTAATCACATAATTATCCATATTTGATTTATTTAATGATTTCTTGCAAAACAATTTATCAATTTACTCAAAATAATTAATCAATTATCTTATAAGGAAACAATTATCTTATAAATTGATAAATATCTTCATTTAGATCTAAAATATAGTCAAATATATCATATAATTGGATTAATATTGATCTAACATGATAAGGTAACTATCCTAATGCAAAAACAGCAAGAAAACCCGAGATTCCTCCTTCTGACGAGCTGACTCGTCGAGTCAGGCTTGGACTTGTCGAGTCTGCATGGACTCGGCGAGTCCAGCCTCCAAAACACCAAAAAACGATTTTTTTTTCAGTTATACAATGCATCAATACAATTGAAACCAAGCTAGTCTCTGATACCACTAATGGGTTTTGGTCATAAGACATCCTATGTGCTGATACAAACCCTAAAGCTTGGATCTAGGTTTCTCTATTGTACATGCAAGTTATCCAAGACTATAAACCCTAATTCTAACATACAAATAATCATATTAACATAATAATAGGTTTATAATGTTACCTTGATTGTTATGTAGTAATAACAATCCCAAATCTCCTTGTATTGACTTTGGAAGGCTTAGAGTCACAAGTGTCACTCCTCTAATGGTTCACAAACACCATAAGCAAGAGGATGAAGAGGAGAGAGGATGAAGGCTGCCCAAAAACATGTGAAACCCTAGAAAGATCATTAGCCACGTTTTTGGGTCATAAGGGTCTTATATATAGTAAGGCTATTGGGGTTATCTAACAAGGAAACCCTAATTTAGATGCTTAAGCCCTAAGCAACCCATGGAGCCTTTTCTTTAAGGCCTTGGACGATTTCATATGGGCTTCCCCATAGAATTCATCCACCTTATCATATAAGGCAATCCATGGCCCAAATTATAATTATCTTATAATTACGATTCCAGTCCCTTAAGTTTAATTAATCTCTTTTAGTCACAAAACTAATTACCAATTAATTATTAACTAATATTAATTAAACAATATGATTTCTCCTTTAATATGTTATTCTCATAATATATTAATAAATCATATTTAATCCTTTCTCTCCATAATTCATCCTATCAAGTTGCTTTGGTGAAGGCAAACCAAAAGGACCATGCACCATCAGGTCAAGTGCATACCAAAATAGTTATGGACTTAGACACTAATCCAACAATATGTGCCACCCCTGTCACCACTAATCCAACAATATGTGCCACCCCTGTCACCAAATCGATACGAAACTCCACCTGTCTCTCGGGAGGCACACCCGGAAACTCCTCAGGGAAAACATCAGGGAACTCCCGCATAATCGGGACCTCATCAATAGAACTTGGCCTCCTAGCGGCCACTCGCGTGTCCATCACATAGGACACAAATCCCCTATAGCCCTGCTATAAACTCTGCCTCGCCCTAACAGCCGAACAAAATGCTGACTCAGAACGGGTACCCTCACCATACACCGTAAGTACTCCCCCACTAGGGTCTCGAATCGTCACCAGCTGATGCTCGCAGTCTATAATAGCTCCAAATTGGCTCAACCAATCCATGCCCACTATGACACATACGTCCCCTATCGCAATTGGGACTAGGTCGATCGGGAACCCCACACCGAAGATCTCAAGTCTACATCCTCGAATCACCTCCGTGGCATACACTGCTCCGTCGTTAGCTATAGAAACTCACAGAGGTCGACTCAAAGCCTCTCGACAAATACTGATATGACGACTAAAAGCTAACGTCACAAAAGATCGACTCGCTCCCGAGTCAAATAGCACTAAGGTAGGTACATAATTCACAAGAAAGGTACCGGCCACAACATCGGGTGCTGCGCGGACCTCCTCCGCTGTCAACTGGAAGGCTCTCCCATGAGCCTCTGGTGCCTCGGCCTTCACTGGCTGAACCTCGGTAGCCCTAGCAGCAGGCGCAGATCCCTACGCTGATCCCTGATGTAGCTGAGGGCACTCGGCCTTCCGATGGCCGGTATGGTTGCAATGAAAGCAAACAGAAAATCCGTTGGAGAAATCACTCGCGATATGCCCCTCCTTCCCGCACTTGTAGCATACTCCTGCGCTGCACGACCCCTCGTGACTCTTTCCGCACTTCCCACAAGTGAGGCCCTTCGTGCTCCCAGATCTCGAATCAGCGAGCCTGGCCCGCTTGGCTGCCGATTGAGATTGAGTCGGTCGCTGGTCCATCCTCTGTGACTCGGCCTCCTCCCTGGACTGAGTCTCCAACTCAATCTCCATCTTCCGGGCATTTTCCTGGATCTCAGCAAATTTCCGGTAAGTCGAGTTCACCACGAACTCCCGAATATCTCTCCTCAGAACACTTAGATATCGGCTCATGCGAGCCTGCTCGATAGACACCTGCTCAGGGCAAAACATCGCCCTCTTATGAATCTTCCACGTAATCACAGTAACTGAATCAGTACCCTGCTTGAGGGTCAAAAACTCCTGAGCCAGTCATTCCTTTTCCACAGGGGGGAACGTACTCGTCTCAAAACATGGTGGTGAACTTTTCCCAGGTCACCTCAGAAATCTCTGCTAGAGTGAAGCTCGCCGTCACGAACTTCCACCAATCCTTCACTCCTAAGCGAATCTGGTTCAAAGCGAATTGTACCCTCAAGTGCTCTGGACAAGAACACGTGTAGAAACATCCCTCGATATTAGAGATCCACCTCATCACAACAATCAGGTCCTGCGTCCCATCGAACTCTGGTGGTTTCGTGTTGCTGAACTCCCGAAACAACAACGAATCACCTCCCTGAGGTCTAGCAGCAACAATAGCTGTAGTAGCCACAGCCTCAGCCTCAGTCACTGCTGCATATCGCTCATCAAAGGTCTCAATTAATGTCGTCTTGATGTCCCCGAACATCTCTAGAATCTCGACCCGGATGGCAGCAACCACCTCCTCATGAATCAATCGACAGATCTCCTCGTCGCTGACACCACTGCTCCCTGGTGTGTGTCGTGTCCCAACCATGATGTCTCTAAAATACAACATAAAAATATATGAGAGACTCGATGAGCATAATCGCACTCGATAAAGCAGCCCTACTCGTCCTCCAATATCCAAAGGATTCTTATTTGGACTGCTCACTGATCCGGCGTCTTCAGTAGTACGGGCCCTATACTACTGACCACACCGCATCAGCATTCACCCCAAGTCCTTCTCCTTGGATCCCGGATCGCAAGTACTCTACTCTCACTATGCATTGGCTACCCTCCGATAGACCTCTCATGAGCTCCTAACTGCTACCTACTCACTCTCAAGGCATCTCATAGCAGCAGTAATCTTCTAGGCTAAGGCATCACAAATCATGCCACTCTAGTCCTAATATAAGTAACTAGTCTACTCTAGCATGCATAACATAACATATCATATCTCATAACACATAATGTAAGGGTATTTTGGGGATTCACCGTTCGGACGCTAGCTGAACGTACACACTGCTCCGCTCTGGTTGTTTCAAAACTTATTGCTCTTTTTAGAAAAACAAAATAAGTTCTTATTTGTTGAAAATTTCTCAAATCCTCAGTTTGAGTTCAGATGCACCCGAAGGTGCATCCGAGTCCCTCGAACCAAGGCTCTGATACCAACTTGTAACGAGGAGATTTTCAAAACAAATTTTTTTCATTTTTCAACCACCAAATTTATATAAAAATAATCTTAAAAGAAAATATTCCACATTAGTTATCAATTCAAACATATCCCAAGATCACAAATCAAATCTCTCTATGTGTACGGGTCACGCCGGCGCCTTTCCACGATCCTCGCTAGTACCTGAAACACATAACACAACAATTGTAAGCATAAATGCTTAGTGAGTTCCCCAAAATACAACATACAACACATACGCCACTCGAGGATACTGTACGACCCTCCGATCAATGTGTCTCAGCGGGACCCTCCAGTCTTGTAGCTTGTTGAACCCTCTGGTCCTGTCATAGCTCGTTGGGCCCTCTTGCCCGGTTTGTCTCGTTGGACCCTCCGGTCCGGTCTATACAGTTATATATCATACATACATGACATAGCACATAGTCTCATACATGGCACACAATCTCATACATAGCAGATAAGACCTTCTGGTCAACTCATAATACCAACAGACCATCAACTTCTAAACTGGTTACTGAATTACCTCCCCCAAGATCTGCCTGTGATTGAAGAATAGAATTGAACTTTGTATTCAATATCTTGAACTGCTTCATGGTCATTAGCATGTGATCTGGGAAATCAGTTTCTTCTTCATCAAACTCCAAATTTTCAAACGTCCCTCTAAAACCTTCTGATTCATGCTCAGTTTCCATAAAAATAGAATCTTGAATCGGTGAAGTTGTGGTGGGTGGATAAGTGGATTATGAAGAAAAAAGAGATGTAATTGGTTGTTTGATAATGTTTTCGAAGGTAGGAGAATCAGTGGTAGAAGTAGTAGGAATGATAGGTGTGAGTTGTGGAGGAAAAGAAACAACAATTTCTGAGGTAACATCCGAAGTTTTACCTTGGTCAGCTTTATGCGAAGCATCCTCACCCATGATAACATTTGCATCCGAATTAGATACGTTTACAAGAATGTCAGAAGTTCGTGCCTCCTCAAAAACTGACTTGGCAACCGACTCTTCAGGTGGTATAACATCTGTTGGTGCAGGAGTAGAAGATTCTTTGTGAAGATCGGCTTTTGGAGTTTCTGGAATTGTTTCATCTTCATCAGCAGTAGACTCAGAACAGATGATCATTTTTCTTTTCTTCTTCTTCTTCTTCTTAGAAATATGTTTGGCCATATCAGTTGCCCTTTGTTTCGTTGAAGATGGTGAAGCAGGTGCAGGAATCTCACAAAATAGAAGTCCTTGATGAGTAACCTGTGGTTTTCGGACAACATTCGTGAGTGGAGATCGGCTCTTATATTTGGATTTCATTTTTATTCAGTGAAAAACACTAGTATTCGAAGGAATGATTTCTTTTTGAGTTGATGGTGTAACAGCAATTGAAACTTTGGGTTTTGTTGGCTCTGCTTCTATAATCGGTAACGTCTTCGGAATCTTCATAGATTTAGATTCCTTGACTTGTTTCTCAGAAGAACCAGCAGTAGTCTTCTTCGAAAGATTGGGCTTCCTCTCTTCTTCTCTTGCCAAAAGAATTCCAGTTTCAACAGTGGTATCGATTGTTTGCAAGTAAGTCATTAAAACTATGTTGGTAGGATCAACTCGTTTCAACATGGCATCTGGAATACGAGCAACAACTGGAAACTCTTCAATATCATTAGTTGCATTCTTCAGACAACTATACACATGGAAAACAACTTTTTCTTCATCTGCAGGAACCATAATCCCCTCCTTCTCATAGAAATATTGTAAAAGCAAGCTCCAGTATCGACACACGAAATGCCATGAAGAGCATTCGTGTTTTCAATACTCTTCAAGAATTCTTTCCATAACTGAGTAGAGTAATCGACTTGAAGATCATAATATAAGCTTGCTACCATGGCAAAAACCTCCATTCTTCCCTTGTCCAAACCAAAGGTTTTTCCACTTAAACACCTCAGGAAAATGCCGAACAAAAAATTCCAAACACCTGGAAGACCCGACTTCTTGAAATCACTTATCTTTGAGAGTTGAAGTTGATGACCCATTTCATTGAACATATGTACAATTTGTGGAAAGGTAAAATTGACATATGGTGGGGAATTAGGGATATCGAGAATCTGACTGAAAAGCTTCTTTGAGAGTCTAACCTTTTTATCGGTCACCAGATTGAACGTAACTGCATGCAAAGCTTTTGAATAAGTAGCTGTTGATCCATCTTGAGAGAGCCATAAAGGAGGAATAGAAAACGAGTTGAACATGGATTTTGACAGTACAGAGTTATTAAGAGCATTGATTAGCATCTTAAGTTCTTCAGGATATTGAGAAACATTCGCCTCGACTTGGAAATTTGTACCCTGAATCTTCATAACTGGCAACGAGGTTACATCATTTGTGGTGTGAGAAAGAGTTGCATCAGGATTAGCAGCAGTCGCCATTGTTAGGGTTTGAGAGCTGGATTTTTATCAGAGAGTATTTGGGAATATGAAAGCGTAAACTGATAATGAACCCTTGAATCCCCTTTTATATGTAACTCTTGATTTTGAAATCAAAGCGGTATGAGCATTTAATGAACTGTGACGTGCCACCGAGAAAACTGCATCATGAGGATGAAAAAGTAACCATGCGTGATAAAGTAACTGTCACGTCTCTTCAAAACCCGCACATAATACAAACAGTCCCCTCAAATAGGCTGGATTGTTTGCCCCAATGGAATAGTAACTGTTGGAACACTTCGGATGGAGGTCTAACTCTTTTACTTTAGGGTTTCAAAGTAAAGTCATTTGCCAAAATTTTGAAATCATCAGCCTGAGTTGGTGTTACTTAGAACCTCAAGGATTTTGTGAGTGTAGTGTTTCAAAGAATATAGATGAGAAGCAACAAAAAAAAATTGGATAGTCAGTGATGTCAAAAAAATAATTTGACACGAAGGCAGTTAAAACCCCGGGAAAAGATTACTTCGTTAATTATCAAGAGAGATAATCAACAGCTTGTGTGTGTTCCCATGAATTACAATCGAATACTTGTAAAGAAGTATCAAAGGGCTTATTTTAAAAGGCTTTTGAGGTGGTTTAATGAATTTCGTTACATATCAACCTAATCATTAGGTGAGTAAGTGTAACAGAAATTACTTGTTTGACCAGTGTAGTTAGTGACAAGTTTGCTTTGAAAATTTTTTAAATAACATAGAATTGCTCATAAAACTCACACTTAAATGATATTAAAGAAAAAAATTGTATTCTGGAGTTGGGTAACAAACATCGTGGGTTTCGAATGTTTAATCAAGACCACTCATAAGAAATGAATATGATTTGGATTTTTGAATGAAGGTACAGAAACAAATGTTTCGTTAAAGTCTGGAACATAGTTCCCCGTCAATTCCTTAAACGTTGATTGATTTGGGTTTCACTTTCATCACGGTCTCATGATGTCTGATCATAAACACAGATTTGTGATATATCTAGGTTTTGATTGGTTTGATCAGAAACCTCTTGGACATATGTCTTCATGTGTGATAGTGTAAGAATGTTGAGATAAAAAAGATTGGTATAAGAAAGAACATGTACCTCTGTTATTTTGGACCAAAAAATGAACTCTTAACTCATGTGAGAAGAGACAGGTAGCTCAGAAGACTAATGTGATTTAAGCTTGATTGGGAAGAAATCTTCGTATGAAAATTTTATTAAAGCTTACGAACATTGAGTCAATTAGAGGCTTTAGTCAACATGCTGCAGCATGCTTCTAGGTACATCTTAACTAATTCAATGTCGGTGAAAAATACCTGACCCTAGAACTGCAAGCACTACTCCAAGAGATTGAGTATGAAACTCTACAACAAACAACTAAAAAGAAAGAAAGAACAAAAATATTTTTTTTGTTTTTGAATTTGTGAAAACAAAAAAAAATCTTTTTGGTATTTTTGATTTTTAGAAAATAAAAAAATGTATTTTTTGCAAACATACGAAATTTAAAACACTAAAAAAAATGGTAATTATACGAATTTGAAGGATTCGAAGAGTTGACTATGAGCAGTAACCTTTTTCTTTGATGATGTGTCTCTGAACTAATTCTTTCTGACCATTAGTCTCCTTTTTCGCATGGAATAGAATTTCCATCTATCATTCCAAGTCCTTCCAAAATTCTTAGAAAAGATTTTTCATCTAAAGGTTTTGTGAAAATATCAGCTAACTGATGTGTTGTTTTCGCAAAATGTACTTCAATATTTCCATCTTCCACATGATCCTTGATAAAACGATAACGAAGAGCAATATGTTTAGTATTCGAATGTTGCATAGGATAATGAGAAATTCTTATAGAACTTTGAGAATCACAATATAATGGAATCTTTTTCATATTAATTGCATAATCTCGTAATTAGCTTTGAATCCAAATGATTTGTGAAGTACAAGCAGTAGTAGCCACATATTCTGCTTCAGCAGTTGAAATTGAGACACATGTTTGCTTCTTCGACTATCAGCTCACCAATTTGCCATCAAGCAATTAACAACCAACACTTGTGCTTTTCCTATCAAGACTACAACCTCCCAAGTCTGCATCCGAATAAGCTTGAACAAAGAACCCAGTTTTCGAAGGATACCACAATCCTAATGAAATTGTTCCTTTAAGATAACGAAATTTATTTTTTACAGCAGTGAGATGTGGTTCTCGTGGATTTGACTGGTACCTAGCACAATTACATATAGAAAACATGATGTCAGGTCTACTAGCACTAAGATAAAGTAACGAATTTATAATTCTTCTGTAAAGAGTTAGATCAACTGCAAGTTTATCTAACGAAGGTGTCAGTTGTATGCCAGTTGCCATCGGAACTTGTAATTTTGTGCTATTCGTCAATCCAAACTTCTCTAGCAAAATCTTGGTGTATTTTTCTTGATTAATAAAAATTCCTTCTCCGTTTTGACGAATATTCAATCCAATAAAATTATTGATTTTTCCCATCATGCACATTTCAAACTTGCTTTTCATCAAATTTTTAAATTCACTTGACAAGGCAGAGTCTGTTGAGCCAAAAATAATATCATCAACGTAAATTTGAACAAGCATTAGATGATTCCCAACTTTCTTTCGAAATAATGTGGGATCAACTGATCCTTGTTTAAATTTAGATTGTTTAAAAAATGAAGTTAGTGTTGCATACCATGCTCGTGGTGCTTGTTTCAAACCATAAACTGCCTTATCTAAGATATAAAAATGATCAAGATGTTCTTCGATAATAAAACATGGGGGTTGTTCAACATAAACAATTTCTTCAAGCTCTCCATTTAAAAATGCACACTTCACATCCATTTGAAAAACATCAAAGTCTTTATGAGCTGCATAAGCCAAAAATATACGAACAGCATCGAGTCTTGCGACATGGGCAAAAGTTTCTTCGTAATATATTCCTTCTTGTTGATAATATTCTTTAACAACAAGCTTGAATTTGTTTCTAACAATGTTTTCATCTTTGTCGGTTTTATTTTTGAAAATCCATTTTAACCCGACAAACGAAACATCATTTGTCTTAGGAATTAATCTCCAAACCTTATTTCGTTCAAATTCAGACAACTCAGGCTGCATTGCAACAACCCAATCTGAGTGTTCCATTGCAATCTTAACTGTTTTTGGTTCAATTTTAGAGATAAAGACATTGAACATGCAAAATTATTGATGAGTATTTAATACCTCATTCTTTGCACGAATTTGAGCTCTTGTTAAGACTCCCTCTTGTGGATTACCAATTATTTGCTCCTTCGGATGATCTTTTGTCCATTTTTCCATTGGTGTATAAGCTGAATCAAATTCAAAAGGTGCATCTTTGTATAAATCATCATGTTTTGAACCCGCAATTGAACATGCATCATTAAGATCATGAAAATCTTCATTTTGTTCAATTTGCTCCCCCTCAACATCAACATTCACTCTCTCATCCCCCCCCCCCCTCGAAAGAATTCTCCCCCTCAACAATAGTGTTCAAATCCAAGTGCTCCCCCTCCACTGGATTAATATGTATACTTTCGTCCATTGGTTGATGATGTGATGTTGAACGATCATTGAACTTCGTTGATTCAAGAATGTGATTGTCATTGGCATTAACTTCAGGATCAACAGTCTGATATGAAATTCCAAAAATCAAATCATAATCAATATCTAATGGTTGTAAAGGCTCATATTCATCAGGAATTTCTTTCAAAATAGGATGATTTTCAAAATGTTTTTCAATTTGTTTGATATAATAATCATCAAATGTAAGATTAAATGTTTCTTCCAGTTTTCTTGTTCTTTTGTTTAGCACTCGATAGGCGACTGAATTATGTGAATATCCAAGGAAAATCCCTTCATCAGCTTTTGCTTGAAATTTCGAAAGGTTGTCCTTAAGATTCATAATAAAGCACCTGCATCCGAAAACATGGAAAAATTTATCATTAGGTTTTCTATTATTGATTATATCATATGGAGTGATATTAAATCGACGATGAATAAAATATCTATTTTGAATAAAACATGCAGTGGATACAGCTTCAGCCGAAAGGTATTGTGGAAGATTCGCATATGCCAACATTGTTCTTGCGGCTTCGCATAGAGATCTATTTCTTAGTTCAACAACACCATTTTGTTGTGGTGTACATGGAGATGAAAAATTATGCGAAATTCCTTTATCCACCAAAAACAAATCAAGAACATTGTTCTTAAATTCAGTTCCATAATCACTCTTTATCTTTCGAACCTTCTTCTTTAGCGTCGTTTCCATTTTCTTGATAAAGTCAATCATGATTTGTGTAACTTCAGATTTAAGCCTGAGCAAATAAACCCACGTGAATCTTGAAAAATCATCAACAATTACTAAAATGTATTGTTTCTTGTTTAGAGTAGATACAGTCGATGGTCCACACAAATCAATGTGTAAAAGCTCCAGAGGTTCAACAATCTTCGAATCAATTGTGATTGGATGACTTTGCTTATGTTGTTTTCCAACTTCACAGGCTGCACATAAAGAATCATTATCAAATTTAAGTACAAGTAAACCTCTTATCAAATCTTGGACAACAAGTTTGTTGATATTTCGAAAGTTGAGATGTTAAAGTCTTCGATGCCAAAACCAGCTTAGATCTGATGTAGCTTTCGAAAGTAGACATACAGCTGGTTTACCGACAATTGGATTGATGTCTAATGTAAACATGTCACCTTTTCGTTTAAATTGAAGCAAAACTTTTTTTGTGTTGACATTCGAAATAATACTTCCTTCTTCGTTGAAAAGTACTTGATTACCAGTGCCAACCACAAGTTGTGATACACTTGTCAAGTTGTGTTGAAGACCTTCTACATAAGCAACCCGATTCATTGTAAATTGACCATTCATTGTTTTCCCATATCCTTTGACTTGACACTTTTTATTGTTTCCAAACTTAACCACTCCAGCATTCTTCAAGCTTCGAAAATCTCTCAAGTTCTCCTTCTTTCCAGTCATGTGACGAGAGCAACCACTATCATTGCTCGTCACAAAGTACCTGGAATTATTGAAAAAATTTAGGTACCCAAGCATATTTGGGTCCTTGGTTATTAGCTTGAAACAAAGAATGAATTGTAGAACTGAAAGCCCAAGTTCGAACTTGTGTTTTGATCTTATCAATTAAATCAACATCATTTTATAAAGATATTGAAATGTAATTTTTCAATAGTTTTGGATTTTCACTAGATTGCACCTTGGCTTCTCAATTTTTGTTACTTTTTTTATTGGTTTCTATCTCTGAATTGGAGTATTCAAATCTTGAGAAGATAAACTGCCAGTTGTGGACGTATTCAAATATTTTTCGTAGGCTGATTTGATTTGACCTTGAGAAAACTTTCCAAACTGAAACCTTTTTCCTTGTCCCTCAAGCCAATGATTAACTGAATGAACTTCTAATTTTCCTTTTGTGCTTGAAACCTTTGATGGTTTTGTGATTGAAAGATTTGAAAATTTTGGCTTTTGTGGAGTAAAATTTGTGGATGATTTGAAGGATTCGTGCAAAGGTGGTTGACTATTCGATGATTTTCGAACATTGTTAAGTTTTCGATGATTCACAATGTTTTGTGAAGTCTTATACTTTCAAAAGTTTTCATATTTTCGAACATATTCCACCTTTTGATTAGTTGGAAAAGTGTCTATTACATTCATTGGTTGATAAAAAGATGTGTTTCGTGGTTTTTCTTTGAATAATGTATGTTGAACACTCGTTGATTTTGCAATATATGTTGAGTTGGATTTTGAAACACTATTTTTCTTATCTGAAACTTTGGATTTGGTTAAAGAATATTTTTCCTTAGACACAACTTGCTAAAAAATTACCTTTCGTGCTTTTCTCTTTGAAAGTTTATGATTTTTCGAAAACTTATCAACAAGCTCTTTGAACTCATTTGAATTAAGTTTCACAATTGGAGTTGAATTAACAACTTCTTTTGTAACAACTTAATTTTCCTTTTCAGATTTAACAACCCATTTATGTTTTGGTTTCTGTTGTTGAAAAACATACGAATTTTTAGTGAGGTTGTTTTCAACGATATTCTTATTTGCATAGAACCCTTCGTCTGTTGAACGTTTGTTGTCCTCTTCGAGCAATTTGTTGAATTATGGCTTTATATTCTCTGAATTTTCAGTGGTAACGAAGTCTTGATTTGGAAACACTACATTATCAGTGCATGTAAAATTTGGATATACAACTGTGTTAGTTTCAAGAAAATGTGCTCCTTTGGCACTCATCACTTTGTCAAACTTTTCAGTGTCTCCATACACTTGTTCAACAACAACACTTGGAATTAAAGTTTCGTTTAAAACTTTCTTATCTTCCTTACAAACATTTGAAGCTATATCTTCGTCCTCCTCATCATCACTACTATCAATCTGACTGTCTCGTACTTCCACATCATCAAAGTCAAAAACTTTTGAAGTAGAGAGTTTTCCAATGTCATCCTCAACCATCGAATCATTAACAATTTTTTTACCTTTGACCTTAGATGTGATATTAATGATAGATAACTGAGAACAATCAATACTTTCTTCTTCTTCAATTTCACTGATTTTGCTAAGAATATCTGAATTCTCATCGACATTAGCAAAATTGTTTTGGGAATCAAGTTTCGAATGTTCAGTTCGTTTCAAGATTTTCACTTGTTCATATTTTGTTAAACTTTCATTAACAATATTAACCAATTCGTCTTCATTTAAAAACTCATCTATCTTAACAATGCCATATGCAAACCTATCATCTGGTACTTTGTCAAAATCAGGTATTGTATGTTCACAATCATATGACAGGACATCAACTTTTTCTCTTTCGAATGCAAGAAAATGTAGCAATTTACGATGTTGTTCTTTGTTAATGTCAGAAGAATGATGTAAAACAGTTAATTTTGCATATAAATGTTTGGCTGAATTATAGTAAATGTTTCGTTGTGTCAGCAACAGCCTGACATCTTTGTCTAGATTCTCACTATCTTTATTGACATTTTGTAACTGCAATTCTAGATACTCTACTCTGCTACTTTTCGTGTCTAACAACTTTCGTATCTCAAGCAATTCATTATTAAGATTCTTTGCCTCATTACTAGAAGACACAACAATAGCATCAAAGTAAGCAACAATATCATCAAATGCAATTATTACAGAATCATATGCATGTAAAGGAATATTAAAAGATTCAAGTATTGAACGTACCTTGGTTGTCATCGGACATTTGTCACTTGTCTTCGTAACAAAACAACGTCCACTTATCTCTTCCTCTTCTTCCTCCTCAAAACTTGCGAACATGGCACCATGAGTCGGATGCCTCATCTCTTCATTATCAGAACCGGAGGACCAGATCTGATACGTGCCACTTTCTTCACCTTCACTCTCCCTTCTTGCTACTAAAGACAAACCTTTTGCCTTCTCATGAACTTCCTCCAATTTCTCCACATAATAAGCTTCGTCCTTGTTTTTGTTCTTCTTTTCTTCTTTCTTACGAAGCATACAGTCAACTGCAAAATGATTCAACTTCTTTTCACCCTTAAACTCCTTCATCTTTTCATCCTTCTTCTCATATTTCTCAAACTTCTTCTTCTTTTCTTCACCAGACTTTGTAGAGTTTCATTTCAGCTCACTCTTATTCCCTTTAGAATTAAACGGCTTTTTGAAAAACTTTTAACTCGATTATTCGAGTAAAAAGCTACAGCTTCATCATCAGAATTCAACGGAAAACCTTCTTCATCCGAATTTTCTTTTTCAGCAGCCTCCACTTAAGAAACCTTCGAAACTAACGCCAATGGTCCTCCAAGACTCATCTTCGATTCTTCAACTATTTCAGAAACTTCATTTTCGTGTGTCTTTAGCTGATTGTAAAAATCATTCAAAGACGAACAATCGAAGTTCTGCTGATTTTTTATCATCATGCTTACACTTCTCCACTCTTTCCTCAGTCCCATCACAAAAGTAAGATTATACTCCATTAAGGACCTTGTTATTTCGTAGCGGTTACACCTATAGATAAACTCATTCAGACGATCATAATAGCTTTCAATTGATTTTGTTTCCTTCTGTCTAAACTCCTTCAGTTCAACCAAACATTGCTTTACAGAATTGATCTTTGTCTTTTCAATTCCTTGATACTTCTCTTTAAGATGTTACATATATATATATATATATATATATATATATATATATATATATAATATTTAATATATAAACGGTCTCTCTCTCTCTGTCTCTCTCTCTCTCTCTCTCCACTAAAACCAAATAATCTGCAATTGATTCATCTATAAAGAAATCAAGCTTTTTTTGCATTTGAATAATAGGAATCTTGTTAGCTTCTTTCATTACAATCTCAATTCAAGAAACACTGAATCCTTTGTTATAAGGTTTAGAAATCGATGCACCCTCGATCTGTGATTTAGATAGTGTGCTCTTTTTTCTTGATAAAATTCAATCAACCATGAAAATTTCTAATTAGTGGAAGGGAATGTGTTTATTTATATATGTTAATTCATGATTTGTGAATAGTTTGAATTAATTTATGTTGAAAAGAGGGTGGTAGAGAGGTGGAGTAGAGTTTCTCTTTGTCGATCTCTCTAAATCTAGGGTTTATCAACAACGACGTAACAAATAAGGAATTTTTTCCAGTATGTGAGTAAAATCTTCACTTGATTTCATGAAATTGGTACAAAATCAAAGGACTTGGGGTAATCAAGAAAGTTATGTGAGAAGATGACTACCTTATCAGAAGCCATTTATCAAACATCATTTGTTGTAAGTGGGATATTGAATCACAATGTCTCCAACAATCAATCCAACAGAAAACCAATCAAAGAAGACGAACTTCTTCAACAAATCAATGAACAAGAAACTGGATTTTTACAATTAAGGAGACTCCTAGCGGAATACACGGTCAAGAAAGCACAAATTCAAAATGAGAAACATGTTCTTGGAAAATGAATTGCATCAATACTTAAAGTCTTTGATCAACAACAACAAGACCTTTTTGAATCCACCTCAAAAGCCACATCTTACAGACAAACATAATCAAAGAGAACATACGTTGTGGATATGCTTTAGAAATCGTTCAAGAAGAAAGATCGATATTTATTTCATCTTTAGTGCTTGTTATTTCAGATCTTTCTCTTCACCCTACCTCTTGACACATACTTCATTGTTAGTAACCAAAGAATTGTCTTCAGGAGGCGTTGATCGCCTCTCTTCCACTATCTTCCATGTTCGATTTCACAATCAAAAAGCACACAGATAAATGGATGGGTATGGGTTCTTTCAGGTGTGTGTATGAGAGAGAGAGAGAGAGAGAGAGAGAGAGAGACCCTTTGTATATTAAATAATTATATTTTATGTTTTTTTATAAATAAAACACGACTTCATAAATGGTCATTGTTTTAGTAAATGACAGAAATGTCCTACAATTAATTGAAAAATATTAGGAAATGTGCAATAAGGATTAAACAATAAAAGTTGTGAAATCACTTGACCTACTACGAGAATTTTTAAACTTAAAGACTATATGACAAGCTTTTGTAAAACATAGGACCCTTTATGAAGTTTTCTCTTTTAATAATCAGCATCGAACAAATATCTTAGTAAAATATGTTGCAGATGAATTAAGATATCTTAAAATATGAAAATCTACGGGTACCAAAAAAACTATTAAAACCGTAAATGGCTAAAAGCTAAAAAAAAAAAAAAGGATAACATAAACAAAGGATGATCATCATTAAAAGATGTAAGATATGATTTATAATTAATTTTGTAATAAAAGATGGCATTTGCATTGCACGTGGTATGTTTCATTGTTGATCCAATTTGTTAAACACTTGCGTATATTTCGGAAGATTTTGTAGTAATCAAGTCATCTGTGTTTATAGTTAGGGATGAGCTTGGTTTTTAGAATGAAGCAAACCGATCTTGAATTGTAAAAAAAAAAAAAAAAAAAAAAAAAAAACCCCGGAAATTAAGCCAATTTAAATATTTGTTTCTTATATGGTTTTAGTGTATTATGTTAATGTTTTTTATCTGATGAGATTGGTTTCGTTCTATAGAGCATTTTAATTGTCCATTTTTAATAATTAAACTTATTTTTATTTATTTTTAGGTAAGAAATTTTCCAAAATTATCATTTTTTAGTCTTTTTAGGGTGTGTTTGTTTTGTACCGTTTGGGAGCATTTGAGAGCTTTTAACTTCTAGCATTTAACAAAACGCTTCATTTTAAACAAAAATATTCGTTCGACACTACAAACTTCTAGCATTTAGTTTAAACAAAACGTTTCAAATCTAAATATTGTTTTATGTAGCGTTTAGCAAAACGCTACAAGCTGCGAGCTACCCGCTAAAAGTTAATTTTACCAAACACACTTTTAACCGGATATTAGATATAATACCGGTTAAACCATTAAAAAAATGTTATAAATGATCAACTAATTCTTCTATTTATCCACTTTTTGTTAATCAACTTAAGTTTTTCCATTTTTAAGTAATGGTTTCAAAATCATCTCAACAATTTATTCCTTTTAATAGACTATAACTCTTAACTTATAACATTGTTTTAATGATTTGTATTATAACTTGATTACAAATAATAGGCTATAGCCCTTATTTGAATTGTTACCCTTGCTTTATAATTGATCTAACTTAGAGCTAAAGCATGTTGAATTCGACAAAGATGGAGGGGATAGTAATTAGTATGGAAGGTTTTCAAATTTGATTAATTAGAAGGTAGGTTTCTATCAATTAAATTTTGGTTGGATTGCCTTTTGTTTAGATTATATGTTAGCTTTATGATTTTTTTGATGAAAAATACAGAAGTTTTGTAATGTTTTAATTTTCACAATAATTTTTTTTTATATTTTTAGAAGATATATGCCCATTTTTATAAAATCATAATCAATCAAGATCATAATCCAAAATCCAATATCATAGTATGAATAAAATAACCAAAAAATTCTCAAGACAGAACAGTTGTTGATGTGTGTACATCCATACATTCACTTTCTCCTATCAGAGGAAGTACTTAAGAAACATTTAATTTACAATTGTAAGCTAAAGCTTAGTGATTTCTTCAAAATATCACATAAAAATCAGAAAGCTATACACAACAGTAACGGGTATGTTTCAGCCTAACAAACATAGTCCAACAGGTGTGCTCCAACTCAACGGCTTTGTTTCAACCCAACATGTCTACTCCAACAAAGCATGTAAGCATACACGCAACAAGCAAAACCCAATAGTGTTGATAAACATATAATCATGTCATAGCAACTAAGTCATAAGTTATAAAATAAGAAAAAACACATCGTTACGACCCGAAAATCATGAATGCACACAAAAACCAGCAAGGTCGGTCTCATGAACCACCTAAACACCATAAATAGGTATAAACCTCAGTCTACAAGTCAAACCTAAAATTTGACCCAAATTCAAATTTTTTCAGAAGGTCAAAAGTGTCAAAAGGTCAAAATCCAAAAAGTCAAAGACAATAGTTGGGCTTTTGAACAAAGCAAACATGCCTCTAAATAAATCAAAAGCACCCTAGCTCCTTCGAAAAGACTTGACACGTCCATGCTAAAATCAAAAGATTTTTTGACTTAATAAATTAAGTCCAAGCTTCTGTTTCTCATATATGAAATTAAAGGATGTCTAAACGGATAAAGTTTCCAGCTTTATCCATTACAACACCACAACCAACCAAGATCTAAAACACTAGTTTTCAAACCGTTTAAGAATGCATCTTTCTTCATGCATAGAGCAAAGAGAGCACATGCATGTACTCAAAGCTCTTCCAAAATATTAGATATGAAGTAAAACATGCATCTAAGATCATGGAGTTTTCCAAACTCCATTGATCAAGTCATAAAGAGACCAAATCTTCATCAAAAATGGACCAAACAACAAATACTCTCATATCTAATGAACAAGCAGAATAAAGCATGGATCTTTTTGACTTAGAAAGGTCCAAAAGTATAGAGAATGCAAGGATCTTCAAGCTTCAAGCTCCCAAGCATAACCATTCCTGACTCCTTCACTTAAAACACCCAAAATAATCACCAAAACTTGTCTAATGAGAGAGGATAAGCTTATAACACTCGTAAAAGGCTAGGTTTTCTATGAAGGGACATTCTAGAGTTGATAAAGGTTGATAATGACAAACCCTAGGAGTTAATGTGCTATAAATATTCCTTATAACCCTAAAAAGTTTTTTAACCTTGTGCCTTCAGCACAAACATCCATATTTTTGCTATAAATTCTGAAACGTCCCAAAAATACGATGCAAAAACTTTTCATTTTTAAATTACTAAATAGTACATAATCTCATTTTTATAAACCAAGGTAATCAAAGCTTTATTAATACTGAAGGGTTTTGAGCATCCTAACAACCTTAAGGTGCACATAAAATCCTAAATGCTTTGTATCTATGTTTTCTCTAATTATACTTGTAAAATGATTTTCCAAAGCATTTCCCTAACTAGCATACAAACATGGGTACTTGTATAACAAAAATCTAGTTGGAACACATACCTTTTATTTACTTGATTCCTTGGATCTTTAAGAACCTAGCACCCCAAATGTGATGCTTCAAATGCTTCACACAACACCACCAACAATGGAAGGACTTGAAAAGGATTGTCTTGAACCAAATTCGGCTATAGATCTCCAAGAACACTTAGGTGCCGATTTTAGGAGCTCATGGGTTTCTTATATATTGTGGCAAAACTAGGGTTACACAATGTAAACCTTAATGGCCAGGACCTTCCATATTCCTTAGGATCCATGGGTTTAAACCTCCATGGACTGTCACATGGGTTTAGCTCAACATAGAGAATCATGGATCATTGGCCCACACCATAAGAATGAATGAGTTACCAAATCAACCCATTATATTTAATTAGTCTCTTTTTATCACAAAATTAATTCCAAATTAATTCTTGATCAATACTAATTAAATAATAGGGTTTAGGTCATTTTTGGTCACTTAACTTTTGGTTTTGTGCTCATTTGGTCACTTAACTCTCTTTAAGTTTTAAATGGTCATCAAACTTTTGACTTTGTACTCATTTAGTCACTTAACTTTTGTTTTGGTCACTTATCGTTTAGATTTGTGCTCATTTAGTCACCTAACTTTTAAAATTGTGCTCATTTAGTCACTAAACTTTTGAAAAAATTTAAAATTTTAGTGACTAAATGAACACAATTTTAAAAGTTAGGTGACTAAATGTGACCAAGCCAAAAGTTAAGTGACTAAATGAGCACAAAGCCAAAAGTTTGATGACTTTTTAAAACATAAAAAGAGTTAAGTGACCAGATGAGCACAGAACCAAAAGTTAAGTGGCCAAAAATGACCTAAACCCTAAATAATATGATTTCATATTAATATATTAGAACTTATAATATATTAATAAATCATGAATATCATTTCTCAAAACTCCATCCTTAAAAATTGTTCCAGTGCCATGCAACCCAAATGGACTATGCTACTCTCGGTTCAAGTACATACCAATTATAGTTATAGGCTTAGACACTAAATCCAACAGTCTCATACTTGGATAAGTCTACTAACTATAACTGCAAGTACGACTTAAAACACCGACTTGCAATCGTAGCTCTTAAAAGCCTCTGTCAAACTAAGATGCTCCATTGTAGATAAGTGATCATATAATCCTTTGTTTTCAAGATATCAGGTGGACAAATACATGGAACAACATCATACTTATTGTCCAGTTGTTTGTTTCCCGATTTCCGATTCGTTTGACATAGAACTTAATCGAACACATCAATTTAGTTATGACCGGGCCCGACACATAGGTCAAAACAAAATCATCGAGGGGACCAACATATCGCTTTTAATCCTCCAAGGACTAAAAGGAACATATTAACTTGGACTCATATGCTTGTACTAACTACTCATCAAATTGTACACAACAACACATTTTATAGCATCAAGTTACTGAAGCGGTTTTGTACTATCAATGCACAACCAACTCATAGTACATAACTCATATATCTTAGTTTGAAGACTTATATGATATTATCGTCTCACGATCACTCAAGATAAATTCCATGAAGTGATACAAGTGAGCTTGGGTATAATCCAATGTTCAGACCTTATGAGCACTCATAAATGTTGCAGCAAACTTTGTTATGTCTAATACAATTCAAACAAATCTACAAGCCAAATTCATGACAGTCTTGCTTCAATATCTACTTCCAATGTATCATCGACTGTGGATAGTTTAAATAATATAATTATTCTGGAAGTCAAAACATGCAAAATGAAACAGTAGTAAATGATTGACATAAAACAATACCATACTAGTAAATAAAAAACACCTTTTTATTTGCATCAAATGCCAATTACATTTCAACTATTACAAGTTTCGAAATCCATCTAATCATTAAAACTAATATCATCCTTCAGCCCGATGTGCCTCACATGTTGTAAGTGCTTAACCCTATTGAGTGCCTTCGTAAGGGGATATGCTAGGTTCTCATCTGATGATACACTCTTTACCACGAGGAGTCCTCCTTGTATTTGATGTCTAATGAAGTGATATTTTTTGTCGATATGTCTGGATCTGCCATGATCCCTTGGTTCCTTGGCTAAGGCAACCGCACTTTCTCTATCACAGAAAATCTCCATAGACTCCTTTATAGTTGGCACAACTCCAAGGTCTCCAATGAAGCTCTACAGTCATATCGCCTCCTCTGCTGCCTCGCTCACTGCTATGCACTCTGATTCTCAAATTGAATCAGCTACTGTCTCCTGCTTGGAACTTTTCAATGTTATTGCTCCTCCATTTTGGGTAAAGACCCAACCCGACTGAGAGCGGAAATTATCCCTATCGGCCTGAAAGATGGCGTCACTATACCCCACCACTCTTAAGTCACACTCCCACTGAGGGTAAGGATCGACCCAGTCCTTAGTCCTCCACAAGTACTTGAGAATGTTCTTTACCGCAGTCCAGTGAGCCTTTCCAGGATTCCCTTGATATCTGCTGACCATGCTCAAAGAAAAGGCCACATCAGGGCGAGTACAAGTCATAGCATACATGATCGAGCCAATCACGGAAGCATATGGTATTCGACTCATCTCAGCTATCTCAGCCTCTGTACTCGGACTCTGTGTTTTACTCAGCTTGGCATTGCTCTAGATAGGTAAGTCACCTTTCTTGGAATCCTACATGCTGAATCTTTTCAACACCTTATCCAAGTAGGTACTTTGACCAAGTCCAATTAGTCTCTTACTCCTGTCTCTCAATATCCTTATCCCAAGAATATAGGCAGCTTCTTCGTGGTCCTTCATAGCGAAACACTTCCCAAGCCAGGACTTAACCTCCTACAAGGTTGGGATGTCATTTCCCATGAGTAGCATGTCATCTACTTACAATACCAAAAAGCTAACTATGCTCCCACTAGGTTTGAGATATACACAATACTCATCCTTGCTTCTCTAAAATCCAAATTCTTTGACTTTCTCATCGAAACAAAGATTCCATCTGTGAGATGCTTGTTTCAATCCATAAATGGATTTTTCAAGCTTACACACTCTATTAGGGTACTTTTCATCGACAAAACCCTTTGGCTGACTCATGTAAACATCCTCAGCTAACTTTCCATTAAGGAAAGAGGTTTTGACATCCATTTTCCATATTTCATAATCATGAAATGCAGCTATGGCTAGCATAACCCTAATAGTCTTAATCTTCTCTATCGGTGAGAAGGTCTCATCAAAGTCAACTCCCGGAGTTTGAGTAAATCCCTTCGCAACCAGTCGCGCCTTATATGTGTGTACTTTCCCATCCATGTTGGTCTTCTTCTTGAAGATTCATTTGCACCCGACTATCTTACGACCCTGTAGATTGCCAACCAAGTTCAAAACATGATTGTCATACATGGACTGAATCTCGCTGTCCATCGCCTCTTTCCATTTAGCAGACTCGGGGCCTACCATGGCTTACTTGTAGTTATTAGGTTCATCCCAATTCACCAGTGTGCTATCATTGATAAAAGTATCACCTGTTGCAGTAATACGGAAACCATAAAACTCAGGTGGAACTCTAACTCTACTGCAATGGCTCAGAGGTATAGACTCGTTAATCGGATCAACAGGAGTTTCTTCCTCAGGTTGATCGCTAGTTTTTGAGGTTCCTTCACCGCTTGACTCTTGAAGCTCTTCAAGTTCAATTTGCCTCCCACTGTCTCCTTGGCCTATGAGCTCTCTCGTGAAAGACTCTTCTCCTCACAATGAAGACAACATTGTCACTCGGTATGTAGAAGAGATAACCAAAGGATTTCTGTGGGTAGCCGATGAAAATACACCGCTCACTCCGAGGTTCGAGCTTGTTGTGAGTCTCACGTCTCACGAAAGCCTCACAACCTCAATCCTTGATGTGGTCTAATGTGGGAACCTTCCTAAAACCAGATCTCGTGAGGTGTTTTGGAACCCTTCTTGGTAGGGACTAGATTAAGGATATGGGCGGCAGTATCTAAGGGATACCCCCCGAATGAGATTGGTAATGAAGCTCGACTCATCATGGAACGAACCATGTCCAACAAGGTTTGGTTGTGCCTCTCAGCCACACCATTAAGCTACGATGTCCTAGGTGGCGTCAATTGTGAAACAAATCCACATTACTTAAGATAGTCAAGGAACTCGAGATACTCACCACCCCGATCGGATTAGAGCATCTTTATCTTCCTGTCCAGCTGATTCTCCACTTCTTGCTTAAACTCTTTGAATTTCTCAAAGGTTTATGACTTATGCTTGATTAAGTAGACATAGCCATATCTACTGTAATCATCACTAAAAGTCACATAGAAGTGGTTAGCATCCCTTGTGGCGGTTCTGAAGGGCCCACATACATCAGTGTTGTTGAGTCCATTTGTGTTGCGTCTTGGGTCATATATTTTGTATCCGGATTGGGCCTATCCATCTGTGTTTATCTAGATTAGTTTCATTGTTATCTAGATTAGCTGTTAGGGTTTTAGTATATATATGCATGCATGTATGCATCTATTACAAGTTGTGAATTACGTTGATTCTTGTAACCCTAAACACCTCTACAGATTGAAGTTCTTTATCGAGCTCTTCTGAGGTGTTATAGCATTAATCATTCGACATATTCAGTGCCATACTTGTGTTCTTTATTACGTTCTTATTTAATATCCTGCTTAGAATCATACGATCCTAAAAGAACTTTGTTCTAACAATTGGTATCAGAGCAGGAGACTGTGTGATCAATACACATTCCTTCTGTATTCATCATATTTTAGGGTTTCCACTTTTATCGTATAAATAGAAGTTGTCGTCTTCATATCGACGACAACTCTGTTTTTGATAAAACCCTAATCTCAAGTTTACAGGTTTGATTCTAGCATCTCACCATGTCTCACGATGATTCGCATACAAACCCTATTAACATCTCAAACAGCATCGGATCAACAACCAGAATACCCATACTCTATACTCAAGACTATGAAGTATGGGCTCCTCACTTTGAAGATTACGTGGTTGGATCTGAAGATAATGGCTATCTCATCTGGGAAGCTATCACTCTTGGACTGTTTATACATTCGTGGACAAACACGACTGTTAAGACGCAAAAGGATTACAACAAGTTGGTGACAGATGTTGAGAAGATGCCATAGGATGAGATGGACAAGATCTTGTGTAGCGTTAAAGCCATGTGAATGATAAGATTCGCCCTGAAATCTGACACCTTTCGGCTAGTAGGTTCATGCACAACTGCTAAAGAGATCTGGGATAGGTTGAAGGAACTTTACTCAACTGATGAAGATCTGGAACACTCCATTCAAACTCTGTTACTGTCAGAATTTGGAGTTTTCGAACAGAAACCTGAAGAGAAGCTTGTACGGACCTTTGATCGGTTCAATCATCTCTTAAGTAAGATGATCAAGCATGGGATAGAGAGGAAGCTGATCGAGCAGAAAGTAACGTTCATGAACGGGATGGATGGCTGTGGTTTCCACTGTGAAGGCGCATGAACAGTTCAAATCGTACTCGCTGGCGAAACTAGTAGGGATACTAAAGTCCCATGAAGGTGTTGTAACTAAGGAAGCGAAAGTGGTCTCTGGTGTGGGATCGCTGGATCTTGTTTCTAAAGGAAAAAGTACTGCTGAAGAAGAAGAAGAGTCAGACATGTCATAGTGCGACCTTACAAGTGAGGAGTATGCCTTGATGGTCACAAATCCAAAGAAATTTGCAAGGAGAAAATATCCCGTCAGCAAAAACTGAAACTGGCAGGGAATTTATAGTTCTGAGAAGATGAAGGATGAACTGAAAGTCTCCTTTCAAAAGGATGAAGAGAAAAAGGAGAGCAAGCTTGCAGGAGACTCTGGATATGACTGCAACTATTGTCACGACAAGAACCATTTTGCCAAAGATTGCATGTTGAGAAACATGGCTGAGAAAAGAGAGGGTGAAGATGATGAGGCGTATTATATGCGCAAATTAGAAGAAGTCAAGAAGAAAAAGGCATCCAAAAGCTCGATGAATGCCTTAATCGTACAGGAGAATGCTGGGGAAGATGAGTTCGGTGGCGTAGAAGTCTGGTCAACCGACTCTGAAGACGAAGAGGTTAGAAGGCCCACTCATGGAAAGGCGTATGTGGCAAAGAATGAAGGTTCGGGTGGAAAGTGCTTTATCGTCACTGCTGGTCCATCAACCGAAAGTGCAGATACGGAACCGAATCTGACAGAAAACAAGTGTTTTGCAGCCAAGCCGGTGAGTGAGAAGATCAACGACTGCGATCGATTGATCCGAAAGGTATATTCTATTCTTGAGTCTCTTAAAATTTCAAAAACTGATTATCAAGAAGAATTAAATGAATTAAACTTTAAATTTTCTAACCTAAGTAGTAGCCTCATGCAAACCCGCTTAGCGAATTCTAACCTAACTGACCAACTCGGCAGGGTGTCTTCAAAAAGTGAGGAAAGGAGAATCTGGATTGAGCTGAAGGAAGCGGAGTTAGTTAGAGCTAGGGATGAAAGTATTTATTTGCAAAGAGACAATGAAAAGTTATTAAAACAAAGAAATGTTTTATGTTTAATTACTAAGCGTCTTTATACTAATATTGCTCAATTACATTTAAGCTGTGAAATTGGAAAGAAAATTCATAAAATGATTTTGCCCTTTCTTGAATTTAAGGAAGATGATGTTATAGCAGAATGTGAATCAGAAGTGTCCTCTGAAGAAACATCAATGTCGTATAGGATAGGTTTGGATAAGATAGAAAACTTCATCGATTCTAAGGAACATAAAAGCATGTTAAAAGATATCTTAGATGAAAATTATAGGCTAAAGATTAAAACTGAAACTATACAAACATTCGATCTGTCAAATGCCAAAATTGTTAAAGATAATAAAATAAACTTAGATAATTCGTCTGAATTTGATGCGGAAAGCGAAATGAGTGAAATCTCAGTAGAGGATGAAGTTGATTGCTCTAAGTTTATGAAAAATGAAACCGAGAATGAAAAACATCTTATATTAGAAAACTCGGTTGAGTTTGCTCATTTGTCAAAAGAACAGAAACCAAAACTCAAGGAAAAGGCCTTGGTCTATCAAAAGGTTCAGACCGTGCCAAATCAGGTTTATGCTGTAACTGGGGTCACTCAGGCAAACGGTAGAATTAAGAATCATAGTTGACGAAGATAACACTGAAGGATGCGAAGACTATTTCTGGTCTGCTCCTATTGACAACGCAAACGAGACTGTGGGACTATCTGAGAAAACCATATGGAGAGTCAAAGGTAGATACATACCAGAACCCATCAACAAACCCTCCAGTTTCGACATTCCAAGCACAAGTGGAACCAAAGATGTTCCTGAGGAACCAATGGTTGAACCTGACGTTCCAATCAAGAGGGAAGAACCGAAAGTTCTACTCAAGAGAGAGGAAGCACCGAAAGTTCAAACTAAGAAGAGTACAAAATCTAAAATGGAAGGTAAGACAACTGTAACTCGGAAGGAGAAACCAAAGGCCAGCTTTAATGTCCACAAATCTCAGAAGGAGCTAGCGGAACAGAAACACTTGAGAAATCAGAGATATGCCACGAATCTGAATGAACGGAAAAGGCATTGGAATTCTCAAAATCCCAACTATGAGCCTCCCATGAAAGAATCCATGGACAAGTGAAAGGAAAAGTTGAAGGAAAATTTCAGTCCAAATTCCTACTATTCCAAATCCCAGAACCGAAAGTCAAGTCTCGGTCTTGAACCCACTTTCGGTCCTCGGCCTAGTTTCGGTCCTAAACCCAGATTCGGTCCTCTACCTAGATTCGGTCCTCGACCCAGATTCAGTCCTGAACCCAGATTCGGTCCCAATCCTAGTTATGGATCCTCCAAGTCCCAAGTTGAAACAAATTCTTTAAAGGACATCAAAGGAAAAGGAAAAGACTCTGAGAAGGAAAATAAGAAATCCTCCACTAAACCTAGGAATCAAACGAAAAATCCTAAACCATCAAAAGCAACCCCGACTGATACACTATAATTTATGGAAGATAAAACAAAAATCAAGGTGTATACCATTAAAAGAAAAGATCAAACCACTCTTATTAAACGAACTTATTTAGTTGATGCTTCTGTAGTTATTCATTTCTCTGTGAAAAACTCACTAGGACCCAAGAAACTTTGGGTTCCTAAATCTGCTTGAATTTGCAGGTAATCAGTGACGAGCAGTTTGACGAAGAATGGTATATAGACAGTGGCTGCTCGTGTCACATGACAGGGAGGAAGGAGGAGCTAAAGGAGTTTCAGTCCCTGAAAGACGGTGAGTCTGTGATGTTTGGAAACAATTCATATGGAACAATCAAAGGATACAGCATGATAACTAATGGAGACTTCTCGATCAGAAAGGTGGCTTATGTAGAGGGATTACAGCACAATCTCATCAGCGTGTCGCAATTAGTTGTAAGCACATGTTTGAAGGTATCATTCGATGATGAGGGGTCTGAGATAATGGAAAAACAATCCAAGAAGGTTCTTCTTAAATCTGCACGAAAGGGAGAGATGTACCCTCTGAATCTTAACCCAATTCGAGGGACACCAGTTATCTGTCTGCTGTCAAAGGCAAACACCGATGAAAGTTGGTTATGGCATCGACGTCTATCACACCAAAATTTCAAAGACATCAATAAATTAGTGATTGGTGATCATGTTCGAGGCCTTCCTCTTCTCAAGTTCGATAAGGAGCATTTATGTGCAGCATGTGCGATGGGTAAATAGAGTAGAAGAAGCCAACCTACACGCATCAACACTAAGATAGTGGAAGCACTTGAACTGTTACACATTGATTTGTGTGGACCTTCTGCTATAGAGTGTATCGGTGGAAGTAAGTACATTCTTGTCATTGTAGATGATTTTTCACGCTTCACTTGGGTTTTCTTTCTTAAGCAGAAATCAGATGCTACTCCCAAGATGAAGGCATTCATCAAGCAAGTGGAAGTACAACTAAAGAAGACGGTCAGAAACATCAGAATTGACAATGGTCTGGAATTCAAGAACAAGGATTTTGAGGACTTTCTGGCTGATAAGGGGATAACTCAAAAAATTTCGGCCCCTTATACACCACAGCAGAATGGGATTGTTGAAAGAAGAAACTGCTCATTATGTGAAGCAGCTAGAACCATGCTCAGTTTCGCTTCCGTACCTTTATACTTCTTGGCTGATGCAATTGCCGCTGCATGCTATACTCAGAATCGGTCCTTACTCAACAAGAGATTCTCCATAACTCCTTATGAGATCTTAAACAATAGGAAACCGAATGTCAAATTTTTCCATATCTTCGGTTCAAGGTGCTTTATTTTTAATTCTAAAGAGAATCGAAATAAGTTTGATGTTAAAGCCGATGAGGGCATATTTCTGGGTTACTCTTTGTCATCAAAAGCATACAAGGTGTTGAATAAGCGTTCCAGAAAAATTAAAGAGACTTATTATGTCACCTTTGATGACAACTACATGAAGAAGGTTCAAAGGACTGAAAGTGCCTCAAGAGACATATTCCCATAATCTGGACAGGTCTCGGTTCCAATGTCCAACCTGTTTGATGAATACCTTCGGCTATTCGATGAACCAAAAAAAGCGATTCATTCAGAGGCAACAGCAGCAGATAACAAAATTGATAATCTCAAGAAGGTCATAGACGAAGCTACTAAAGAAATGGAAAGCGAACCACCACGTACTAAGTCATCAACAGGCTCTCCAAACAACGATTCAACGTTCCAGGGGGAGAGCTCTAAAACTTCAAAGACAACCGATGTTTTTGTTGAGGGGGAGAATCCACGTTCATCCCCAACATCTAAAGGTTCAGATGATAGGGAAAACACTGATCCAAAACAAACAAGTGATAGTCAAATCGAGGGGGAGAAACCAACTTCCACAAGAAATGCAGACTCTGATGCTGACAGATATTTCACTTCGCCAGTCGAGGGGGAGAAAGAGAAAGAAAGTGATAGTTCTATTGACGAAGGTGAGAGTGATCAGTCAGATGTTGAAATAGAAGTAGAAGCTGAATTGAATCCAGAATATGATCCATGCTATCCTCCATTAGTGAAATGGACAAAGGACCATCCCAAAGAGCAAATTATTGGTGAAACTTCCGAAAGTGTTCTTATTCGATCTGAAGTGAAAGCCAAACAAACTACATTATTCTCTAAAGTGGAATTTTGTATGTTTAATTCGTTTATTTCCAAAATTGAGCCGAAAACTGTAAATGTTGCACTTGATCATTCAGATTGGGTTCAAGCAATGCAGGATGAGCTCCATGAGTTCGAACGCAACAGAGTTTGGAGGTTGATTCCTACACCAAAAGATGCTTTTGTTGTCGGCCTGAAATGGGTGTTTAGAAATAAGCTGGACAAAGAAGGGAATGTCATTCGTAACAAGGATCGATTGGTAGTAAAAGGTTATTGTCAAGAAGAAGGGATAGATTATGAAGAAACCTTTGCTCCAGCAGCAAGGTTGGAATCTGTCAGAATCTTCCTTGCATATGCTGCTCACAAGAACTTCGAAGTTTTACAAATGGATGTCAAATGCGCTTTCTTGAATGGAGAATTAGAAGAACCGGTCTATGTTGAGCAACCACCTGGTTTTGTGAATGAAAAACACCCTGATCATTGCTATGTGCTGGATAAAGCTGTCTATGGGCTAAAACAAGCACCGAGAGCCTGGTATGAAACACTAACTTGCTTCTTGAAAATGTCAAAATTTAAACAAGGTTCGGTTGACCCAACCTTCTTTCGTAAGAAGGAAGGAGAACATTTGATAATTGTTCAAATTTATGTTGATGATATCATCTTCGGCTCCACGAATCCTAGCTTAACAGTTGAATTCAGGAAGTTGATGGAGACTAAATTTGAAATGAGCAGAATGGGTCCAATTAACTTTTTCCTTGGTTTGAATATTAGACAGAGACCAGAAGGTATCTTTATAAATCAGGAGGCATACACCAAGAACTTACTGACAAAATTTGGAATGAAGGGTGATTCAAAAGTGAAGGTTCCTATGACATTTGGCACTAAGCTAACCCCATCTCTAGAGAAACCTGCTGTGGATATAACACTTTATCTTCAACTGATAGGGTCCCTTATGTATCTAATAGCTAGTAGACTAGATATTATGTTTTCTGTTTGTTACTGTGCCAGGTTTCAAGCCAATCCAAGAGAACCTCACATGCTTGCTGTGAAGAACATTTTTCGATATCTGAAGAAAACTTCATTTCTCGGTCTCTAGTATCCTGCAAGATCTGGATTCTTCATCCAAGCCTTTTCTGATGCTGATCTAGGAGGATGTGGGCTGGACAGAAAGAGTACTACAGGTGGATGCCAAATTCTTGATGGGAAACTTGTTAGTTGGCAGTCCAAGAAACAAACACGTGTTTCGTTATCCACAACTGAAGCTGAATATATTGCTGCAGCATCTTGCACCTCTCAAGTGGTTTGGATTTAAAGTCAACTAAGAGATTATGGGCTAAGTATCATTTCATCAAGGATCATGTAAAAGATGGGAATGTGGAAGTACACTTTGTTCGATCTGCTGATCAACTGGCTGACATCTTTACTAAAACCTTACCAGAAGCAACCTTTAACAAAATCTTACAAGGCTTGGGCATGATGGAAGGAGAGTTGGTACCGAATCCTCAAATCTCTCATTAAAAAATTAGACAACCGAAATGGACAGACAGCTCGGTCTATTTCGGCTCTAGACTTTTAGGGAACCGAAATGGACAGACCGGTCGGTCTATCTCGGCTCCGTAATTTTCTGGAACCGAAATGAACCGAATGCTCGATCTATTTCGCTTCACTCATTTAAAGATAAGGTTTCAGTTGTATATTTTGCACATATCTTTCTTTTGGTTTGAACTTAATTATTCTATCTTTCTGTTTTATTCTTTTTCAGAAAATTTCAAAAATTAAAAAATATTTATGATTCTGTTTTTTATTATTTTTCAGAAAAATTCCAAACTTTCACTAAGTTTTATTTGTCTCGATTGTTTGTCTATTTGGTTTTTCTAGTGTGTTTCATTATTCTTCTTAGGTGATATGAATACCCGTATAACCGACTATGGATCTAAGGAAGGTATGATTCAATTTCAAAATGAACTAGTTAAGGGTCCCTAGAAGCATGCTGCTGCATGATGTCTTAAGCCTCTACGATCTTGAGCAGGCCTTAATGATTCGATCTACACCTATCGTTTCTTCCAAATCAGGATAATTTATACTACTCGGTCTAGAGCTACCTTACTCTTCTTACATGAGTTAAGAGTTTCTCTGCTCTGTCAGGATTATCTAGCAGAAGGTACATTTGGTTCTTTAGCCACCTCCTTATATTTTCCATCTACTTTCGGTTCACTAATGTAACCCTTGAGACTCTCGGTCTTTACCACTGAGGTTTTTGGTTACACAACATCTGTGTTTGTGATCTTAGATACGTTTACCACGTGCCGAGTGAGATCCAATATCCAACACCAAAAATGAATTGACGGTGAATTATATATTCAAGAACTTACTGGTTACCTAAGGAAATCTCTCTTTTTATTTTTGTGTGATCTTTTATGAAATTGTCTACTGCCAAGGCATTTCTTCCCACCTACCTGTTCTACAGACCACATCGGTCTCACAGGTACTTCTTCCAACGTTCGGTTTTATGTTAAAAGTCGAAGTTCGGTTGAAGACAAGCTACCCTAATCCTATGGTTAAAAGAAGCCTTTCAATATTTATTAACAAACATTTGATCGTATTTTTCGCGAAACCACACAAGCACTTTAAGTCTCTCTTGACTTTGAAGGAAGTGATTCTTGCCCGGAATCCTCTGCTTTCTGTCTAATAATAAGACATCACTCACATCCCATACACATTTGATTTGTTTCTTTATCTTTGTCACACTTATGCACGAAATTTTTTATTTTCCAACATTCTAGTTACTGTTTGGTATGAGTTTTTTTATCTATTGCAACCAAACAAGGGGCTATTGTGGAATTTCAAATGCCAATTGAAGATAAGATTTAGGCGCGTGATTTCGATCGGTTTCTAAACCCATGCGTGTTGACGTATACTTGGGAGTAACCACACTATCACATCGCACTTTTTCAGGTGACGTTTTAGTGATCTCATCATTATCATCATGGTTTTCTCTCTTCAGGCAATGGTATATAAAGGGTTGAATGTTTTATTTGTCTTTTACCAGCACTCAATTCTCTCAAACGTAAACGACAAGTAAACACTGTTCATCTTCTTCTCCATTCATCAATGGCGACTTCCTCTTCAGCACATGATCAGACGACATCATCATCCTTGCTCACCATTAAACCTAACCAAAATATGATCATCAAACTTAATCCATTCTTGTATGGCTCATATATGCTGCAGGTTGTGGAATGTTTAAAATATTCCCCCTGGTTTTAGCCCTAACCCAGGTTGAAGCAGTCTTAATGTCGCTGTTATCACAGGTTCATTCCGCGGCGACTTATGACAAAAACAAAGATCATATCTATTTTACCATCCACGACAAGAAGTCTTCGATTTCAAAGGTGAAGTTCTGTTCGATTTTGGGTCTTGCAGTAGATTCTTCTATCATCTCGCCAGACTTTATCACCACATCTCAGCTATTTTCAATGATATACGAGATGGGGTATACCGATGTGCTAACAATTATTACCAAAGTGAAGAAATCTTGTTTACCCTCTCAATGGAATAGATTGCTCACTCTACTGATTAAGGGTTTAGCAGAACGAAGTGGTGGTTCCGATACTACTAGCAAGGGTTTTTTCGCTATTCTTTACGGCCTCTACAACGGGATCAATCTTGATTATGGCTCTATAATTTGGTCTTAGGTGGTGGAAAGTCTCAATACATCGACACGGAATTCTGAAATTTCATGTGGATGTTTTTGGACCCTGATTACAAGGAAGGCAATTGATTCTTTATAGATTCCGATCATGCAGGATGCTCTACTTGCTTCTATTGCCACATTTCATACAAAGAAGATAATTCTCTCTGATTCGCGCAAGTTTCCTCATTATGGAACGATTCCTGAAACCATGTATTGTTGTGTTACGGAACAGAGCAATGTCTTGGCTGACTATAGGAAACTTCCTCCTATCGGACCGAGAGTTCTGTCTCCTGAGCAGCAAGCAGCTTTGGATGCACTGGAGAAGCCTGCCAACAGAGGAAAGAGAGTTTCAAAGAAAGAGGATCCTGAGTAACGTAAGTCCAAGTCCTCTAAACGCAAGTCTGGTGAAGGAGATTCTTCTCAACCGAAACAGAAGAAAATAAAGAAGATGGCTCGCAGACCTAGAGAGAACACTCCTCCAAGCATAGATCCTGCAGATGAGCAAAGTGAGGAAGAAGAGGTTTGTCATGTCTCACCCTGAGAGCCCACTCCTCCACGTTCTCCTACTCCACCAGAATCTCCAAATCACAACAGAGTTCCAACTCCACCCCAATCGCCGAAACAGACTGTTCCACTTTCTGTTCCCACTGTTACTACACCCCTTACCACTCAAGCAACAACCTTGCTAATCCCACTACCAATTACTTCAGTTCCTATTTCTACTATACCCTTATCTTCTCCACTCATAACTGAATCAAAAACCACTACCATTGCCAAATCCACAGTGGAAGTCAATGTATCTGATACAGGGGCTACTACTGTGACTGAAACTCCAGTCATTAACATACCACCTTCACCAACCCCATCATCTGATTCTGGTGCTACTCTTGGGGGAGACGATGAGGAATTTGACTCAATCTACTATAGTCCTTACAAACTTCCAACCGATGATGAGGCTGATGCTCCTGTCACAGGTAAACAAATACATGACATTCATGAGAAGTTGGATCAATTGCTTGTCGACAGCAAAGCCTATGGTGGTGTTGTTCTTAAAGCATTTCTGGAGACAGCCATTACATAGTATACTGAGGCAATTGACAAATCTACGGCGACAGTTAATGAGTCTACGTCCACCTGAAAGCACGCAACCAAAGAAGTTTCTGAGGTTGTTCATACAACTCAAATTTTTCTTGAGTCGTTGAAGTCTCATGCTAACACCAATGCAGCAAAGTATCAATCCTATGTGGACTCCTTTTCTAAGTCCCTTCACGATGAAACAACTAAGTTTGAGGCTGTACACTTTGAGCTCAAAGCAGAAACCACTTCTTTCTTAAAATCAGTGGATTCTTGTTTTGACGCTCTTGCAGCTAATCTTGCAACCGAGAGTGCCTTGAAGGAGGATTTGGCTAAACAGCAAGCAACCATTGATGTTCAGAAAGTGCAACTAGCCCAAGAAGAGAAAGAAATTTCCTTGTTGAAAACTCAGAGGGTTGTTTATAAAAGCTGTGCAGGAGATGTGAAAGATTTGCTGACAAACTTTCTTGAAGCGCATGATCCGATCTTAACTCTAACTATTCAGAATCATCTTCAATCTAAAGTCCTCCCTGCTATTGCCATTTTAAGTGAAATGAAAGGTGTTTCGGAGGGAGTTGTACCTCCAAAACAACCGGGAGTGAGTAGTGCTCGTCATGCTCAAACAACCGAAAGTCACAACAGAACCGAAGGTTAATTTAACTTCGGGTTCTGGTTCTCAATCAAAGCAAAAAGAGATTTGTGATGACAGTTACAATGATGTTGAAGAAACTATAGCTGATGCTCTAAAACGAAAGAAAAGAGACAGAGAGCTTGATGAAACGATGAAAGTTGCTAGGGAAGCAGAGGAGCGAGAAAAGAAAACTAAGGAAGAAGAGGATACCTTGCAATGCAAGAAGGCTTTGTTTCCTGAATGGAACAGAGATACACTTATCAATCAGGCGATTGAGTTTCCTTCTGTTTATTGGTTGGAACCAGTTGCTTAGTTTGATTGTGATAACTCTAAAGACTCGCAGTTTGATATGCCTATTACCAGAAAAGCTTTTACATTTCACTGCTTTGAGGTGACTGTTGAGGTTCCGCATCCACACCCAAAGGTTGACAGGGAATTGATCGATTTTTACTTAAAGAATGGTCAACCACAGTACTTAACTTGGAGTGCACAGAAGATTATGACAGTCAAGGTACTAAAACCTTCACCTGTTGGGAGATTCGTAAATTTCAATTTCAAAATCACATGTGGTTCAACAAACACGGTGTCTATAATCTCTCTAGCAGATCTTCCTAACCTTAATCCACATGATTGGATTCTGCTATACAACATTCTACTCTCTAATCTTAAGGAGTATGAGCCGATTTTAGAACATCTTAAAAGAATGTTGGCCTCGTATATCCATGAGCTTGCAACTATGGATCAGGAGATAGCAAAGGTAATGAATAGAAAGCTGACTATCAAGCTAACACCTAAACCTGGTGATGTTAACAAGATGAAATTGGGACAGATAGATTCAGCAAATCTAACTGTCATGTTCACGAAAGGTGGAGGACACAAGTTTCTGTTTGCTCTGGTTGATAAGCATCTGTTTTCAACAGACTGTTTGGAGTATATCATCAGTATCATACACCGATGCAAGCAGAACTCAGCAGCTGATATGAAGAACTTTACTGACATGCTTCAGTGGTATATTACTTTTCGCCATCATATGTTAGCCATTATACCGAAGGTGTTCAAAACTGTGAAGAAGCCTCCTTCTGTTAAAAAGGAATGAGGTTTCGGCTCCAAGGACGCAAAAGGGGAGATTGTTGAGTCCATTTGTGTTGCGTCTTGGGTCATATATTTTGTATCCGGATTGGGCCTGTCCATCCTTGTTTATCTAGATTAGTTTCATTGTTATCTAGATTAGCTGTTAGGGTTTTAGTATATACATGCATGCATGTATGCATATATTACAAGTTGTGAATTACGTTGATTCTTGTAACCCTAAACACCTCTACAGATTGAAGTTCTTTATCGAGCTCTTCTGAGGTGTTATAGCATTAATCATTCGACATATTCAGTGCCATACTTGTGTTCTTTATTACGTTCTTATTTAATATCCAGCTTAGAATCATATGATCCTAAAAGAACTTTATTCTAACAAGTGTGTATGAGATCCAACAAACCATCACGCCTTTCAAAAGTACTAGTGAAGGGTGATTTAGTCATCTTTACAAGTAAGCAAGATTTGCAAGTGATATCCGATCTTAAGTCGAATTACTCCAAAACTCCAGCCTTTTGGATTTTTCCTATGCGCTTCTTGCTGACATGTCCAAGACGACAATGCCACAAGCATGCTTTATCCAATTCATTGGAAGAATCAATATGCAACACATTATTTCCTAAGTTGTCTACAACATCCACAGTTTCATATACATCATTACAAGGTAATGCTTTAGAATAAAAAACACAATTATAATAAGCATTTATAGCACCCATTTCATTATCAAATGAAAAACTATAACCTTGTTTGTACAAACCATGAATGGAAATAATATTTCTTGCCATATCAGACGAGTAGAAACAATTATTCAAATCTATTTCTAACCCACTACTAAGCAATAAAGAGTAAACTCCAATCTTGGTTGGTAAAGGTGCAGTGGCAACATCGCAAGGGCTCGGAGTGGACTTGGGAGACCAAGGAGGAGATGAGATAACATTACCCAAAGTTATTTGAGACAGCATACTTTGAGGACGAATTCTAAGACAAGTGGGGAGAATTGACTAATTGTGACGCCTGATTCCTAGTATGCATTTAATTTAGTAATTTTTCAATTTGTATGAGCAAATCAACAAGTTAGAAGCCCCAAACTTGTCGAGTAGAGATCAGAATAGATGCGAGTTTTAAGCAACCTACTCAACGAGTCAAGAACCCTCAACACGACGAGTAGGACTGGCACAGTGAAGTCATTTTTTAGAGAAATCTTGTGTGCGTGAAGCTTATGGAAGAAAGAAAAGCTTAAAGACTCAAGAAGGAGATATTAGATCCAACAACATCATTTCATTCTTAGCATTTTCTTGTAAACAAGTCTCAAACTTGCTTAATGATTTCTTTGATCTCTTTTGTATAACTTTTATTGGGTTTTTGGTCCAAATATCTTGATCCTTGGGAAATGGACGTCCCAAGTGAGTATACTTCCAAATCTAGGACCTAGAAGGGATTTCATGGTATAAAGATGCAAACTTTATGTTGGAATAGTGTCTAAGGCTATAACTATATTCGGTGGTGCATGGTCCTTTTGGGTTGCCTTCACCATAGAAACTTGAAGGATGATTTGTTAAGAGAGAGTAAATATTATAAGGAATAATATTTAGCTATTTGATTAATATAAGTCATAAATTAATTGGTATTAATTTGGTGACTTAAAGAGATTAATTAAATAAGAGGGTATAAACTGTCAATTGTTTGATAGTTAGACTTTGGACTATAAATCCATTAGGATGGACTTTGGACGGTTTCTAAGAGCTTTAGGATAGCTCAAAATAGTCCATAAGGATATCTATGGAATGGATTTGGATAGCCTTAAGTGGAGATTATCCAATTAGGGTTTAGGGTGAAACCCTTAAGGAGTCTAAAGGTATAAATAGGCCCTTGGGGTGTGGAATTCGTGTACAACCTTTTAGAACCTAAAGCAAGGAACTTCTGGTCGAATTCCATCCCCTCTCCTCTCTCCTAAATCATCTTGCTTGCTATTGGTGTTTGTAAGCCATTAGAGGAGTGACAATTGTGACTCTAGAAGCTCCAAGACAAGAAGATCAACAAGGAACTCAAAGGTATGATTCTAGATCTGTATTAATGTTGTTGTTTAACCTAATTAGCCATTAGAAGTCTTGGATTCACAAGCATGTTTATTAGAAAGCCTAGATCCAAGCATTAGGGTTTTGCATGCGCACATAGGAAAGTTCTTATGGCTAAAACCCAACAGTGGTATCAGAGCCTAGATTGGTTTTCTACAAATTGTTGCTTGAATAACTGAAACAAACCTGCAAAATTCGATTTTTTTGGTTTTTGAGTCATTGACTCATCGAGTTCCATGGTGGACTCGTCGAGTAGGCCTGACTCGTCGAGTCCCCTTGTGCACTCGGCGAGTCCAAGCGTCAGGAAGGGCCAGATTCGGGATTTCTTTGTGTTTATCTTATCCAAACTTTCCATAAACTAATTAGATCAATATGAATCCGATTTCTTGATAAATATAAGTGTTATCTTGATCTAGTTAAAGGTAATTATCAACTAATTAAATATTTAGCTTCCCTATATGATAATTAATTAATTATTTTGATTATTTTTTGGTAATTATCCTCAAAGAAATCAAAGATAAATCAAATAAAGATAATTAAGATATTAATTGTTAATTGAAATTATTTGTTATTTGATCCTCCATGTTTTTAAATGTTTAAAACCTACCCTATAATTTTGAAATTTAAATTTGTGATTAAAAGCTTTAATTAGACAACTTAAATTTCAAACCCTAGATTTTGAAAAGTTTAAAATACAACCCTATACTTATATGATATTATTAGAATAATATATATATGTATAACTAAATGCTAGTCTTACCGCTAGTAGGCCTCATTCACGAAGCCGGTCTATAAGGTGGGTATAAGGTTGCGGCCTATAAAATCGCGCTTAATGGGTGTACACTCACACCCACCGCTTGCTTGATTGGTGGAGGGTCGTTAGCCGAACGGGTAGGATAGGGCAACCTCATCCTCTCATTAAAAGTATAATAAGAAATACGAAGTAACTAAACTTTTTTTTAAATTTCCCAATCTTAGTTACTTTAGGAAAAGTGAATTGATGCAATCCCATGAAATTACACTTTGCACCTTGCTAAGATGTTAGTGGAGCGTGTGTGGTTTACCGGCACACTAATTGGTTCTAAGCGAAGGTGGCGAAGGGTGATTCATTGTTTATCATAGTTAGATGGAGCGTGTGTGGTTTACCGGCACATCGAATAGGTGATCGTAACAATGAAGGCACCATGTAAATTTGCATGGTAATTCACACCCGCTTTGTGATCCTCGGCATCCCAGTCACAAACAAGAGGGGCATATCGAGATTTAAACATGTCATTGAATAGTTCAATGAATCTCATCCGAACCTAGGAATTCTCAAAAACACTTAGGACTAAAAGTTTAAGTTTTGTGATGGAGAATTAGTGAATCGTCATTCACTTACCTTCAATTTATTTGCATGTTGGATTACGGCATCCCTTTTCTAGTATGTAAATGTTATTGTTGGATCCTAGCCCTAATTTTTCTTATTGGGTGATAATTAGGGATTCTTGTTCTAATCTATCTTTGTCCTTTCTATAGATGTCAAACGCAAACAACGCTGCTGCTAGTTCTTTCACGTTGATGAGCCTTTGCCAAAAGGTCACCTTCGATGGAACGAACTTTGGCGAATGGATAAGATACATTCGCACCATTGCTCGCTATGAGGATAAAGAGTATGTCCTCGACGAGAAGCTCGAGAAAATCAACCCAGAAATTGCTACTCCCGCCGAAATAACCGCCTTTGAAACCCATGAGCGAGATGCGACGAAAGTACATTGCATCATGATCGCCACCATGAACTCCGAGTTCCAAAAGTCCTACGAGGACATGTATCCATACGAGATGCATCAAGACTTGTTGGAGAGGTACCACCAAAACGCGAGACAAGAGCGTTACGAGATCTTCACGAACATGATTTCCGCCAAGATGGGTCATGGAGAATCTCTTACCGTGCACTTGCAAAAGATGCAAAGGTATGTCGACCGCCTTCGCAAGTTAAATGTTGACTTCGGCGAAGACTTGGCGATCGACATGGTGCTTCACTCTTTGCCTCCAATGTATAATCAATTTAGGATGACCTACCACATGAACAAAGAGGAGGTCACTCTAAGTAAACTCCAAGGTCTCTTGAGGGTTGCTGAAAGCAATTTCAAGGACAAGTCTGTTGCACCAACTCCCAATCCGTCTGCTGCTCCTGTCTTGGCTATTGGTCAAGGGAAGGGAAAGAAGAGGAAAGCTTCTTCAAATAACTATCGAAAGGTGAAAGCCCGAGATGGTTCCTCTTCTAGTGGGACCAAAGTTGATCCCTCTAAACCCTGCTCTAACCCGAAGGAGGCAGAGTGCCACCACTGCCACAAGATAGGACATTGGAAGAGAAGCTGCCCGGATTACCTGCAAGCCATCAAGGAAGGAAAGATCAAGCCATCTTTCGCAGGTATTTATGCAATAAAATCTAACGATTCTAATCATGCTATTTCTTGGGTTCTTGACACCGGTTGTGGTTATCACATTTGTTCTAATGTGCAGGGACTAAAAAGAAGTAGGGATGTGGAGCAAGGAAGAATCAACCTAATCATGGGGAACAGAAGATCGTCGCATGTGACCAAGATTGGAGTGTATTCTTTGGTGCTTAAGAATAGTTTAGTTTTAGATTTAAACAATTGTTGCTACTCGCCAGAAATGGCTAGAAACATCATTTCATTTCATGGTTTATATAGACAAGGTTTTAGATTTTCTTTTAATAATGAGAATGGTTCTATTTTGGCTTATCTAAATGGTGTCTTTTATTTTGAAGCTATACCATGTAATGGAATATATGAAACTGTTATGATTGTTGATAACTTAGGAAATGATGTTTTGAATATTGATTCTTCCACTAGTATGGATAAAGCATCCTTGTGGCATTGTCGTCTTGGACATGTCAACAAGAAACGCATAGCCCAACTCCAAAAGGATGGAGTGTTGGAGTCATTCGACCTTAGGGAAGATGACACTTGCGAGTCTTGTTTACTTGGAAAGATGACTAAGTCACCCTTCACGAGTACTTGTGAAAGGGGTGAGGGACTATTAGACCTAATACATACCGATGTATGTGGACCTTTTAGATCAACCACGAAGGATGGGAACCGCTTCTATGTGACCTTTACCGATGATTATAGTAGATATGGGTATATCTATTTAATCAAGCAAAAGTCAGAAACCTTTAAAAAGTTCAAAGAGTTCAAGAATGAAGTGGAGAATCAATTGGGCAGGAAAATCAAGATGCTTCGATCCGATCGAGGAGGAGAGTACCTAAGTCTTGAATTCCACGATTATCTCAAGGAGTGTGGAATAGTGTCGCAATTGACGCCTCCTAGGACACCGCAATTGAATGGTGTGGCAGAAAGGCGTAATCGAACCTTATTGGATATGGTTCGCTCTATGATGAGTCGTGCTTCACTACCTATTTTCTTTTGGGGGTATGCCTTAGAGACTGCCGCCCATATCCTTAACCGAGTCCCTACTAAAAAGGTTGCCAAAACACCTCACGAGATGTGGACGGGGAAAGCTCCCTCGTTGGCACATATCAAGGTTTGGGGTTGCGAGGCTTTCGTAAGACGAGATACTCACGACAAGCTTGAACCTCGAAGTGAGCGATGTATTTTCATCGGCTACCCGCAAACTTCCTTTGGATATCTCTTCTATAGACCGAAAGATAATGTTATCTTTGTTGCGAGGAGAGGAGTTTTCCGAGAGCGAGAACTCATAAGCCAAGGAGACAGTGGGAGGCAAATCGAACTTGAAGAGATTCAAGAATCGATAGATGAAGGAACCTCTACCGCTGGCGTTCAACCCGAGGAGGAAACTCCGGTTGAACCGATTGACGAATCCTTACCTCTTAGACGTTCCGATAGATTTAGAGTTCAACCCCAGTTTTATGGTTTTCATATTACTACCGAAGGGGACACGTATATTAGTGATGGTACACTAGTAAATCTTGATGAACCTAATAGCTATAAGGAAGCCATGGCAGGCCCGGAGTCTGCGAAATGGAAAGAGGCGATGGATAGCGAGATCCAATCCATGTACGATAACCAAGTTTGGAATTTGGTTGATTACGTGTCCGAACGTAAGACCGTAGGGTGCAAGTGGATCTTCAAGAAGAAGACCGACGTGGATGGGAACGTACACACGTATAAAGCGCGATTGGTTGCGAAGGGCTTTACTCAAACTCCCGGAGTTGACTATGATGAGACCTTCTCACCAGTTGTGAAGATTAAATCTATTAGAGTGATGCTACCAATTGCCGCATTTCATGATTATGAGATTTGGCAAATGGATGTCAAGACCGCTTTCCTTAACGGAAAGTTGGCTGAGGATGTTTACATGGCTCAGCCAGAGGGGTTTGTGGATCCGAAGCATCCGAATAGAGTGTGTAAGCTTGAGAAGTCCATTTATGGACTTAAGCAAGCGTCTCGCAGATGGAATCTTTGCTTCGATGAGAAAGTCAAAGAGTTTGGATTTGTACGAAGCGAAGACGAATCTTGTGTATATGTCAAAGCCAGTGGGAGTGTAGTAAGCTTCCTCGTTCTATATGTCGATGACATATTGCTCATAGGAAACGACATCCCGACTCTGCAGGAGGTTAAGTCCTGGCTCGGGAAGTGCTTCGCTATGAAGGACCTCGGAGAGGCTTCTTACATTTTGGGAATAAGGATAGTAAGAGAAAGAAGTAAGAGACTAATTGGACTTAGTCAGAATACTTACTTGGAGAAGGTACTAAAACGTTTTAGTATGGAAAACTCAAAGAAGGGAGAACTACCGATACAAGGAAATGCCAAGTTGAGTAAGACTCAAAGTCCGAGTACCGAAGCCGAGATAGCAGAAATGAGCCGAGTACCATACGCTTCCGCAGTTGGCTCAATCATGTACACTATGACTTGTACTCGCCCTGATGTAGCCTTCGCTTTGAGCATGGTTAGCAGATATCAAGGGAACCCTGGCGAAGCACATTGGATTGCGGTGAAGAACATCCTTAAGTACCTTCGGAGAACGAAAGAATGGTTCTTAGTCCTTGGAGGGAGTGATGACTTGAAGGTGCGAGGGTATAGTGACGCCAGCTTTCAAACCGACAGGGACAACTATCGTTCGCAGTCGGGCTGGGTCTTTACCCTAAATGGAGGAGCAGTGACATGGAAAAGTTCCAAGCAGGAAACCGTAGCTGATTCAACGTGCGAATCAGAGTACATCGCAGCAAGCGAAGCGTTGAAGGAGGCAATATGGCTGAAGAACTTCATCGGTGATCTTGGAGTTGTACCGGCCATAAAGGAGCCTATGGAGATTTTCTGTGATAACGAAGGTGCGGTTGCCTTGACCAAGGAACCGAGGGATCATGGTAGATCTCGACATATCGACAGAAAATATCACTTCATTAGACATCGTGTAGAAGAAGGACAACTCGTTGTGAAGAGGATATCATCAGAAGATAACCCAGCAGATCCGCTTACGAAGGGACTGAGTAGGGTTAAGCACTTGCAGCATGCTAGGAGTATTGGGCTGAAGGATGATATTAGCATAGATTAGATTGTATTAGAAACGTATAATAGATAAATGTAATTAACATTTGATGATTAAATAAAGAAGTTTTATTTATGAGTAAAGTTACTATCACATGTTAGTTGTTTAACTATTGTTTCACTTTGCATGTTTTGACTTCCAGAATAATTGAGTTTATTAGGAATAATCGAATTATTCAAATGGTCCACAATCGTTCATATGTTGGGAGTAGATATGAATGAAGATTGTCGTGAATTGGTGTGTAGAGTGTCTAAATGGTGTTAGACATAGCAAGAGTTGCTGCAACGTTCATGAGTGCTTATGAACTGGTTTTGAGCATTGGAATAAACCCGCGCTTGCTGGAATCACCTTATGGAATACGATATAAAAGGTGATCGCAAGACGATAATATCATATGGTCTTAAAACCTAGATATATGGTTTATTATTTGTTAATTGATTGTGCATTGATAATGCGAAAACGCATCAGTAACTTGATGTTATAAAACGCATTGTTGTGTATAGTTGGTTAATGAATAAGTAAATGCATATAAGTCGAAGTTTATCTGTAAATTTTATCCTAAGAGGGTAGAAGAGATATCTTGGCCACTCGATGATTTGATTTGACTTATGTGCCGGGCCCGGTCAGAACTGAATTGATGTGTTCGATTAAGTTCTATGTCAAATAAATCGAAGATCGAGAAATCTAAATGCTAGACTAACCATTCCATAGGATTGTCAGCATGATATCTAACAGAGGACTGTACGATCCCTTATCTAAAGGACAAGATTGATTAGATCAGAGTTGACAGCGTCTTTGAGAGCTACGATTGCAAACCGTATTATACTTGTATAGTTACTAGACTTATCCAAGTGGGAGACTGTTGGAATAGTGTCTAAGGCTATAACTATATTCGGTGGTGCATGGTCCTTTTGGGTTGCCTTCACCATAGAAACTTGAAGGATGATTTGTTAAGAGAGAGTAAATATTATAAGGAATAATATTTAGCTATTTGATTAATATAAGTCATAAATTAATTGGTATTAATTTGGTGACTTAAAGAGATTAATTAAATAAGAGGGTATAAACTGTCAATTGTTTGATAGTTAGACTTTGGACTATAAATCCATTAGGATGGACTTTGGACGGTTTCTAAGAGCTTTAGGATAGCTCAAAATAGTCCATAAGGATATCTATGGAATGGATTTGGATAGCCTTAAGTGGAGATTATCCAATTAGGGTTTAGGGTGAAACCCTTAAGGAGTCTAAAGGTATAAATAGGCCCTTGGGGTGTGGAATTCGTGTACAACCTTTCAGAACCTAAAGCAAGGAACTTCTGGTCGAATTCCATCCCCTCTCCTCTCTCCTAAATCATCTTGCTTGCTATTGGTGTTTGTAAGCCATTAGAGGAGTGACAATTGTGACTCTAGAAGCTCCAAGACAAGAAGATCAACAAGGAACTCAAAGGTATGATTCTAGATCTGTATTAATGTTGTTGTTTAACCTAATTAGCCATTAGAAGTCTTGGATTCACAAGCATGTTTATTAGAAAGCCTAGATCCAAGCATTAGGGTTTTGCATGCGCACATAGGAAAGTTCTTATGGCTAAAACCCAACACTTTATGGCCATTAAAGCCCCATGCAAGTTTTAGGGTGTCATTTTGGCCTTTTAAGCTCCAAAAGTCGTTGCATGGATAGAAAGTCAGAGACTTTACGTGATCATGTAGTGTCTAGGGTCTAGATCTCAGTTCATATGCTTTGGCTTGAAGTGTTAATGACTTTAGGATCTAGATCTAGGTCTTAAAGAGTTAAGGTTTAAGCTAAACCCATTATGTAAGGCTATTAAAGGTAAAGTTGGAAACTTCACCCTTAAAAGGACATTTTCAGTATATATGGGAAGTATGAAGCTCAGATCTCAAGAATAGGGGCTTAATCCATTAAGATGAAGCAGCAGACTGAAGAACTCGGCGAGTACATAGAGGGACTCGATGAGTTAGAACGACTTTTCCCGATTTTGTAAAGGGTAGAACTCAAAGAGTTCAAGGGCGGACTCGATGAGTGTAGTTGGAAAGTCCTGATTATGTTGTTAGGAGAAACTCGAAGAGTTCTTGAAGAACTTGACGAGTTGGATCATGATTTTAGGGTTCTTCTGATTTATCGAACTCGACGAGTTGACGGGTCAACTCAGCTAGTTGAGTCAATCCAGGGTGTTGACTTTGACTTTGACCAGGGGTAAAATGGTCATTTTACCCTAACAAGAATTATTGTATTTTGACTAGGTGTCATTGTTATGATGCTAGCCGGGAGTCGTTGGAGCAACCGTTAGAGATTCCTTACCGTCAGATTCGGCAATCAGCTTTGCGATGTGCGTTTTTTACTGGTTTGAACGAAGGCACCAAGGCAGACCTATATATGTTATGTGTATTGATTGGTAGCTGAGTGTGGGCGGGGCCCATATCTCATAGCATTATTTAAGTATGGATATAGGATTGATTGATAGACTTGATTATACTTGTTGTCTATATGATAATTGTATGCATGTTTAGTAGTTGGGTGTGGGAAGGGCCTGTATCTCATAGTTAGCCGAGTGTGGGTGGGGCCTGTATCTCATAGTCAGTGGAGTGTGGGTGGGGCATGTATCTTATATTTAGTGGAGTGTAGGCGGGGCCCGTATCTCCTAGTCAGCAGAGTGTGGGTGGAGCATGTATCTCCCGGAGTGTGGGTGAGGCCCGTATCTCCTAGTAATATGATTTTGTGTATGGTATGTGGTAGTTTGAGGAGACTCGCTAAGCTTCGTGCTTATAGTTTTCAGTTTTGGTTTCAGGTACTTCCAGTAGCAAGGGGAAGAGCTCGGGATGACTGTAGTGCACATACCACATCATTTAGCCTGGGATGTTATACTCTGAAATTTGGATATGTGATTTTGATATGATTTTTTGACGTGATATTTTGAGATACTATCACCAATGTTTTGATGATATGATTTTGTTTACTATTGTTTTATTTATAAATTAAAAATAAAATTTTTGGTCATGATTTTTGGGCTGTTATATTTTATCAGTGTACGGCTAATATAGTGAATCATTAACCTCTTTAATAGAAGAATTTTTGGGAAAGATTGGGTTGGTGCATGTAATACATCATGGAAAATGATATACCCATTGGCACATATTATTAGAATTTTCATAAGCACCTGGCTTCATAAGTTGAATTATAAATTTTTAAAGAAGAATATATGGCAAGAATGGATTGGTGCGTGTGATAAGCTATGGTGTATGAATTAACCACCGACATAGATTTTTTCAAGCTCTCATTGGCATACAGTACATGTAACGCCCGCAGATCCGGGCTAGTCAATTTAGAGGCAATAGGGGTCAAAAATGACTTTTCGACAAAAGATTATTTAGAATGAATAGTCTTAACCAAGTTTTAGAATATGTCACAAGGTTTCCGTACATATAAAGAATGCCGAAATCCGAGTTATAACGAAGAAGTTATGGCCCGCCGAAGTTTTACGGCAAAACCGGCACAGCACCGGAAGACGTAAATAGTGAATTTACGATAGAAGACTTTTTAGCCTTATCAATCTAAACAAAAGTCGTAGAATATGTTAAACTAAGAGCGTCGATAAAAAGAACGCCCAAATCTGACTTCGTATGAGGAAGTTATGATTTTTCTAAGATTCGGCTTAGCAGTGTACAGCCCGAAACTCGAATTTTAGTTCGAGCGGTTTTTGGCTTACGTGAAATAAATGAGAGTTGAAGATCTCATTAATAGGAACTCAATGGTAAAAAGACAGACGAAAACGGAGTCCGTATGAAGGAGTTACGAATTCTTCGCGGTCATTTAACAGTCTAAACGCCTCGTACTGTTACATTTAAGATCGGTCGAGAATTAGCCGACGGAGTCAAAATGAAAGTTGTAGATATTATTTTTACCTACGCATGGATATAAATAACGTCAAAAACGGAGGTCGTATGTGAAAGTTACGGATTTTAGAAGTCGGAAGTGTGTTGTGCGAAAATGGGTGATGTGGCACAATCTTGGCCATTGCTTTCTCCCCAAGTCTTGCCACTAGATGGTGACATGTGGCACCAAGTTCAGCCATTTTCACCCTATAAATACCACCTCTCCCACCCTCATTTTCTTCACACCTTTCCCATTCTTTCTTCTCTTTACTCTCTCTCTAGAACCTCTCTCTAGCCCCGAAATCCCCCAAAAAGCCTAGGGAACCTCCCTAGCACGAGGCGGAAGCCCCAGAGTGCTCGACGGCTCCGAGAAGAAGAGCTTTTCGGCTCGGAAATGATGCTCCAAGCAAAGCCTGGTTTTCTATAAAACCCGCTGTAAGTGAGCTACGTCTACGCTATTTTTAATATAGTTTTTATTTAATTATATGAACGTTATTAAGAACATATAATAAATACTTGGGCTATTATTATGAGTTATATAAGTATTTTTTTTAACGCTTATATAATAGTAATAATAGCTAGACTATTAATTAGTCTCGGTGAATAATAGACTAAAATCTATTGGTGATAATACTAGGTTTCGTCGAAGGAAATTATTTTAAAGTAAACGAAGCGCTGTCCGAGTACCGAGTCACCACCTTCTCAGGTGAGTGCATAGTCCCTTTCATGAACATGATTTTAATATAAGTATTGATTGAAGTATTAATTATATGTTTATGTGCGAGTTAATTGATGTTGCTTGAAATTCGTGTTAAAGAACATACCTGATTATATTTGATAATTTAGGATAAAGAGTAGACCTAAATTAAATATGAGGAATATTGGGTAGTATATTCTTACGAGTACAAGTGAGTTAAACTCAGAGAATAGAAGTTAGTATATGTCACTTATCCGGGAGTATGGATTAGACATAGTCATTGTCCCTAGTCCGAGAATATGGATTAGGCATAATCATTCGTCGTTAATCCGAGAGTATGGATTAGCTATTGTCCCTAGTCCGAGAGTATGGATTAGGCATAATCATTCATCTTTAATCCGAGAGTATGGATTAGTCATTCGTCCCTAGTCCGAGAGTATGGATTTGGTAAATTCGTTCATTTCTGATCCGAGAGTATGGAGTAGGTAAAACGACTAATCTTAGGTCCGAGAGTATGGATAGCCTCGTTGCGAGGATCGACGGGGTGGGATAAGAGTTGTTTATATATATGTATGGTGAAATTGTATATTTTGTGAATTTTAAACTATATATATGGTATAACATTGTGGGATTGAAATCCCTATGTGCTCACCAGGTTTCCCAACCTGACCCACTCAGTTTATTTATACCACAGGTATTGATATGAAGTGACATTACACTGAGAGATTTAAAGAGATGTAGACCACTAGTGTGAATAATTGTAAGTTCTGTTTATGCTTATGTTCCTGTATTAACGATGACATCCCAAATGTTTTAAAATGAAATAAATACGTTTCTTCGAAAATGTTTTAATAACGTATTTACCATGTTTTTCTGGGAACAAATTCCGCAACCTTTTTATAAAATGAAGTACTCTGATTTTTATAAAGCATAAACAAAATCGGTCTTTTCTGGCCGTGATTTTGGGGATGTCACAGTACACTACGCGGAATCATAAAGCTTTTAAGAAGAATTTATGGGCAATAAGGGGTTAGTGCGTGTGATAGTCTGCGATACATAGACTAACCATCGAAATAAATTTTCAAACTTTTATTAATGTATGGTTTATCATAGTTAATTGTTAAGTTTTATAAAAAAAGAGGTCGAGGAGAGAATGGGATGTTTCAATCACGCTGAGGTGGAATTAGTGTGAATCATAAACACTGTAAGCTTATCAACAAGAAGTGGTTTATCTTTTGTACCATAAAGTTAAATTTCAGTCTAGAAATTATAATTCACCATCGACTCATTTCATATGATACAAGATAAAAAAATAAGGAGAAAAACAATTTGAATAAGACAATAGAGTTAGTCAACCAAGGAGGTTTTCTAAAAGAGAAACTTGTGCAACTTTTTCAGAAATGAGATAAAGACCCGATTCAGCAAACCTTTTCATTTGAATGCTCATAAATGAGTTTGCTTTCACCGAGATATCTCCCCATCAACACTATCTATAAAATAGAAAGTAGGAAAGATCAAATATCAACATAAAAGATATAGCAAACAGGGAGAGAAGATTCCTTAAATCGTTGAGGTATTGCATATTGATACCAATCTTCATGTTCACTAAGAACAAGCAAAGAACAAGAACTAGTCTTTGTAACCAATGAGTTAATAGGATGCAATCTTTGTAAACTTCAAGTTATGAGAGTCACCAAGACAAGACTCGAAGGTTTCATACTGTCACACCCAGAAAATCAAAGGCGGAAACATTTCCAGGGTGGACTACCACGTTGTGTATCAAATCCAATGTACATAGTAATCACAGTAAACAACCATTACATTATACATACATATATATATATATATATATATATATATATATATATATATATATATATATATATATATATATATATATATATATATATATATATATATATATATGAAAGTTTACATTTGTTTCAAAAGTAAAGTTATACAAGATATACATATGCATCATATTAACAAAAGTTGAGACGAATCTTCTGAGCACTCCGTCTTCTCCAAAAGATATCACCGGGTACCTGTCTAACTTGGACCTGAGAATACAAGCGGTTTGAAAATCAGCATAAAGCTGGAGAGTTCATAAGCGGTTTTGTTTTATGAAAATGTATCGGTTTCGTTTAGTTTCCGAAAAGGTTTGTTATCCAAGAAAATCCCATATTTTCTTATGTAAAGATTGTTTCGTTATCATTTGTTACCAATTCGATTACGTGTTGTATTTTACCCCAGGAAAATCCCATATTTTCCTAATTGAAAGACCAGTTGTATATCACAAAGTATAGTTTAATACACAAAACTATATGATGAAAATCTTGGGATCACTATCCCGAAAGAGATATAAGATAGTTTGACACATATGAAAGTACAGATTTAAGATCATGGGACTACCATCCCGGACTAGACACGAGATAATTTGATATATATGGAAATATAGATTGAAAACCATGGGATCACTATCCCGGACAAGATATAGATATAGACCATGGGATTATCATCCCGTACTTAATATAGACTGAATTCATGGGATTACTATCCCGTAATAGATATAGTTAAAGACCATGGGGAAAAACATCTCGTACAAGTTATAGATACAAAACCATGGGATCACTATCCCGTATAAGATATAGATTCTAAAACCCAAACTGTGAATAAACTAATATTAATACACGTTGTGAGTCGGGTAACCATGCTAATACGAAAACAAGACCTCCTTGATGTTTGTCAGACGTCGAAACGATATCCAAAAATTTATCACCCCAGGCGTGCCTGCCTAACTGTAGCTAGCGGTTAAGGTGTGGGATTGTTAGTCCCGAATAGATCTATTCACAAATTCCGCGCTCTCCCTCCAGGAGACTCTGGTTACACTTCCGGGGAGGATTTACTGATCATCCATAAAGGGTAGTAACTATCTCACAAACTAGTACTAAACTATTCACAAGGTTCTCATACGATATTGACATACAGAAGATTATGAAATGTAATACAGCGAATATAGATACATACAATGAGCTTATCTGACAATACATTCAAATGATACGGAGATAAACTGAATCAGACATAGTTTATCTAATAACCTTATATATATCAGTACATGATAAAACGAATAGTAAAGAACCCCAAATTATTCCCATAATAATTTAATTAGTTTTGTTATTTCCTTAACTAAAATCCATCTAGTTGTAATTGATAAATCAATCCTTACGCTCAGCATAATACATAAGGAGTAAAAGAGTTTATAAGTTTGTCAAATATTATTTGAAACATATCAAAATCATGATTTGAAAACAGTTATAGTTTGCTTGTATTCCCCTCCCCCCCCCCCCCCCTGAAAACATTGAAAACAGTGAAAAAGGCGTAGGGGTATGAACTCACCGGACGAGAAATGTGACGATTTGGATGCTAAGAGTTGGTCTGGGGCTTGCAAACACACGAGGTTCCTAAGTATAATGTAAAGATACACATTTGTATCTAATTAGGACTTAGATTGATTATTGGATAGGGACAAGTGCTTCAAGTCGCGAAAACACTCCGATACAAGTGTTTGAAGGGACCCGGGTGGCGTTTAAGGACATGTAATGATGCGAGGGACTTAGGAAATGAGTTTACTCCCCAAGGGTACACTTTTAAATGGTGTTTACGGCCAAAACATCCATTCCCCATGAGTTTACGGCCGTAAAGTCATGATGGGTGGTTTATGGTGCAATTTGGACTTCAAACACTTAGGGGACAATTTCTAGATTTCGTTTAAGGGTTTGGAATAGGTTTAAAACACCAAAATGATACATTTTAGGGAGTTTACGGCCTAGCATGGTCTCATGGCCGTAAACTCCTATAAACCCATGAAAAGTTGTGTTTTTGGATTCCAAACCAATCACATGTGATTGCTAAAATTGTCCCAAGGCCTTATATGCATTTGTTTGAAGTTTTGAAAGGGTTTTTGGAGTTTACGGCCAATGAGACCCCTTTCATGGCTGTAAACTCTCTTAGAGAGTAATTCCATGTGTTTTAATGCCAAAACTTGTTTGTAAGGACTTCTAAAATTCATTCCAAGGCTTTAGGGGTGGTTTAAGGACATTTTGACATGTCTTTATGAGTTTACGGCCAAAGGCTATGTGCTTAGGCCGTAAACTCCTATATGTAGTATGTTTGATGTGTTTATGGTTTCCAAACCATTTTTAGATGATTCTAGGATTTACCACAAGGTTATTGGTTGAGTTTCAAAGCATTTTGACATGTTTAAAGGCACTTAATCCCCCTTTTAGAGGAGTTTACGGCCCAAGCACATGCCTTGGCCGTAAACTCTTGTTTGTCCCCCAAAAATCATGTTTAAAGTGTCCAAATGCTAAAACCATTACTCTACAAGTCATATCTAAGTCTTGTTTGTGATTTGGAAGGGTTTAAGGGCATGAAAACCCCATATATATGAGTTTACGGCCCAAGCATGTTCCTTGGCTATAAAATCCTTCAAATGTCTAATATTTCATGTTTTAAATGTTATAAGTCCTTTTCATGAAGCCATTAAGTCATATCTAAAGTCCAAAATTGCTTAGAAGGGGTTTTAGGGCTTAAAAACCCACTTATTATGAGTTTACGGCCTAAGCTCATTCCATGGCCGTAAACTCATATACAAGGCCTTAAATCATGATTCAATCTCGAATTTGAAGGCTAAAGATTCTATACATTATGGTTAGGAAGGTACCTTAGGGATTTGAGGCCTTAAATTTGAGTTTTGGACCCTTAAACTTTGGATTTAGGAGAGAGGTTAGAGAGAGAGTAGAGAGAGGAAGAAAAAGCTTCAAATGAGTGCTTAAACATGTTTATATAGGTCCTAAAACTTGGAGACGATGGAATTCTACCCGATACCGACGTTAAACACGACTTTTGGTCGCACCCGATTAAGTTTCCGTCACCCGGCGGGGACGTTTCTAAAACTTATGAAATAAATATTTTGGGCTAATTACATGAGTTCCTGAGTGGTTTAGTCACTCATTAAATTATAATAAACATATAAGTTTAAATAATTTGACCCAAAGTGAAAACGGAACGAATTTGATAACGGCGACTTTTCGGGTAGGACGGGTTTTGGTGACGAACAATTTCGGGTTGTTACATTATCCCCCCATTGGAGGGAATTTCGTCCCGAAATTCAAAGAATAAGATATAGATCATGAGTTTGAAATGAGACACGAATGAATTTGTTACTTCGGATCTTCACTTTCTCAAGTGGAATCGGGCCTCTAGTGGGTGTTCTAGTGAATTCTCACTATCGGGACGTGTTCTTGTTTCGTACCTTGACTCTTTCTCAATCTATGTTATCAATTGGTTTTATGGAAGTTCCAACCCTGGATGACTTCGGTTTCCTCAAGGAATCACTAGGGTTTCGTTGGGTAGAAGCTTCTAAGGATTCGAGACATGATGTACTGGATAGATGTTAACAAGCTCTAAGAGCATCCGAACCCTGAAGATTGCAGAATCAATCTCTACAAAGATCTCGAAAAGTCTGAAGTGGGACTAAACTTTAAACGTTCGAATGAAATTCCCGGAAACTCTTCGGGATAGACATTTAGTAGAAAGAGCTACTAACTTCCCGTTTCTCAATGATCACAGAAATGAGGGATGTGTGGTAATTCGTGTCATGAAAACTTTTGAGTTTTAAATCATGAAACAATAAGAAGGTTTGATGCCAAAGATCATGAGAGTTAGGTCGGGGAGAAGATATAGACAGGCGAGCCTCTCGAAACCAAGATAACAACATGAATGAGGCTTAATCATTCCATGTTAAACGTAGCATCAAAGCATTTTCGTGAAAAGTGTTCCCCCTTTTAAATCGAATGGAACAGAGTAGTCCTCCGGACCGAGGATTCAATCTATAGGTACGAAGTTAGTGTTCTCAATCTCATTGGTTAGTCGTCTCGATGATACACATTTCGATCACGTACGAAGGATTGAGCTTAGAAAACGTTCGAATAGATAGATAACAGGTTTCCCTCTAAATACTGGAATCGAAAAGAGTTGCAGGTATAAGAATTATCAAAGAGAAGTATACCTACGGCGATAGAGGGATCAGTGGTGGTAGTTGCTTTGGGGAAATTTCTTTTGAAGTGCCTTGCTTCACCACAATTGTAGCAAGCCGGACTGATTCCTGCTCCCAATGATTGGTTCATTGATTTGATTGGTTTTCTACAGGTTCGAGCAAGATGGCCCTTCTTGCCACAGTTTTCGCAGATCCTTTCGCGGCATGGACCAGGAATGCGGTGATGGTAGTTGCACTTACCACACCAAGGAAGGGTACCGGTGTATCCACTGGTAGGAGTTTGGGCTGTGGATCCAACAGCTGAGACAGCAAAAGGGGCAGTCGCAGCATGGACTACTACCGTTTGTTGTTTCTTAGAAGAACCTTTCGTACTCGGGGCCTTCCGCTTGTTCCGAGATTTCTTTTTGCTTCCGTCTCCACTGGTGTCTGGTTCGGGGGTAGTAGCTTCCTCATCAGAATTGTCTTCGTAATCGATCAAGATTTTCGCAAGACATTTAGCACTGTTGTAGGTGTCTGGCTTCGCAGCCATGACATTCCCTTTGGTTGGCTGGGTCAATCCCCAGATGAATCTCTCGATCTTTTTACTCTCCGGGGTAACCATTCCCGGACAGAGTAATGCCAGGTCATCGAATCTCGAGGTATAAGCGGCTATGTTGGAACCCTTCATCTTAAGGTTCCAGAGTTCGTGTTCTAGCTTCTGTATTTTGCCCCGAGGGCAATACTCTGCAAGCAGAAGCTCCTTCATAGCTTCCCAACCCATGGCATTTGCTACAGGTAAAGTTAAGGATTTGACTCGGCCGTTCCACCAAGTCAGGGCTTTATCAAGGAAGGCACAGGCGGCAAATTTTACTTTGTCAGACTCCGAACAGGCACATATTTCGAAGATTGATTCAATTTTCTCGAACCATCGAGTTAGGGAAATGACACCTCCAGTGCCATCAAAGGTTGTGGGCTTCGCGTTCATGAAGTCTTTGTAGGAACCCCCTCTTCGGTGCTCCTGGCTGTCTTCTGGATTTTGGGGTTAGGGACCACCTCCGGAGCCACCGGGATTCATTTGTGACATGGTTGCCACCATTGCAGCAGTCAGAACTGTTTGAAGTGATGCGAGATCAAATTGAGGAGAAGGTGGTGGCGGAGGAGGAGGATTGTCGTTGTTCTTCGAGCTGGGTCTCTTTCTTATAGGCATCTTGATCGAAAAAGATCAGGAAAGATAGGATTATAAGTCCTCTGAATTGAATCAAGAGATATGGAACAGGGGATATCTCATCAAGACAGATATAGCATCATACTAAGCGATAAAGCAGGAATGAGTTATCAAGACAGAACATTTTATCGCTAGTGGAATGGTCAAGTAACATCGCGTATACGAGGATTTTCTACGAAGGATTGGCTCGAGAAATACTCCCATAGTATTTCATGGTTCGCTGCAGCGACGATTCGTTGTTTGAGATATTAGGTAAGTTTTAGGCATGCTGCGTACCACAGTCATTCCCAAGCACATGTTGGCCGTGTCTTGAATGAATATAGTTGGCCAGGCTATATTGATCCTAGACACGACTACATAACTGCCCAGGTTTAACCACAATGTACAACACCCATTTACTTATGTTTTGTTCTACCTGCAGTTACAGATTTCGACGATTCGGTATACTTGTATACTTTTGAAAATACTTATAGTTTTGAAGATACTTTTAATTCAGAGCACTGAGGCCCTTTAGTGTTTATAGTTTTATACCATGTAAGGTTTGGTATACTCCATTCACTATAAACAAGGGCTCTGATACCAATCTGTCACACCCCGAAAATCAAAGGCGAAAACATTTCCGGGGTGGACTACCACGTTGTGTATCAAATCCAATGTACATAGTAATCACAGTAAACAACCATTACATTACATATATATATATATATATATATATATATATATATATATATATATATATATATATATATATATATATATATATATATATATATGAAAGTTTACATTTGTTTCAAAAGTAAAGTTATACAAGATATACATATGCATCATATTAACAAAAGTTGAGACGAATCTTCTGAGCACTCCGTCATCTCCAAAAGATATCACCGGGTACCTGTCTAACTTGGACCTAAGAATACAAGCGGTTTGAAAATCAGCATAAAGCTGGAGAGTTCATAAGCGGTTTTGTTTTATGAAAATGTATCGGTTTCGTTTAGTTTCCGAAAAGGTTTGTTATCCAAGAAAATCCCATATTTTCTTATGTAAAGATTGTTTCGTTATCATTTGTTACCAATTCGATTACGTGTTGTATTTTACCCCAGGAAAATCCCATATTTTCCTAATTGAAAGACCAATTGTATATCACAAAGTATAGTTTAATACACAAAACTATATGATGAAAATCTTGGGATCACTATCCCGAAAGAGATATAAGATAGTTTGACACATATGAAAGTACAGATTTAAGATCATGGGACTCCCATCCCGGACTAGACACGAGATAATTTGATATATATGGAAATATAGATTGAAAACCATGGGATCACTATCCCGGACAAGATATAGATATAGACCATGGGATTATCATCCTGTACTTAATATAGACTGAATTCATGGGATTACTATCCCGTAATAGATATAGTTAAAGACCATGGGGAAAAACATCTCGTACAAGTTATAGATACAAAACCATGGGATCACTATCCCGTATAAGATATAGATTCTAAAACCCAAACTGTGAATAAACTAATATTAATACACGTTGTGAGTCGGGTAACCATGCTAATACGAAAACAAGACCTCCTTGATGTTTGTCAGACGTCGAAACGATATCCAAAAATTTGTCACCCCAGGCGTGCCTGCCTAACTGTAGCTAGCGGTTAAGGTGTGGGATTGTTAGTCCCGAATAGATCTATTCACAAATTCCGCGCTCTCCCTCCAGGAGACTCTGGTTACACTTCCGGGGAGGATTTACTGATCATCCATAAAGGGTAGTAACTATCTCACAAACTAGTACTAAACTATTCACAAGGTTCTCATACGATATTGACATACAGAAGATTATGAAATGTAATACAGCGAATATAGATACATACAATGAGCTTATCTGACAATACATTCAAATGATACGGAGATAAACTGAATCAGACATAGTTTATCTAATAACCTTATATATATCAGTACATGATAAAACGAATAGTAAAGAACCCCAAATTATTCCCATAATAATTTAATTAGTTTTGTTATTTCCTTAACTAAAATCCATCTAGTTGTAATTGATAAATCAATCCTTACGCTCAGCATAATACATAAGGAGTAAAAGAGTTTATAAGTTTGTCAAATATTATTTGAAACATATCAAAATCATGATTTGAAAACAGTTATAGTTTTCTTGTATTCCCCTCCCCCCCCCCCCCCCTGAAAACATTGAAAACAGTGAAAAGGGCGTAAGGGTATGAACTCACCGGACGAGAAATGTGACGATTTGGATGCTAAGAGTTGGTCTGGGGCTTGCAAACACACAAGGTTCCTAAGTATAATGTAAAGATACACATTTGTATCTAATTAGGACTTAGATTGATTATTGGATAGGGACAATTGCTTCAAGTCGCGAAAACACTCCGATACAAGTGTTTGAAGGGACCCGGGTGGCGTTTAAGGACATGTAATGATGCGAGGGACTTAGGAAATGAGTTTACTCCCCAAGAGTACACTTTTAAATGGTGTTTACGGCCAAAACACCCATTCCCCATGAGTTTACGGCCGTAAACTCATGATGGGTGGTTTATGGTGCAATTTGGACTTCAAACACTTCGGGGACAATTTCTAGATTTGGTTTAAGGGTTTGGAATAGGTTTAAAACACAAAAATGATACATTTTAGGGAGTTTACGGCCTAGCATGGTCTCATGGCCGTAAACTCCTATAAACCCATGAAAAGTTGTGTTTTTGGATTCCAAACCAATCACATGTGATTGCTAAAATTGTCCCAAGGCCTTATATGCATTTTTTTGAAGTTTTGAAAGGGTTTTTGGAGTTTATGGCCAATGAGACCCCTCTCATGGCTGTAAACTCTCTTAGAGAGTAATTCCATGTGTTTTAATGCCAAAAACTTGTTTGTAAGGACTTCTAAAATTCATTCCAAGGCTTTAGTGGTGGTTTAAGGACATTTTGACATGTCTTTATGAGTTTACGGCCAAAGGCTATGTGCTTAGGCCATAAACTCCTATATGTAGTATGTTTGATGTGTTTATGGTCTCCAAACCATTTTTAGATGATTCTAGGATTTACCACAAGGTCATTGGTTGAGTGTCAAAGCATTTGGACATGTTTAAAGGCACTTAATCCCCCTTTTAGAGGATTTTACGGCCCAAGCACATGCCTTGGCCGTAAACTCTTGTTTGTCCCCCAAAAATCATGTTTAAAGTGTCCAAATGCTAAAACCATTATTCTACAAGTCATATCTAAGCCTTGTTTGTGATTTGGAAGGGTTCAAGGGCATGAAAACCCCATATATATGAGTTTACGGCCCAAGCATGTGCCTTGGCCGTAAACTCATTCAAATGTCTCAAATTTCATGATTTAAATGTTATAAGTCCTTTTCAAGAAGCCATTAAGTCATATCTAAAGTCCAAAATCGCTTAGAAGGGGTTTTAGGGCTTAAAAACCCACTTATTATGAGTTTACGGCCTAAGCTCATTCCATGGCCGTAAACTCATATACAAGGCCTTAAATCATGATTCAATCTCGAATTTGAAGGCTAAAGATGCTATACATTAAGGTTAGGAAGGTACCTTAGGGATTTGAGGCCTTAAATTTGAGTTTTGGACCCTTAAACTTTAGATTTAGGAGAAAGGTTAGAGAGAGAGTAGAGAGAGGAAGAAAAAGCTTCAAATGAGTGCTTAAACACGTTTATATAGGTCCTAAAACTTGGACACGGTGGAATTCTACCCGATACCGACGTTAAATGCGGCTTTTGGTCGCACCCAATTAAGTTTCCGTCACCCGGCGGGGACGTTTCTAAAACTTATGAAATAAATATTTTGGGCTAATTACATGAGTTCCTGAGTGGTTTAGACACTCATTAAATTATAATAAACATATAAGTTTAAATAATTTGACCCAAAGTGAAAATGGAACGAATTTGATAACGGCGACTTTTCGGGTAGAACGGGTTTTGGTGACGAACAATTTCGGGTTGTTACACATACATTGTGATCCGTGATAGAAGAGTTGAGGAGCACTGTCTTGTTGAAGAGGTCTTTAGATCTTAGATGGGAATCATTGTAGAGATGACAGTGTCTATGGAAATTGTATGTGCTATGTGTCATAGATTCACTTTATCCCATTGCAAATGAGATATCCTATCAAAAAAAGGAAGAGATATGTGCCCAAAAGAACAAGTTTAGACATATTTCTTCTCTTATCTGGCCTCATCGTCAGGATACTTCATGTCTATCAACGTGAGCATTAATGCCATGAAGTGAGCATTTGGCGTTGAAGAAAGGAAGAAGAGCCAACGCCAACTATTCTTACTCTGAAGATCCTACAACGAATGAATGGCACACTGATCCATTTCAAAGGGACAAATCAGTTAAGATCATTGTCGAAATAAAGGCAGAAGATCTTGAGACTTAGAAAGTGAGAGAGAATAGCACACGTAGGCAAAGTTAGTAGCATGATATATAATGTATACTTTTTGAAGCTGAAAAAAATCTCATATTAACCTAAAACTCAGCAGCATATGTTCAAAGTTTTTAAGGATAGCAAAAAGTAATATGAAGTCGTAAAGCAACATAGGCTAACACAATTAAAATTAAAGCATGTAAATGGTATTGTCTCTAAGTTCAGTGAGCACAATTTGTTTGTTTTAGTCAATGACCTTTCCATCATTGTAATCAAAGAGAACATTGTAACCATCGTCAAAAAGTTAACTGATGGAGATAAGATTGCTTTTGAGGCCCTTGACATCGAACACATTCTTCAGCTTGAATGCTCCTCAAATGTTCCAACGACCATGACTACTCCTTCATTATTGTCCCCAAAACAACAATAGGACCATCTTTCTCCACAAAATCTATTAAGAGTATCTTAAGACTAGTCATGTATCTAGAGCACCCACTATCAAGGAAAGTATGTTCCAGATCCTGACGAGTAGAGGACACATTCTAGCTCTTCATATTTTTTTCTTAGACAACTTCAAAAGTATGAACGTCACACTTTCTGGAACCACGATCAGGGGTATTATTGATGAGATCCATAAGTCCCTTAACATTTAACCCTTCGTCTTCAGATGTATCCTCTTATCCCAACCATTCCTCAGTTTCCTCCTGGTTTGAAATGTAGAGTTTTGGAAAAGAGATGTTATTATTCTTTATATGGGCTAATAGCTTCTTGTAAAAGACTTCATGACTTTGAGCTTCTTTCTTCTCTTTACATTCCTTGGAAAAACGGTCAGGGCTTCCATATTTAAAACAATTACTAGAGTTTATTTTCTTTAAGTTAAGTTTTCTCACTGAACTACCTCCCTCGGACTAAGCTCTTTGGACTCAATTTGACCTGCTTTCTTCGTAACATTTAACATTAAGTGCAACACTAGAAACAAGTTCATCGGTAATTTCTTCATTACTTGTTTTGCTCTGATCAGAGTCATCGGATTGGCTGATGATATTCATTGCTTCTTTTCGGGAGACGAAGGCTACAAACTTCTCTTTGTTTGTGTCCTTCATTATATCTTTACAAAGAGCTTTGGTTTCTTCATAGTTTTGTAGATTTCCAAACAAGTAGTTAAGAACAATGAGGTTAATCTTCTCATTATTCTTAATAAAATTAGCGTAATGTTCCCAAATTTTTCCAAGAGAGTCCAAGAACTTTAAAACCAACTAAGAAGAATGCTCGACAACTCCTAACCTATGCATATTATTCACTAAACACTTAAACATATTCAAGGTTTGAGTTAGAGATTCACCTTGCTCAACAAAGAAGCTCTCATATTTTCGATTGAGGTTGTTGATGGTTATCGCTTGAACTTCCACAGTGCCTTCATAATCCACTATTAGTTTCTCCACCATCTCTTGAGTTGATTCACAGTTCTGAAGTAAATGGCACACGTGGTAGGGAATAGAGTTTCCTATGGCTGCCCTAGATTTCACATCAAGACTGATAGGTCTCCTGTCATCATCATCATAAATAGCCTTTTGATTTTGCTTCAATGGACCAACATGAGCATTATCAACCATAGGTTGATACACAGTGTTAGGTCAAACCTCAAGAATGATTTGATGATCATAATGCGGAATATAAGAACGAACACAATAATGAAGATGTGATTGATGAACAAAATATTTTATTCAATAACTTGAGGAGATTACACTATAAGAAAAGATTAAAGTACATCTATTCTACCTAAGAAAGCTTATTATGATTGGTGGCTACATATTTCATCACTTGAATATTACATGACTATTTATAGGGAATAAAATAAGTCTTGGGCCAGTAACATACACTTCATCAAAGGGGTCCATTGTCATTATCCATTGAATACTTTGAACCCTACATTCACCCCCTCAAAGTATGGAATGGATGACGAGGCTTCAACCTCCAAAACAAGCATCTAGAAAATAAGAAAGGATCCCGTGACGAGGACTATTAAAAGTGATCCACGAATCTTGATTCTTCAATAGTCTTCAAACCGGGTTCTAGGATATAGAAATACGAAACCAATCATTGAAGTAATGTTTTTAAACTTCATCTTTTAATGTAATCCTAAATATTTTCAAGAAATCCAAACCCGCCATAAAAACCCATTTCGAAATTATGAAACAAAATCATTTCTTATGTTTGAAGAACTCCCCCTCCAAGTCACAATGATCTTCAAATAAGCTAATGATATAAGCCACTAAAAATATCATGTAACAATTCAAAATTTAAGATTTGTAACGTCACTTAATCAAGAAATCACTAAAAGTTAGAGGTATTCAAAAGATTTAGAAGAGTTCAACGAGAACATTTGTATAAAAGCTACTTCTCTGTAAAAGCTTTAGAAGGGTTCAATGAGAACTTATCTATAAAAGCTACTTTCATATCAATACCACAAGCTTCATAAAAAATCTTCAAATTTGAAAAGTCACAATCTAATTTCGAATGGCCATATCAAATTCTCCCCCCTTTTATAATCAAAAATATGATTATAAAACCTTAAAATGGTAATGAGAATGATCTTGAATTGGATAAACAATTACTATGGTCCCCCTCGACAAAATGGAATAAACATTGAAGTTTAAAATCCAAAATAGTCGAAAAAGTTTGACGTTATTGCGAAATATAACCTTCTGAACCGCCAAGACTTGTTGGAATCTCATATGTACTGTTCACGAAAAATCCAAATTTGTTCATCAGCCCTTTAATTTGTAAGCAATTCGGAATATGGATCAATTTAACATTTTGCTGAAAGTCAGGGGACTTGGATGGTAATACTGCATCATCTTCCCCTTAATTTGATATGGACAAAAAAAAAAGATTAAGGGGGTGTTAAGCTTAGCTTTTAAGAGGTAAAAAATCTTTTTAGGAAAAGATAAAATGTAAAAGATGTTTGATAAAGACACCTTTAAAAACTATTTTTGGATTTTTGATATAAGGAAAATGTGCGTTTTGGAAAAGTAAGGAAAACCTGATTTTTTGTAACTTTTCCAAAAATGACTTTTGACCTCTTAAAAGCTAAGTCAAACACCCCTTGAATGTATTATCAGTTTTAAGTATTGAAAGTGTTTCCAAAAATATAGACTATTCTAAAATAAAAGATGTTTCCGATTTTTGCACGATAACATCGTTTTAAGTGATTTTTGTAGGTTTTGTTTGTATTATTTGTTTGGTTATAAAAGTTTCTGCATTTTTGATTTTATAATTTTTTATATATATGTTTTTCTCTATCGTACGGTACATATACAAAGGCATAAAATTTTTATCTCGCCCCGAATAGTAAAAAAGAATGGACCGCCCTGAACTTAGATTAATTAATGTATTTGAAAGTGAACATAAGTATCTCAAATGAACGGCAATTTCCCATTATTTGCGTGTGTGTGTATATATATATATATATATATATATATATATATATATATATATATATATATATATATATATATATATATAATCGATTAAAAAGAATAATCAAATAATTATTGTAAATATTAATAACATATTGTAATTCTTTAATCATGCCGTTAATTAATCTTGTTGAAATGATATAAACTTAAAATAAAAAAGGTTTAGGTTATTTTTTGGTCACTTAATTTTTGGTTTTATGTTTATTTGGAAACTTAACTCTTTTTAAGTTTTAAAAGTTTATCAAACTTTTGATTTTGTGCTCTTTTAGTTACTTAATTTTGTGTTTGGTCACTTAATTTTTAGATTTTTATTCATTTAATCACCTTACTTTTAAAATTGTTCTCAGTTGGTCTCTAAACTTTAATTTTTTTTTTTTAAAAAGTTTAGTGATTAAATGAAAACAATTTTAAAAGTTATGTGACTAAACGAGCACAAATCCAAAAGTTAAGTTACTAAATAAATATAAAACCAAAAATTTAATAACCTTTTAAAACTTAAAAATAATTAGGTGATCAAATGTATACAAAACTATAAGTTAAATGATTAAAAATGACATTAACCCCAGAAAATTATAAATCTCGAACTCTAGATCTTGATATTTTATATTATGTAAGAAAGAAAAAAAAAATTATATTTTTCTATTCCCAAAAGCATAATTTAATGTACTTTGTAGTATTTTGAAACATATAAAATGTTATTTTTTTGGTTTTAAAGTTAAAAGACATTTACAAGTGTATTTCCAAAAAAAGGATTAGATAAACGAAAAAGGGTTTACATCAAACCAGTTGTCATATCTTATCCACAAAATCTGTCACATCAAGCATTTTAATTTAATTTTCAAGTCTACTTGTTCCATTTTATTATACATATCTAATTGTAAAATGGAAATGAACAGTTTATTTTTATATTTTTGCTATAAAAGTTTTAGATATTGGTAGATTTAATTTCTATAATTTTGTAATCTACACTATAAACTTTTTTTAATTGAAACAGTATATATGCTTAAGATTTTTGTATGTCGGAAAGTTTAGAGCCATTATAAATAATAAATTATAAAAATTGTCTTCATAATTTATATAAAAAAAAAAAAAAAAGTACTTGTGAATTTTTTACAGAAACTGACCATGTTAAAAAAAAAAAAAAAAAAAAAAAAAAAAAAAAGTAGTCCTCACCTAATAGAATATTTATGAAATATGTAGTGCACTGTGAAATAGTGTTTTGATCTAAATACATCCATTGTTTCCGTCATTTTTACAACATCACAAAAAGGAGGTCCCATGCAAAGCCATAATGTGATATCGTGCGAGTCTATCGTGTAGCCCTTCAAAAATACCTTTTATCCGAATTATCCATCCGATTTTTCGGATAACGGGTAAATCGGATCGGGTAAAATCGAGTATCGGGTTAATTTTTTTGGATAAGTGTGTAATCCGAATTTTTTTTCGGATCGGGTAAAGGGTAAGTTGTTTGGGTTTCGGGTATACCCGATTACCCGAAATATATATAAGAAATAATATCCCTTTATGAGTTTATCTAACCCTCCCAATTTCCAAATTCCAATTTCCCTCGTTGAGGCTCGTTCTATTTTCCCACATCAAAAACCCGCGTACCTCATTCGCTCTTCGTTGGTATTCGTCACTAATGGATGACTATATTGAAGTAGAAGATGAGACGATTGAAGTTGACAACCCAACCAATGATCAAGTTCCACAAAAAAAAAAAAATAGAAAAAAAAAAAAATTCAACCCACGATTGAAAGTTTGAAATAATACCTGATATTTCAAATATTATTGAGTAAAAAATCTCAATGTTCAAAGTTAAGCATGGCATACTTATTTCATTACATTTATTTTTAGGTGCCATTAAAAAAAATTAAAAATCGGGTAATACCCGGATTATCCTTACCCGATCCATTACCCAAATTACCCATACCCAAATTACCCGAATTTAATTTGGTAGGGTAACGGGTAAATTTTTTTATATGAAAAATCTGAATTACCCGGCCCGAATTACCCGAAACCTGAAAACTTTACCCGATCAACACCCCTATTATCGTGAACCCACCTCTATGAACTCGTGTAAAATGGGAGGGATCGATGTAGAACATGTTCCAAAATGCTAATAATTTTCTTTATTTAAAGTTTAGATTCACGTGATAGATAAGAAAATTTCACAAAATTTTTTCTCTCGAGAAGGAGATAATATTTAGTTTTTCTTTCATAGGTTCCTATGTTTAACTCAATATGTTCAGCCAAAGGTTTGGAACGAAGGTTTATAAATTTTTGATGGTAGTGGTACAAGTAATGATGTGTTGCTTGATAATGACACCATCAATAGGAATGGAAGTAGGATGACATCAGCGCCAAATCAACTGAAGTGATCTAACAGCTTGGAATTGAACGAAATTCGCACACAACATGTAAAATGAGCCGATTAAGAAAATTCATCCCTTTGCTATGACATGTGATATTTTTCGGCCACCTGGGATTTTTTCCTCCTTATACGTATCTCATTTTCATTGTTTGTAAGGGAGATTTTTTCCTATTAATAGTAAAGCATCCAATTTTGGAGTCATCTTCGTTCTTTGTGTTCTTGTTGGTTGTACATTGTCATTCAATCTAATTGTATGGGCATCATTTTATATCATAGCAAACGTGATCGTCGCGTTCCATGGAATGACTGAGCTGATAGAGATTGAACACTTGCAACAATGAATCCAAGAACTCAAATTGTTACATCATGACTCACCAGACAAAGTGGTCAATCTTTTTTTTCGGACTGAAACGAGATTGACGCAAAGGAGGATACTGTGATGATCCATTGAGGAATATTGGTATGAAGGTTGAGATTCCCGACTTCACATGACATGCTCATCCTGAAGATTTCGTTGAATGGTTAAACTGTTGGATTAGTGTCTAAGTCCATAACTATTTTGGTATGTACTTGACCTGATGGTGCATGGTCCTTTTGGGTTGCCTTCACCAAAGCAACTTGATTGGAGAAATGAATAAAGAGAGAGAGAGGATAATATGATTTATTAATATGTTATAAGAATAATATATTAAAGGAGAAATCATATTTGTTTAATTAATATTGGTCAATAATTAATTAAGAATTAGTTTTGTGATCAAATGTAATTAATTAAACTAGAGGGGCTGAATTGTAATTATGTGATAGTTACAAAATAAGGTAAGGATTATCTTATATATATGGTGAACGAATTTGAGGTGTAAATCCCTTAGAATTCGAGTATGATAAGGATTCAAGGATTATCTTATTGGTTGCTTAATGGATAATCAACTAGATAAGGATAATGACTGAAACCCTATCTCTACACCTATATAAACACCCCTAGGGCTATGAATTCGTATATCCCTTCCCAAGAGGTCCTAGATACGAATTCTAACCTCTCACCCCTCTCCTTATACCTTCTCCACTTGCTTATGGTGTTTGTGAGCCATTAGAGGAGTGACACTTGTGACTCTATGCATTCCAAAGACAATACAAGGAGATTTGGGATTGTTATTGTTACATAACAATCAAGGTATGTTCTTAAACCTAATTACATGTTAATATGATTACTTGCATGCTAGAATTAGGGTTTATAGTCTTGGATTCAAAGCATGTACAATAGAGAAACCTAGATCCAAGCATTAGGGTTTGTATGAGCACATAGGATGTCTTATGACCAAAACCCAACAGTGGTATCAGAGCCTAGATTGGTTTCAATTGTATTGATGCATATTTGATCGAAATAAGCACTGAAAATCGATTTTTTGAGTTTCTGAGTGTTTGACTCGCCGAGTCACTTGGTGAACTCGCCGAGTCAGCTGTACTCGACGAGTCCAGGTCCAGACTCGACGAGTCAAAGGGTCTGACAGCTCAGATTCGCGATTTTCTTCCTGTTTTGGTTTTGGATAATTACCATAAACTTGCTTTTGTGATAAAATCCGAATTTTTTCATTATTATGTGATACCAAAATAGAATATAATTGTCAAAATTTAGATAATCACTTGTTTTATTAGATAAAGTTTGATTATTTGTAATTTAGATTTGAATTATCTTGTGAAATAGTTTCAATTTATCCCTTTAGGTTTTATAGTTTAAATTTGAACCCCAAAAGTTTTGTTGTTTTGAAATTTAAATAGTTAAAACCCTAATGTTTTGAAAAAGGTTTCAAAAACTTGCCCTCAAGTTTTGGAATTTAAAAGTTGATTAAAGGTTTAATTAGAAATGTTAAATTCTAGAACCCTAGTAATGTTTTGAAAAAGTTCAAATCACACCCTTATGGTTTTATTAATTAATTAAGGTGTATAATTAAAAGAGATTTAATGAATCCATAAAGGTTTAGGTTAACCTTTTAATTGAATTAAAAGTGTAATTGTTAAAGTTAACCATATAGTATTTTAAAAGTATAAAGTACACCCTATACTATATATAACATTAAAAGTCTAACATTATATATATGTATAAGTAAAAGTCAGTCTTACCGTTAGTAGGCCTCATTCACGAAGCTGGTCTATAAGGGGTGTTTAAGGAAATTGCCTATAAAATGGCGATTGAATGGGTATCCACTCTTACCCACCGCACTCTTGACTAGTGGAGGGTCGTTAGCCGAACGGGTAGGATAGGATGAAACCTTCCATTATAAGTATAATGAAATACAAAGTAACTAAATGTTTCGCAAATTCCCAATCTTAGTTACTTAGGCAAAAGTGAATTGATGCAATTCCATGAAATTACACTTTGTGCCCTTGCGAAGACGTTAGTGGAGCGTGTGTGGTTTACCGGCACACTAAATGGTTCTAAGCAAAGGTAGCAAAGGGTGACTCAATGTTTGTCATAGTTCGGTGGAGCGTGTGTGGTTTACCGGCACATCGAATAGGTGATTGTAACATGTGAGGGCACCATGTAGTTTGCATGGTTATTCACACCCGCTTTGTGATCCTCGGCATCCCAGTCACAAACAAGAGGGGCATATCGAGATTTAAACATGCCATTGAAATGTTCAATGAATCTCAAAGGATCTAGGAGTTTTCATAGATTTAAAACTTAAATTTCTTTTTCGTTTTTCATGGTGGAAATTAGTGAATCGTCATTCACTTACCTTCAAATGTTCTGCATTTGGGTTACGGTATCCCTCTCCCGAGTTGTAGGATATTGTGTTGGGTCCTAGCCTTGGAATTTCATTTGGGTGATTTACCAAGGACTCAATCAATCAACTAACTTGAATTCGTTTTTCTCCCGATGTCAAAGTTCGACAACTATGGTCTTCTCAAATCCCGTGGAACAAGCATTCCACATGAAGATGATATTCCACGATTCGATCGAGGAACAAGAAATCATGCTTCACTTCCTCCTCCTCCTCCAATTATTCTCCCTAACCCACAAGATTGTAAAATTGAAAAGTTCAATATCACTCAAGCCCTTTTGGCAAGTAAACATAAAGAAGGAAAGTCGGTGTGTGCACACGTCCTAGGGATGAAGTCGCACATTGATAGACTAAGAATGATAGGATCCATTGTCGGTGAAGAGATGGCTGTTGATTGGGTTCTTCAATCACTTCCTAACTCATATAGTGAGTTCGTAAGAGAGTACTATATGATGAACCGCGACGTGACCCTTATAGATCTCGCCTATATGCTTATTGCTGCTGAATCAGCAATGGTTTGGCGCAATAGAAAAGCAAAGTTGATTGGTGAATCTGCCTTCGAGGCCTCTGTGGATATAGACAATGGCAATGAAAGACATGCAATGATCGAAAAGTTTGATCATAAGAGAAAGGCGATGTCTGAAGTAGTTCCATGTGTTGTTCCAAAAGGAGTCAATTTGCTTTTATTGCCAAGAGAAGGGGCATTGGATACGAAGCTGCCCTATTTACCTAAGAGATCTAAGAGATGGGAGAGTCGAAACGTATGGCTCTAATTTAGGTAAAATCCATTAACTAACTCTTTTAAGCTTCATTCTAGGTTCTGAATACATAATGTGATAAGATTACATTTGATGTTTAGAAGGATCAAAGAAAAGAAAAGAAGCTTAAGGGAAGAAGTGAGCAGAATCTAACCATGAAGGAATGGATTTCGATTGCGTTTCTTGAAGATTAGATTCTTGAGCTACTACTTAGAGTTAGAATTAGATTGCTAAGAAAGATGTATTCGCATAAGTTTTTCAAAGAGTTGCATTGTGAAAGGACAAATTTTTCCGCAATAAAATAAATTTTGATTTTAAATTTTATTTATTTATCCTTACAATGGCGTGTATGAAAAATTGATGTTAAAATTATTAGCAATAATGGATTTGTTTCTTATTATGTTATGGAAAGTCAAGAATTTATCAAATAGGGAGAGTTTCTCATCGCCCAAGTTTCAATTGGACAGAAATTTGGAATCACGCAACTTGGTTGCATGATGAATGAGAAATTCCATATTTGGAAATTAGACAAATTCATTGACAATGTGTCAAGTGAAGGACTAGGAGATCGAGTACACAAAGTTGTGTGTTGATCAAGTTCACCATAAGAATAACAAAGATATTCGTCATGATTTACTAAAAGGCTTAGTAAATATGATTATACTTACAAGATTAAGTGTAATTCTAAATTGATTAAAGGGTTTAGATCAATAGTAGAACGAATAAGAAGAATCATGTAGGCAGAAAGATAAGAGTTTCTCCATTCTAAGAAGAAGGGAGAGTGGCTTTTATGCTTTATGATAGGTCTTAATGATTAAGAACCATATCTCAATTGATCCTCTAAGTGAGTCTTGGTACAATTGTATGTCCAAGAAGAGGAATCAAAGATTGATGAAATGGTCAAATCAAGAAGACAATCATACTTTGTTCCAATAACAAGTCTTAAAGTTAAGATTGTGACAATGAGTAAAAAGTATTAAAGGTTTATAACATTCATCAAATGTGGAAAGTTGTGATGTCTTGGATAAGACAAAGACCAACTATGACCAATTTATGAAGTGTTTTGATACAAGCTACACTAACTCTTGAAAATTTGTTTGTCAAGAAATGTTTATTGACAAAAGAATCTTATATGTCAAGGAGTCAGTGGGAGTCTTAATGGTCTCGAAAAGTTTCAAGAACAAATCAAATAAACCTTATCGATCATCACTAGCACACGAGTTGAGGTTTACAACCTATCGTAAAGACATTATTTTGTTTTTGTGCCAATCCAATCGAGTTAATTATGCATGTGAGTCCTATGAGTTCTCATTTGAATGCGTAAAAGGCAAGGACCTTGATCAATGAAAGGTACATTGATAGGAAAAAGGTAAGATGCTTAACTACTTGGAAGACGTGGTGGGCAGCTGTGCTACCATAAGGCAAGAAATCAAGATTAAGAAAGTTCGATCCATATGAGTTTGAATTTGTCGTAAACTTTGGTTTTAACAAATTCGCATGGATAGGAACACATACACCGTTTAAATCTAAGTGTCATAAGATTTCCTCCTTCATGAAAATGATTGTGAGAAAATGCTTTCACTAAGAAAGATTTTAAAAGATAGTGATTGTAAAATTGCATTCTCAAATTCGATCATGGTTACGTCATCCCTTTCCATAATTTGAATTGTGAAGTTTGGCAATTAGTCTTAATTGTTAAGACACACATATGAACTATCTAAGGCAAAAGTGTATAAGTTCAAGAAGCCTTGATAAAAGATTATCAAAGCACTAAGTATTAGAAACATGAACTTAAGAAATTCAATAAGTATTGTTTTTCTGGAAGTTAAGATGTTTATGAATACATGTCGAAGCTAGTGGGAGCATAAGTGTTATGTTTTATAATAATCATCATGATAGTGGGAGCATAAATGTTATGATTGTATGATTATTAAGGCACGTATTGCATAGTTGGCAATATTAATTATAGAAAACAAGAGTCATACTTTGCAAAGTTGTAAGAGTTGAAAGGTTGTTTTGCTATAATTAAGGGAGAGAATATTATGCTTCATTTCAAATCTAAAGGATTAGATTGCGAAATGTTGATAAATTTAGTCAAAGGTACATAGTGTGTTCTTAAAATTTCGATTGTGATTACGGCATTCCTCTTCGCAATTCGAATTTTGAGAACATAGCAAATAAAACATTATGCGTCGTGTCCCATACGCTTCGGGTATAGGATCGATTGCGAATGCTTTAATGTTTGACCATTCTAAAATTTTCCAAATGTATAGTGCATTTAGAGGGAAAAGGGACTAGAATTGGTTTTGACTAAAATAATTAAACAACTATCAAAGGACAATCCAAAGTTCGACGAGGATTGGTCGCTTGCGAGTAGTTGGAAGTATAGTATTGGAAATTATGGAAGTGTTTCCATATTGGATGGACGATATCGACATCATTACGAATAGATAAGATTCTATTAAGAATGAGTTGTCATATAGAAAATATGGAAGTGTGTCCATGTTGGGAAGTAAAATCTATGTCTAGATTAGAAACTTTATGCGAAAGGATGTTCAAAGGAATGTACTTTGAGTGAGAGACATCATATCTAAGGAATTGTCTTGTAACAATCTCCGATAGAGGAATTTGTAATATCATTGGCAATAGTCTTTGAGACTTTGGTGCAGTGACATTACAAAAGGATTGTTGCATAAAGTGTTAGAATCTAGTATATTCTATAAGTAACAAGAATTTGACATTCTTACACTTAAGAAAATGGATTTGGTGTTGTAAAATGAGAATGATTGGAAATGTGTTCAATTTGTCTATTTCGCAAAAGTAAGAACCATAGGTAAACATTGTGTGCATGCTAGGAGCATGGGACAAGTGTTGGAATTAAAATGCGAAGTTGATTACCCGAAACGACAAATAATGAGTAATCGATATGGTGATAAATAAAACGTGTTTTGTTTATACTCAAAGGTTTGAGACCATATGGGATTAGTATTATTCTTGTGTTTCACCTTGCATGTTTTGACTTCCAGAATAATTGAGTTTATTAAGAATAATCGAATTATTCAAACGGGCCACAGTCGTTCATATGTTGGAAGTAGATATGAATGAAGACTGTCGTGAATTGGTGTGTGGATTGTCTAGAAGAGTATTAGACATAAGCAAATGTTTGCTGCAACGTTCATGAGTGCTTATGAATATGATTTGAGCATTGGATTAAACCCACGCTCACTTGGATCACTCCATGAATTGTATTACGAGTGATTGGTGAGACGATAACATCTTATATTCTTGAAACCGAGATGTGTGAGTTGTATCTTGCGAATCGGTTGCACATTGATAATATGTAAACGCACCAGTAACTTGGTGTTATAAAACATATTGTTGTGTGTAATTTGGTGAGTGAGTGCAAGCAAGCATTGTATCAAAGTTTATCCGTTCCTTTTATCCAAAGTAGGATAAAAGCGATATCTTTGGGCCCCTCGATGGTTTAGTGATGACATACGTAAATGCTCGGCCGGGCTAGGGCTAATTTGATTTGTTCAATTAGTCTGTCGTCATAAATCGGAAATCGAGAAGTAGTACAAAGAGAATGATTTGAAATCGTATCTCATACGATATCTAGAATGGAGGAATATATGATCCCTTATCTAAGGACACGCGTATCTGATATGATCAGAGTTGACAGCGGCTTTGGAAAGCTACGATTGCAGATCAGGATCTGAAGTCATACGCAGAATAGTTGTTAGACTTATCCAAGTGGGAGACTGTTGGATTAGTGTCTAAGTCCATAACTATTTTGGTATGTACTTGACCTGATGGTGCATGGTCCTTTTGGGTTGCCTTCACCAAAGCAACTTGATTGGAGAAATGAATAAAGAGAGAGAGGATAATATGATTTATTAATATGTTATAAGAATAATATATTAAAGGAGAAATCATATTTGTTTAATTAATATTGGTCAATAATTAATTAAGAATTAGTTTTGTGATCAAATGTAATTAATTAAACCAGAGGGGCTGAATTGTAATTATGTGATAGTTACAAAATAAGGTAAGGATTATCTTATATATATGGTGAACGAATTTGAGGTGTAAATCCCTTAGAATTCGAGTATGATAAGGATTCAAGGATTATCTTATTGGTTGCTTAATGGATAATCAACTAGATAAGGATAATGACTGAAACCCTATCTCTACACCTATATAAACACCCCTAGGGCTATGAATTCGTATATCCCTTCCCAAGAGGTCCTAGATACGAATTCTAACCTCTCACCCCTCTCCTTATACCTTCTCCACTTGCTTATGGTGTTTGTGAGCCATTAGAGGAGTGACACTTGTGACTCTATGCATTCCAAAGACAATACAAGGAGATTTGGGATTGTTATTGTTACATAACAATCAAGGTATGTTCTTAAACCTAATTACATGTTAATATGATTACTTGCATGCTAGAATTAGGGTTTATAGTCTTGGATTCAAAGCATGTACAATAGAGAAACCTAGATCCAAGCATTAGGGTTTGTATGAGCACATAGGATGTCTTATGACCAAAACCCAACATAAACACCATTGAGCGGGAGTTTTCTCTGCAAGACATATCAAAACCATTGAAGGTGAAGGTGGTGTCCATCTGATTCAGGAAACAAGCCTCTATTTTGTGGGATCACGTAAAGAAAAAAAAAACTTGCAGGAAAAGCAAAGGTAGTCATATTGGGAAAAGATGAAGAATATTATGAAGAATAACTTTGTGCCTCAAAACTATTGGCATAGAGTACCATAACTTGTCCTAGAAAGTCATGTCAATACAGGAAGTCATTCATGAATTTGACCGGCTTCAAAGGCGGTGTGACATGGTAGAAGAAGAACAACATGTTAATGCTTGATTTTTAAGGGTGTTAAACCAGGAAACTTAAATATGGTGAGTCTCCAACCCTATTGTAAATACTAAGATGTGTGCAAGCTTGACCTAAAACTGGTGATACAACTTAAGAATAACGCCTAAACAATGAGTAATTGATTTGTCACTATGAGTAGAACCACAGCCTCCACGGGACCTAAGGTTACTCATGTCCCAAAAGCCCATACCCCCATGCCTAATTTCAGAGGCAGTAATAATAACAGACCCCCATGATGTTATAAAAGTCAAGGCATAGGCCATCTTTCTCATGACTATTTGAACCATCAGTTGGTGACTTTGAACGATGAAGATCCCATTCCAAAATATGATATTGATGGGGATGAGATTACTTATGAGGAATCCGAAGTAGTTGAACCTGGTCATGGAGAGTCATTGGTGATCCAGTGAGTTCTAAATGTTGTTATTTCTATTTCTATTGATGATGATTCGTGATATGTGTTATATTATACATGTTGTTATAGACATTTTATGGACATTTTTATAATTAAAAAACAAAACAAGGTGCTTAATTCCATTATAATTTTATTTTGTAGGTAAAAAGTCCATGTTGATGAAATGGAACAAAAATGGGCTAAAATGGAGCTAAATTGATGAGTTACAGCAAAATAGGAAAGGGCTTGTTAATTATAAATATGTCGATAGATCCCTTTTCAATTTTTGGACATATCTTTTTATTCATTAATAATGAAAAAAATAAATATGATCTGAAAAATAGACAATATTTCCTACAACTCATGTGTGAGGCCCTATTTGCTAATTTGGCTTCTATCTAGTCCAAATTCGCCCTTGAAGTCACACCAATATAGTTGGAGTTAAAATGGAAAGGGTTATAAAGATTCTAAAGATATAAAGACATATTCTAGAAAAAATTCACACCTTAAAGACTAAACAAATTTTAATTAAGGATAATTCCAGAACTAATGAAGATACATAAGATATTTGCTAATATATGCATATCACGCCATGAACCTATTGTAGCGACGCGATTTGGGTCGATCAAGGAAAGCTATAAACGGAGCTGATTTTCATCCAATACAGAAAGAGACAATAACAAGATCATAAAATAAGAAGAATAAGTAAGGAACCATCCAGAGAAGGCCATTTTTAGAGTCTAAGGGCTATATCAGGTGGCAGGATCATTAGAAGCAAAAATCTGAAGATCAAGACAAGAAATCATTAGGTTATCATCCTTCTTACTTTTTTTGTCTATAATTAGTGAACTTTTTGATCTCCTATATGTTATTGTTGAGATTTGTGAGTAAAACGTTTATGATTATTTGTTATTTGTGAAACTTTAGTTTGTTTGATTGATATTTGGTATTGAGAGAGTTATTCCGTTTATTATGTTTGCTCAATTAAAGATCCATGCGTATTGATATTGATTTTATTATTTTTATGTACCTTATTGCATAATTTATGAATAGGTTCAGATTATGTATATTTAATCACATTGTTTATTAACTTGTCCAAGCTCGAAATCTGAGTCAAGAGTGTAGGCAGTAGTAACTAATGGAAAGCTATGTTCCTAGGTTAAACATAATAAAATTCAAATTAATATATGTGATTAAACCAATAACTTAGACAATTTAAGAAATTGCCACTAACCCTGGAATTGAGCATACTTTATGAGTCATTACATAACATTGCATACTAGATTGAGTCTAGGAGAGTTATCATTGTTGGTAGACAACTTCAAATCTTAGGATTACTAAAATTAGCATGGAGTTACTCAATTTAGGAATCGGTGGCTAACATACAAATATCATTTAAAGGATGTTAATTAATTTGTAACATCCACTAATTTTCATAACCAATTAAAACTTTTTTTTATGCTTTTAAAATCATTTATTTATATTTGTGGAAAATCCCAGTACAAAAGGTCATTTTGATTACAAAAGTTTGTTTCCAAAATATTAAAATCCTCATAATCAATACAGATAAAGACCTGATGGTCATGGACACTATTGCAGGATGTCTCTTAATCACTCAGTATCCTAATCAAGTTCCAGTAGCTTAAGTCTTGATAACTGTGATGGATATAAACTGAGTGTTCCAAGTTGGGGAAACTTGGTGAGATACATATGGATTTCAATCCCACGATGTTGATATGATAATATTATGTAATTATCATACCCGCAAAACCAACCATTACGATACTAAATCCTAGTCCAAGATTATCATGGAAAATTATCTTTCCTGATGAACCGTTAAAGGATTGACTGGGCTTCCATTGTCGATGTAAGTCATAAAGGCTTATAGGTTGTCAGAGTATTTGATGAATATGGTTTTCCAATTCATCTACGTATGTGAGTACTGAGATCACACTAGAAACGTAATTCACAAGATTACATAGAAAGATCAGGTGTTGTCACATACTCTATTGGGTGACCATACATACCGCTAATAGTTTCCTGATTAGGACCCACCATTTCTGTTCATCTCGTATGGAGCTACCACACATCGACACTTGATAATGTCATGGAACAGAACTTTACTCTCTTTTCTTAGGTTACACACATTTTTCTAATGAGACTACCTAATATCACACTTAATTGATCTAGGTATCTTCCATGAGTCCAAGTTTTAACTCTAGTATAGGTTACAATGCATGTAACCAACTTTTACTACCAACTCTATTATTGGGTGACACTATCCTATTTCTAAAGTATTTATATTCCATATAGAGCATTAGGTATTATTATTCTTTTATCTTCTCAGAAATGCTACCTTTAATACTATTATATGTTGTTTATCTATTTAATCCTAACATAAAATAGAACCATATCTGCTTCGCACATAGCACAATATATAAATACATTAGCATATAATCTAGGAAATAAGCATACAATTCACGTACGAATTCTACCAGGTATATAATACTTTAATTATACTGGTATTAAATAATGTTCATGAAAGGGACTATGCACTCACTTGACTTAGGTGGATGACTGGTGATCTGGGCAAAGCTTCGCCTAACACATGAAATAATTTTGAGACCTAAGTAATATTAATAAAGAGCTTTAGTCTAATAATCATGGTGACCAATAGTAGTCTAGATCTACTTTAATCTCAATGTCTACATCAAGATCTATCAAGTAAGGATCATCCAGGTAGGACAGTTGGGAGGCAGGATCATTTTGGCATATAGCTTTTCTGAAATCTAACAACCAAGCCAATGCATACATTATAGACACCTCTCTCGTAAGTAGATCACTCGGTATTATGTCCTGGAATTGTTGATAAATTTTATTTATAGGTCCATAATAACGAATTATGACTATAAATATAAGTTACACTGAAAATACTAGAGTGTAGATTAACTTACAGAGGTTCTTCCAGAAAAAAGTTAGGAAATTGGTCTAGTAGAGCTTCTACTCGTTAGTTACTACTACTTTAGGGATCGCAAGGCTTCACCGAAGGCTAAAACTAAGTGAAAATGGGCTAGAATCGAAGGAAATCAAGAGAGAATGATAGAAGGGGTGTGGAGGAATGAATAAACATAATGCGGCTATTTATAGGCATTTTTGGGGTGCACTGCGTGAAAAAGGTGTGCACGTCGAGCATTTTAAGGTGCTGTCTCCCCATACACTTTATACCATGTGTCAGGCCCTCTGTGATACACGTTTTCATCTTCTAGAAGTGCACATCGTGCACCTAGCGCACTATACGCGACACAAAACACAAATATTGAAAGTTCCATAGTTTCTTCATACGGAATACGTTTTTGATGTTTTTTCACGTGTAGCTCTCAACGAGTACTACAACTTTCCTTTAGGTCCATCGGCTAATTCTCACTTTATTTATAGCCTTTACTTTTATATGATTTAACGATTTCACAAAAATCATAACTCCCTCGTACGGACTCCGATTTTGATGTTTCTTTTACCAAAATTCCTATCTTAAAGATTACTACGATTTTCATTTAGTGACATTGCCCAAAAGTCAACCATTCTCTCCGTATTTTTTGACGTTAATAATTTTTAAATATGTGGTTTATTTTTATATCTTATAAAAAAATCATATATCATTCGTATGAAGTCGAATTTCTATGAAATTTATATTTTCGGGATCACGCCAATATATACTTTCAATATATATATATATATATATATATATATATATATATATATATATATATATTTTGGCGCACTTATTTTTTCGATTTTCGAATGATTCAATTAATATTTTATTTTTTTATTAATACGAAACTTATATTATATTTTACAATCCTAGCTCGATTTTGTGGGTGTTACATAACTGAACTAGGACGAATTTAATTCAAATACGATTACCTTGAGATTATGTTATCTATGCAGTTAGTCATGGTTGATAGTTGCGGTTTGTGATGTTTGTTATTTGATTATTTATTTTCAGTTTTGTTGTGACAATTATTCCCCTTTATGATGATTTCTTTTGATATTAATTAATAAGAAGATACTGATATATTATTACTTTGTTATTACACTTATGTTCCTATATGTTTAACACCCTTACTTACCTAATCTATATTATTGTTGATCAGGTCCACAACCTACAGTAGATTGTTAGTTTGGTTTGTTAGGAATTATAAATCTAAAACTATATTCGTATTTTTCAAGTCTATATGTCTTACACATCAAGTTTTTGGCATCATTGTTAGAAAGAATGCTTTTCAAGTTATCTCCAGGTTATAGACTACTAATTAAACATCAATTCGTGGTTGAGAAACAATATCTTTTATTGCCAAGGGCAAGGTATGTAGCATGATCATTGATAGTAGAAGCTGTAAGAATGTGATTTCTACCCATATGGTGCAGAAACTCGGGCTAAAAGTGGAAGATCGCCCAGAACCCTATCAACTTACTTGGTTGATAAAGGGAAATGTTTGTTTCGTGCAGTTTTTTATTAGAAATATATATTCAGATGAGGTATGATGTGAAGTTATTTCTATGGATGCATGCCATGCTCTGTTAAGGAGAACTGTTAGTTCAATAAGCTTACGAAACAAGATAGGTTTCGAAATACTTATAGCTTTAGAAATGATGGGTTGAACATCATCTTGTGTCCATTGGATACAAGAGGAGTTCAAGAAAAGAGACTACATTGTTTTTGAAACAACTTAATTTTCAAGTAGTAGCTAAGAGTAGTATCTTTGTGTTTGCATTAGTGGTGGCAGAAGAGAACGAATCATGCAGGAAAATTGTGACATCCCAAATTTACGGTTATTAAAAAAAACTTATTTATGCTTATTTTAAAACAGAGTATTTCTTTTATTATGGAATTGATCCCAAAAATATCTTTGACATGATATAGTATCCAATCAAGGCATTTCAAAAGAAATGTTTTTCATTGATTTTTAAAAGTTTGGGATTCCATAACTGATACAAAACATAAGCATAAATAGACCTTAATTTAATTTATAATACATCGCCTTTAATCTCTCAGTGTAATGTACATTCACATCAATACATGTGATACAAATAATATGCGTGAATCACGTTGGGAAACATGGTGAGTACATAGGGTTTTCAACTCACAGTAATATAGTTAATATGTTTAATTATGTAATACCTGATTCCTGCTACGCATTTAATTATAACTTATTCACTTTTATAGAGCTACTTGACAAGTTGGGAGCCCTAGACTCGTCGAGTAGAAACGAGATTGGCCATGGGATTTTAGGTTGCCTACTCGGCGAGTAGGTCTGCCATAGTGAAACCCTAATTTCGAGGTTTCGCACCCTATTTAAGCATCTTAATCCCCACTTTATGGCTTGATTTCCAACCTCCAAGTCCCAAACCCTAATCGACGAAACCCTAGAGCATTGTGTGAGCTTGTGGCCCATTTTTGAGTGATATTTGTGGGATTTGAAGCTTGTAGAAGAAGAAGAAACTAGATGATTTCAGGAGAAGATTTTAGATCCATAAGCAACATCTCATTCCCTTCATTTTCTGGTAATCAAGCCTCTAACTTGTCTAGTAGTTCCTTTGATCTTCTTATTTTCACTTTATTTGCGTTTTGGGTCCAAGAAGCTTGACCCTTGGGATATGGACGTCCCAAGCAAGGATCCCTTCAGATTTGGAATCATTAAGGGTTGTTAAGGCATAAAGGTGCATACTTTATGCCATTTGAGCCCTCATTTAAGCTCTAAGGTGTTAGTTTGGCCTTTTTAATCCCAAAAAGCCATGCATGGAAGTAAAGTCTAAGACTTTATGTGTTCATTTGGTGTCTAGGACCTAGATCTCGATTTTCATGCTTTGGTTTGGAGTAGTATGGATTTTGGACAAAGATCTATGTCCTAAAGAACTAGGGTTTGAGCTAAACCCATTAAGAAGGACTATTAATGGGTAAAGTTGGAAACTTTACCCTTAAAAGGGCACTTTCAGTATGTAGAAGAAGTATAGAGTTTGGATTTGGAGAGTAGAAGCTTAATATGTTAAGACGGCCGAAACAGATAGATGAACTTGTCGAGTACATAGAGGAACTTGATGAGTTGAGTCGTGTTGTCCCGATTCTCTACCAGATAGAACTCGACAAGTCAGGGGGATGACTTGGCGAGTCTGATCCTGATTTCAGGATTTTTAATTTATAGAACTTAGCGAGTTGATAGGCCAACTCGGCGAGTTTGGTCAAACCGGAATGTTGACTTTGACTAGAATGTTTACTTTGACCAGGGGTGAAATGGTCATTTTACCCTTAGAAGGAATTTCAGTTTTTGACTAAGTGATTATTGTGATAATGGTAGTTAGGGAATCGTTTGAGGGATTTGGGCACACTCTCGGGTGTGTCTGAACTCAAACTAAGGATTTGGTATGAAAATTTTTCAAAAGAAAACCATTTTTATATAAAGAACTTTGAAAAGAGAAAATAATTTTAGAATGAGAAAAGGGTATGGTGCAAGCAATCAGCCGAGCTCAAGTAACTACTCCCAAATTACCCATACAAGTTTATGTTATGATATGTTTATGAGAATTGCATGCTAGATTAGGGCTAAGGATCTAGGAAGGATGCCTTATGTGTCTGTTATATGTGTATGGGCTTATGAACTGAATGCTAGTACAGATTAGTCAGTGATATTATGGCTTGATTAGGATATGATTGATTATGTTTACTCAATGCTCGAATGTTGCTTGCTTTGTGCTTTTAGGAGTTCTAGTTATCTTGTACTAACTAGTAAACGAATATGTTAAGTTACATATTGCAAGGACTAAATAATTTTAGAAGGTTAGTTCTAGCTTTATTTCGCAACTCTTGTCTGATTCCAACCGTTGTAGGGTAGGCTGTCTTATTCGAAAAATAATCTAGTCTTAGTGATACGTAATGGTATTCGCGAGCTAGTTAGGGGGAGATAACAGGGACTTCTTATGCAACTGATGGCGAGGAGTGGGATGGTGATTACCCTAGGGCAAGCCTAGGATGAGATTAGTGCGTGAAGCACTAGTAGTAGAATGGACTTGGTGATGTCATGGCAGTTCTTGAGGAAAGTACGGATAGATGTGGAAGGTAGTATGGGCCCGTACTACTGAAAGCAGAGAATCTGTAGTTGAATCAAGGAAGGTTGAGATGAAGCCAGGGATCCCTCGAGATATGATTAGTATTATGATGTTTGTTATGATGTGTATTTCAGAGTGGTGGTATTACGCACTAGACCAGTCGGCAGTTTAGGCCCCGGTGAGGGATCAAGCTCGAGCTCTGGATTCGGGCAGCTAGACGACCAGACGAGGGAGTTCATCTCCTCTGAGATCATGTACAGTATTCTGGATTAGACTCCTGTGATCTTCAGCACGATCAAGGAGGGTATTTTGGAGCTTTTGGATGAGAGACCGGGTGCCTTCCGCACCGAGGTGGCAGCCATGATGGGGTCGTGTACATTGACATTTAGGGAGTTCTGAGCTTGTGGAGCTCCCAATTACCATGGGGCTCGGGATCCCATTGTGAGCACTAGATGGTTGGATGATGTTGCCAATGCATTCCACACCAACAGATGTTCTGAGGGGGACAAGGTACGACTTGCGTCTTGTCTTCTAAATGACAGGCTAGACATGTTGTGGGTGACGCTGCCCTTGACACTATGACCTGGACTAGCTTCTCGGCTAGGTTCAGAGCCGAGTTTGCACCCGTGATAGAGCTGCAACAGCTTGCTAGAGAGTTCCAGGATCTCTAGCAGACGACCGAGACGATGATTGAGATCACCGCTATGTTCAGGGAGAGGGCCCTTCTCGTTATACAGTATGTGGCGGACAAGGAGATGAAGAATACCCGATATCATGAGATGTTGCGGAGTGATATTTGCTAGTTTGTGAGCCTATCCAACTACAAGATGCTGGAAGATATGATTGCTAGAGAGAGAAAGAGAGAGAGAGAGAGAGAGAGAGAGGAGAGAGAGATAGAGAGAGAGAGAGAGAAAGAAAGAAAGTGAGAGAGAGAGAGAGATGGATTTAGAGATGGAGAGGAATAGGAAACCTTAGAGGGTTCAGTCAGGGGGTGTAGGCAAAAAGCCCAAGGTAGATTCCGGAGGGAAGGGCCAGCAGGGTCGAGGCTGCTGTGGCAAGTATGGCAGGACAAATGATGGGGTATGCAGGGCAGGTAGTTCGGGTTGCTTTATGTGTGGCTGAACTAAAAATTTGAGCAATGATTGTACAACTACTACCGCGACCACGACAGTATCAGACCTGATTTGATTTCAGTGCAATCAGAGGGAACACAAGCGATCCCAGTGCCCAAGTTTAGCAGCAGCAGGGCAAGTGTCAGCACCCATTCCTACTACATTGAGGATTACAGATGGCCGTCAGAGCCGGGTGAGGCGCTTGTGGCAAAGAGCATGGCCTTTTAGTTGACAGCAGAGGAGGCACGAGCAGCTCCCAACGTGGTGATGGGTATGTATTTTCTCATCATCTCTTTATTTATAATGATTATTGCTTATGTTTATGTGTTTTGTTATAGGATAGTTCTTAGTGAACGGTATATCAACCTTGGTACTGTTTGATTCAGGTGCTCCCCGGTTGTTTGTGTCACTTGCCCACTTGATATGGAGATAGCAGACGATAGGACTGTCAGGGTTGTGAGGGCTCACCAAGGATGTGTACTGTAGTTATTTGATGAACAGTTTCATGTAGATCTAGTCCATATTCCCTTGTGATGGAATAAGGTTATAGTTGGTATGGACTGGCTGAGCCCCAATGGGGGCAGTGATCGAATGCGAACAACAGTTCATGAGAGTTCGAACTCCTAGTGGGGGAGGGTTAGTGATCCAGGGTGAGAGGTAGTAGGGTGGATTGACCCTATGTTCAGTAGCGAGAGCGAGGTGCTACTTTCAGTAGGGTTGTGCTGGTTATGTCGCCTATGTCATGGATACTCGGGATAAGGGTAAGGCGATAGTGGATGATGTATCGGTAGTACGAGAGTACCTGGATGTATTCCTAGAGGATTTACCAGGTTTTGATGTATCTGTGGTGTGGCTCAGATAGCCAAGGCACCATATCAGTTGGCTCCTCCCGCGATGCGAGAGTTATCTACGCAGCTGCAGGAGCAGCTAGACAAGGGATTTATTTAACCGAGAAGTTTGCCATGGGGAGCATTGATGTTTTTTTGTGAAGAAGAAGGACGGGTCACATCGCATTTGTGTAGACTACTGGGAGCTGAATAAGGTAACAGTGAAGAACCGTTATATTCTCCCGAGGATTGATAATTTGTTTGACCAGCTACAGGGAGCATCTTCGTTCTCCAAGATGGATCTACGATCAGGTTATCACCAGATGTGAGTCACAGATGACGATGTTCATAAGACAACTTTTAGGACTTGCTATGTTCGCTATGAGTTTGTGGTGATGTCGTTTAGGCTCACCAATGCTCCAACTGCGTTCATGGACCTCATAAACCGCATATGCAAACCGATGTTGTATCGGTATGTGATTGTTTTGATCGATGACATCTTGGATTATTCCAAAACTTAGGAGCAGCATGAGGAGCACCTGAGGGAGATGCTAGAGACACTAAGGAGGGAGAAACTTTTCACAAAGTTCTCCAAGTGTGGGTTCTGGTTGCACGAGATGCAGTTTCTTGGGCACCTTGTTAACCAGAAGGGTATTATGGTCGATCCGGCCAAGATAGAGGTCATGATGCAGTGGGAGGTTCTGATGTCTCCAATTAAGATTCAGAGTTTTCTTGGTTTACCAGGTTATTACCGGAGATTCATCCAATATTTCTCCAAGATCGCTGTTCCTTTGACCCGACTAACCAAGAAGTCGGTGACATTCTGCTGGGGGCCTAAGTAGCAGGAAACCTTCAAGGCACTCAGACAGCGGTTATGCGAGGCATCGATTTTGACTTTACTAGAGGGAGGCGATGATTTCGTGGTTTACTGTGACGCTTCGATCAAAGGTATGGGTGCGGTTTTTGATGTAGCGGGGTCATGTGATAGCTTACGCATTGAGGCACTTGAAGCCTCATGAGGCGAACTATCTGACGCATGATTTAGAGCTATAGGATGTGGTTTTCTCCCTCAAGATTAGGCGGAATTACCTCTATGGGGTCCGTTATACCATTTACACGAACCAAAAGAGTTTGAGGTACCTCATGGATCAGCCGAATCTAAACATGTGGCAGTGTTGGTGGTTATATGTGGTGAAGGACTATGACTGTGAGATCCTCTACCACCCAGGCAAGGCCAATGTGGTGGCCGATGTCGTGAGCCACAAGGCGGTAGCAGCCCCGATGCGAGACATCTATTTGAGGATGACAGTGATTACTCCATTGCTAGAGTAGATCAGAGAGGCGCAGGTTGAGGGCCTCAGGAGGAGCGACGGAAGTGCGAGCGATGATAGGACAGCTGGCCTCCTTTGATTATGATAGTCGTGGGTTGTTGACCCTGCACGGAAGGGTCTGGGTTCCATATTGGGGCGGAGTATAACAGGTTCTGATGGATGAGGCCCACAAGTCGAGGTTCTCCATTCATCCCGGGGCGATGAAGATGTATAGGATCTTCGCCCTGATTACTAGTGGCCCTGCATGAAGCGGGACGTAGCATGGTATGTGGAGAGGTGCTTAACATACAGGAAGGTAAAGTCTGAGTACCAGCGACCCCATGGAAAGATGCAGTGATTAGATATTCCCATGAGGAAATGGGAGGATATCACCATGGATTTCATCACCAAGCTTCCCAGGACCGCACGTGGAGTAGATTCGATATGGGTAATCGTGGATCGGTTGACCAAGAGTGCTCATTTTATCTTAATCTAGGAGAGTATATCGACTGAGAAGTTGGCCGAGATTTATGTGTGTGAGATAGTGGCACTACATGGGGTTCTTGTCTCAGTGGTGTCAGACCGAGATGTCCGTTTCACTTCTCGATTTTGGAAGTGGTTTCATGACGAGATGGGTAATCGTCTCCACTTCAACACCGCTTTCCACCCTCCTACGGATGAACAGAGCAAGAGGATGGTATAGACTCTGGAGGATATGCTACGTGCATGTGTCTTGGATTTCGGTGGCAGTTGAGATGCGTATCTTCTGATAGCTAAATTTTCGAATAACAACAGTAACCAAGTCAACTTAGACCGACCTCCTTTCGAGATGCTCTACGGGAGGAAGTGTAGGACCCCAATATGTTAGGGTGAGGTCGGTCAAAGAGTCATGGGGAGTACTGATTTAGTACTTAGGGCTATGGAGAGAATCCAATAGGTCCGGAGCAGACTCCAGACTACTCAGAGTCCACATAAGAGCTATGCCAGCAAGCGACGTTTAGACTTGGAGTTTCAGGTGGGTGACATAGTCCTCCTGAAGGTGTCACCTTGGAAAGGTGTCATCCGGTTCAAGAAGTGTGGCAAGCTAGGCCCCAGATATATCGGTCCGTTCAGGGTTTTGGCCCAGGTGGTCTGGGTTGCTTACCATTTGGATCTTCCAGCAGAGCTCAGCCAAATCCACAACACTTTCCATGTTTCTCAGTTACGGAAGTCCTTAGTGGATGACTCACCGGTTGTGCCCATAGAGGATATCCAGGTTGATGACAGCATGAATTATATCGAGAGACTAGCAGCTATTCTCGACAAGAACACATAAGAGCTGAGGAATAAGAGGGTTGAGCTGGCGAAGGTGCAGTGGCAGCACAACAAGGGTTCAGAGTGAACTTGGGAGCTCGATGAGGAGATGAGGGAGCACTACCCGGAGTTGTTTCCAGAGGCAGCACACTTTGAGGACGAAGTCTAATTCAGGTAGGGGAGAATTGTAACGCCTGAACTGTGGTACGCATTTAATTATAATTTATTCACTTTTATAGAGCTACTCGACGAGTTAGGAGCCCTAGACACGTTGAGTAGAAAAGAGATTGGCCACGGGATTTTAAGTCGCATACTCAGCGAGTAGGTCTGCCAGAGTGAAGCCCTAATTTTGGGGTTTTGCACCCTATTTAATCATCTTAATCCCCACTTTACTGTCTCATTTCCAACCTCCATGTCCCAAACCCTAATCCACAAAACTTTAGAGCATTGTGTGAGCTTGTGAGCCATTTTTGAGTGATATTTGTGTGATTTGAAGCTTGTAGAAGAAGAAGAAGCTAGAGGATTCTAGGAGAAGATTGTAGATCCAGAAGCAACATCCCATTCCCTTCATTTGATGGTAATCAAGCCTCTAACTTGTCTAGTAGTTCCTTTGATCTTCTTATATCCGTGTTATTCAGTTTGGGGTCCAAGAAGCTTAACCCTTGGGATATGGACATCCTAAGAAAGGATCCCTTTAGATTTGGAATCTTTAAGGGCTATTGGGGTATAAAGGTGAAAACTTTGTGCCATTAGAGCCCTCATGCAAGCTCTAACGTGTTAGTTTGGCTATTTAAGGCCAAAAAGCCATGTATGGAAGGAAAGTCTGAGACTTTACGTGTTCATTTGGTGTCTAGGACCTAGATCTCGATTTTTATGCTTTGGTTTGGAGTTGTATGGATTTTGGACAAAGATCTATGTCCTAAGGAACTAGGGTTTGAGCTATACCCATTAAGAAGGACTATTAATGGGTAAAGTTGGAAGCTTTACCCTTAAGAGGGCACTTTCAATATGTAGAAGATGTATGGAGTTTGGATTTGGAGAGTACATGCTTAATCTGTTAAGATGGCCCAAACAGACAGAGGAACGTGTCGAGTCTATAGAGGAACTCGACGAGTTGAGTCGTGTTGTCCGGATTCTCTACCAGATAGAACTCGACGAGTCGGGGGGATGACTTGGCGAGTCTGATCGTGATTTCAGGATTTTTGAGTTATAGAACTTAGCGAGTTAATAGGCCAACTCGGCGAGTTGGTTCAACCCGGAATGTTGACTTTGACCAGAATGTTGACTTTGAGCAGGGGTAAAATGGTCATTTCTCCCTGAGAAGGATTCTATGTTTTTTTACTAAGTGATAATAATGATAATGATAGTCGGGGATTCGTTGGATCAGCAGCGGAGATTCGTCACACAAGATTTCACAGTTAGCATACAAGGTGAGTTTCCTTCAGTAGAGACGGGTCGAAGGCACAAATGTCGGCCCGTGTAGAGTAGCTAAGTGTGGGTTGGGCCCATATCTTAGAATTGGTTATAATTAGTAGCTAAGTGTGGGTTGGGCCCATATCTTAGACTTATTTGTGATTATTAGCAAAGTGTGGTCAGGGTCCGTATCTTAGTATTATCTGAGTGTGTTTATAAAGTGGTAGATTAGGTTTATACTTGTTTTCTGCGTGATACTTGTATGTATGTTTGGTTAGCGGAGTGTGGGCAGGGTCTTGTATCTCCCAGATTCCAGAGCGTGGTCGAGACCCGTACCTCCTAGCCAACTGAGTGTGGGTGGGACCCGTATTTGTTAGTTAGTCGAGTGTGGTCGAGGCCAGTATGTCGTAGTTAACCGAGTGTGGGCGGGGGCCCATATCTCCTTAAGTGTGGGTGAGGCCCATATCTCCTAGCTTCATGTTATATGTTATGTGTATGATATGGGGTAGTTTGGGGAGACTCACTAAGCTTCGTGCTTATAGTTTTCAATTTTGGCTTCAGGTACTTCAGGTAGCAAAGTGAAGAGCTCAAGATGATTGCAGTGCACACACCATTTGTTCAGCATGGGATGTTTAGACTTTGATATTTTGATACAGTATTTTGTTATGATGAATTGAGATACATGATTTATGATCTTTATTATGATGTTTGGCGAATTATGGTTTTCTTAAATGAGTTTTAAAACAAGAATTTTGGATTGTATTTTTTGGATGTTTCAAATTATCAAACAATTAACCTAATTACCCTTCCCTTTATTATTTAATATTCCCTTTGGATTTATCCTAAGGGTCATCTCCTATATTGCATTTACCTATCATTGCTTGCATCACATCGGTAGCACTGTTTTAGGGATTACTCCCCTAATACGTATCTAATAAGGGTTAGACTATCATCGCATGAATACGGAGTTTCTACGTCGCCATAACTTGTTACCTATAGGTTATGAGTCTGCCGGTGTTTCTACTGGACTATTTAGATTAGTCAGTGGTTGCCATCTATACTTCGGTAGATGACTACATCGCAAGTCAAGGTTAGAGCATCTCATAGTCATCTCTTGTTTATCATCACTATTTATCAGTATCTATCTATCATCACCTATCTATCATCACATATTACTAGGGATTCAAACGAATTGAACGTTCAAAGAGTTTTATGCTTATTTTTTGAAGTTTGGATACTTGACGTCATTTATCTACCAAATGAGTTTGTATTGTTTTATGATCATGAAGCGTTCAAGTGCTTTAATGGATAACAAAATTAAGTACAAGACACGGTAATTGGGTTGAGTATTTGTAAGCTTTTTCATTCATGATCAAGCATAATGTAACAACCCAAAGTTTTCCATCGTCGAAAACTCGTTCTACCCGTAAAAATTTGTCGTTTATCGATTCGTTCCATTTTCGTTTTGGGTTAAATTATTTAAACTTATATGTTTATTATAATCAAATGAGTGTCCAAACCCCTTAGGAACTTATGAAATTAGCCCAAATATGTTTATTTCAAAAGTTTAGAAACATCCCCGCCGGGTTACGGAAACTTAATCGGGTGCGACCTAAAGCCCCATTTAATGCCGGTATCGGGTAGAATTCCACAGTTTCCAAGTTTTGGGACCTCTTTAAACATTCATTTGAAGCTTTTGCTTCCTCTCTCTACTCTCTCTCTCTCTAACCTCTCTCCTAAATCCAAGTTTAAGGGTCCAAATCATCAATTTAAGGCTCCAAATCTTTGAGGTACCTTCCCTAACTTGTTAGGCAACCTCTCTAGCCTTCAAATTCGAGTTTAAACCATGGATTAGGACCATTATCATGAGTTTACGGCCCTAGAACAGTCCTAGGCCGTAAACTCATATAAATGGGGTTTTTGGAGCAACAAAACCCTTCCAAACCACAGTTGGACCTTAGATATGGCTAGATGACTTTATGGAATGGACCTAGAATGCCTTAAACCATGATTTAGAGCCTTTTTCATGTGTTTACGGCCCTAGAACAGTGCTAGGCCGTAAACACATATAGATGGGGTTTTTATGCCGTTAAACTCTTCCAAAACATCAATGAGGCTTAGATACGACTTGTAGAATTATGGTTTTGGCCTTGGAACACCTTGAACATAAATTTTGAGGATTAAATGGGAGTTTATGGCCAAGGAAAATACTTGGGCCGTAAACTCATTGTTCATGGAGAGTAAACTCCTCTAAAAGTGTTAAAATGCCACTTTAACACACCTAAAGCCTTGGGATAAATTCTAGAAGTGTTTACAAACAAGTATTGGACCTTAAAACACATTAATTTCCCCATATAAGGAGTTCACGGCCATGAGGGGGTTCATGGGCCGTAAACTCCTAAATCTATGCCAAAAGTCCCCTAAAAATCCATACAAGGCTTGGGAAAAATCATGGGAATCACATGTGCTTGTTTAAGGACCAAAACATTAAGGAGTCTATGTATGGGGGAGTTTACGGCTATAAACTCCATGTTTACAGCCGTAAACTCCAATAAATGGTCCCTATGTGTGTTATAATCCATTCCAAAGTCAAAAACCCAAGTCTAGCAATTTTCCCCAAGTGTTTGAAGCCATTTTGCACCATAAATCACCCCACCATGAGTTTACGACCGTAAACTCATGGGTAATGGGTGTTATGGGCCGAAAACTATTTTATGAGTTTACTATTGGGGAGTAAACTCAAATTCCAAGTCCCTAGTGCCATTACACGTCCGTAGATGTCACCCGGGTCCTTCCAAACACTTGCAATGGGGTGTTTCCGCGACTAAAAGTGTTTGTCCCTAACAATTAAGTAATCTAAGTCCTAATTAGATACAAATGTGTATCTTTTCATTATACATAGGAATCTCATGCGTTTGTAAGCCCCGATCCAACGTTTAGCATCCGAAATCGTCACATTTCTCGTCCGGTGAGTTCATACCCCTATTTTTTTTCAATGGTTTTTCAATGTTTTCAGGGGGGAATACAAGCAAATTACAAATGTTTTCAATACATAACATTGATGTATTTCAAATAATATATGGCAAACTTATAAATACCTTTACCCCTTATGTATTATGCTAAGCATAAGGGATGATTTATCAACTACAACTATATGAATTTCAGTTAAGGAAATAACCAAACTAATCAAATTATTATGGGAATAATTTAGGGTTGTTTAGTTCTTGTTTCATCACGTACTGATATGTGTATGAAGTTATTAGATAAACTATGTCCGATTCAGTTTATCACCGTTTCATTTTCAATGTATTGCTAGATAGTTTCATGGTATGTATCTATATTCACTGTATTATGTTTCATAATCTTTTGTATGTTTGATATCATAAGAGAACCCTGTGAATAGTTTAGTACTAGATTTTGAGTTCATCACTACCCTTTATGGATGATCAATAAATCCTCCCTGGAAGTGTAACCAGAGTCTCCTAGAGGGAGAGCGAGGAATTTGTGAATAGATCTATTCGGGACTGACAATCCCACACCTTAACTGCTAGCTACAGTTAGGCGGGCACGCCTGGGGTGACAAATTCTGGATATCGTCCGACGTCTGACAAGCGTCAAGGAGGTCTCGTTGTCGTATCAGCATGGTTATCCGACTCACAATACGTATTAATATAAGTTTATTCACGGTATCGCTTTGGGTTTGGTTTAGACTTTGTTTCGATTCCATATCTACTTTCTATCTATAGTTTCCATATCTAGTACGGGATGGTAGTCCCCTTGTTTTCATTCTATTGATCTTGTATCCAGTACGGGATGTTATTCCCATGATTTCAGTGTATATATCTTGTACGGGATGGTAGTCCCATGGTCTTTAACTTATATCTAGTACAGGATAGTAATCCCATGATTTCAAGCTATATCTTGTACGGGATGGTAGTCCCATGGTTTTGAAACTATATCTAATACGAGATGATAATCTCATGGTTTTGAACCTATATCTAATTCAGGATGGTAGTCCCATGGTTTTCAATCTATATTTCTTCGAATATCAAACTATATTGTATCTAGTACGGGATGGTAGCCCCATGGTTTTCAATCCATGTTTCCATGAATATCAAACTATATTGTATCTAGTACGGGACGGTAGCCCCATGGTTTTCAATCCATGTTTCCATGAATATCAAACTATATTGTATCTTGTACGGGATGGTAGCCCCATGGTTTTCAATCCATATTTCCATGAATATCAAAATATATTATATCTAGTACGGGACGGTAGTCCCATGGTTTTCAACCTATATTTTCATGTATATCAAACTATCTTGTACTTAGTACGGGATGTGAGTCCCATGGTTTTCAAACTACTTTCCATCTATAATTCACGTATATTGAACTAACTTATATCTAGTTCGGGATAGTAATCTCATGATTCTCAATATATAGTTTTATGTATTAAATTATACTCTGTAATATACAACCAGTCTTACATTTTGGAAAATATGGGATTTTCCTGGGGTAAAATACAACACATAAACGAATTGGTAACAAGTGATAACTAAACTAACTGTACATAAGAAAATATGGGATTTTCTTAGATAAAAATCTCTTTGGTAAACTAAAGGAAACTAGTACAATTTCAGAAAACAAACATCTTATGAACTCACCAGCTTTATGTTGATTTTCAAACCGCTTGTATTCTCAGGTCAGCGATAGACAGGTACCCAACAATCCTTTTGGAGAAGACAGAGCGTACTGAAGACCTCGTCTTTACTTTTGTTAATATGATGCATATGTATATGACTTGTACAACTTTTGAAACAAATGTAAATTCTATATGTAATGTAATGGTTGTTTACTTTACTTACTATGTGCATTGGATTTGATACATAACGTGGAGTCCGCCCCAGAAATGTTTCCGCCTTCGGTTTTCGGGGTGTGACACATAAAGTCTGGTCGCAAAAGTAGGTTGCTAACACTTTAAGACGATGAAATTTATGGGTTACGACATGCAGATGCGCATGTTAGGATTCGAGGGCTTTTGTAGTTAGTACCTGAATGTTCCTGATTTTCATGAAAAATAGAAAAATTGTGGTTCAGGAACCTATAAGGAGTTTTCTACATGCGATGGGTACCTTTTTTAAGGGACTCGGCTTTATATTCCCCTTAGCTTGTTTTCAGATGCCATTATACTCGAGATTTATGATGGTGGACTTGTTGGACATTTTGGTGGTGATAAAACCTTGGTATTGATTTGTGCCTGGTTTTATTGGCCTCATATGGACAAATATGTTAATAAGGAAATCACAAGGCATCATTTTTGTCATTTGACTAAAAGTCATGGAAGGAATGTTGAGTTATACACTCCTCTTCCCGTCATGTACCCATATCTTTATGGGAAGATGTCAGTTTGGACATTGTCTTCGGTCTGCCCTGTACTCAGCAATAGAAGGATTAAGTTATGGTGGTGATTGAGCGATTTTCGAACATAGCTCATTTTTCCTACTCCAAGACATTTGATGCGATTCAGGTGGTTCTTCGATACTTTGTTTATATTGTGAAGCTACATGGCATTCTAAAGATGCTTACATAACATCCTAATTTCCATAAATAAATTTTCATTATTAAAGTAGAGTATGCAGATAATACTCGTTCCCAATAGTAATATAAAAACTCATTTTCCTATAGGTTGTAAGGTATAATTTCTAAAGGAAATATAAAAATTCATTTTTTTCAATCATTGTCAATACATAGTATTAAGGATTCCAATAAGAGTATAAATAGAACATGCAAAAAACTAAAACATGATGTCAATGTGCGTGTATAGTCAAGCCTTGCCTTTGCTACGATCTAAAGAAGTATCTGCAACATAGTTAATCAACAATTGTAATACAAGGCTTATTAAGCTCTCCAAGATACCATATATCACAATACAAATATTGGATGCATGACCTTTCATCATCCTACCAATAATGTGTGTATTTGTAATCTCAAAGCATATCGTCATTCCATCATGAACACGAGTCTATAGACCATGACCTATAGTTGTTTTGCTATCAACTCCTTATATATACATACAAGGAAACTGTATATACTATCAATCAATCATACATAAGAATTTTCTATTCTGCACATACAAATAATGGCATTCAATGTAAAGTTGTTCCGCCCCGAGTACCTTAGCCTTCAGCTCATGGTTGAACCACCCTTAATTCACAACATGATATAACACACATATTAATGGTATAATAATAACAAACAATACACAAAGCTACTCTATTTTATTAACAAAATACTACGACATATCTACATCCTAACATACATATGATATATACTATAACATATAGTATAGTGAGATAACTCACCCCAAAAATTTTTCAGACGACTAATAGGTATCCAGCTGGAGAATAGGCGTGCCAAACACGTATTAACCTATAATACTATATATATATATATATATATATATATATATATATATATATATATATATATATATATATATATATATGGAAATATGATAACAAAAGATAAATCCTTCACTAATCCCGATATCACTAAATAACTATGAAATAAGGATTAGCTATTCATGACAGTCAGGAGGTAGGACAATTTTGGTATATAGCTTTTCTGAAATCCAAAAATCTTGTCAACGTGTCTATCCTACGCACCACACCTGTAAGTAGATCAATCGGTATAATAACTTGGATTAATTATTACTCTAATACATCATAATAACGACAACGATTATTCTTCATATCAGTTATACTTAATTGAAAGTGTAACTTACCAGATTGATGCACTCCAAATATCCACGAACACCACTCCGATGCTTATTTATTATATCTTTCTAAAACCTACATGGCTTCGCTACATATACTATTGAAACTAAAGAACGAGAAGTCAAATCACAAGTGACCAAAATACTCAAGGGTGAGAGAAATTCCTGAGACAGAATGGTGTGAAAAGGAAGTACGAAAATGGCATGTTTATAGTGATTCATGAAAAGCATGTTGTGTCATACCACATGTTATCATTCTAGAGGTGCCACATCATCGTTAGTTAAGTAAGGGTGTTGGGTCTCCAGCTATCACGTGGTGTATTCCTACGCTGCCACGTTGTGACATCCCCAATTTCACGACCAGAAAAGACCAATTTCATTTTTTCTTTTATAAAAAAACCAGAGTAATCTTTCAAAGAAAAGTGTTGTGGAATTTTTTCCAAAAACAAAATATGAAATTAATCAAAGCGTTTCTTAAAGAAATGTACTTTCATTATATTACAAACTCGGAATGTCAACACCAATACAGATCATAATCATAAATAAAACATCATAATCCATAAGAATAAATTGGCCTTGAATACAATATAGGCCTTTACAACAGTCTATATATTTCCGAATGGCCTATAAATTCATAATCTCTTGTCAGATCATCCAACTATGCTCTTGCCGCTACCTGTAATACAAGAAATTGAGTGGTGAGCATATAGGGTTTTCAACCCACCATAAATAAGTTTATTAATTTCATCAAACCAAACAAACTTGATTACTCGCTCCTGTTATTCTCACTTTACGTCCTTAAAGCATCTAATAAAAGGGACCTAGCCTAAGGATCATCATCGTGGTAGACACTATTACTGAGGGGATTCCTCGGCCATAAATTTTCATAAGGAAACCATGAGGGGGATGGAGTACACCGGTGAAAACATTGTTCAAAAACACCTACATGTTGCAAGCCCGCTAGTGTTCCACTAGACTTTCTAGGAAAGTCTGTGGTCGTCATCTATACTCCGCCAGATGACTGGAACATCATCAACATCGAGGCCTCTCATCATTTTATTTCATCATACATCAACTATTTTGTCTACCCATGTTTTACCCAACATTTTTGTAGATATAAAATACATATACGGTTCAGATCTGAAAAAACGAAGTTTAAAACTTTCATATAGCATAGATCTCACATAAACAAACAATATATGTACTCATAGGACATAATTTATACATAATTTATATAAAATACTTCATAGCTATGTGTAAGATGAAAATGACTATACACTCACTTGATAAGGTTGTGATTCGGACAACACTTTGTTTCTTAAAACAATATTTTTTAATAAAACCGGGAGGTTTGCTTAAAAACCAGGCTCTTTGGGGGCAGAGTTTCAAACCAAAAAAATCATTTTCTCGGAGACTTCAGGTGCTCAGGGGCTTTCTTCTAGTGCTAGGGAGGTTTCCTAGGCTTTGGTTTGGTTTAGAGTGGCTAGAGAGAGAGAGAGAGAGAGAGAGTAGAGAATGAAAGAAGTGTGAAATGTGTAAAGTAAATGAGCTTCCCTCACAGCCCTTTTATAGTCTGAGAGGTCGGTGGCTATGCAGGGCATACCTTCGTACGCGGCGTGGAGAAGCGGGGTGTAGTGTGCGAGGCTCGGACGTGTCAACCATGTGAATGAGCAACATGGCCGCTTCTGGACCGAGTAATGTGAGACCACGGGGGGTACGTGCTTCCTATGCAGGGTGTACTTCAGTACGTTTAGCATACCCTCACACACAAGGCATTCTCTTCGGATAAGCTTCGAAATGTGTGCCTCAAACTTCAAAAATTCATAAATTTCGTATACGAGCTCCGTTTTCGATGTTCTTTATATCTATGTGTAGGTAAGAACGTGCTCTACACCATTCATTTTGACTCCTTCGGCTAATTTTGAATTTGTTTTAAAAATTATATTTTGACAAAACTTCAAAAATGGTCCCTGTGGTTTTTGAAAATATCAAGTTTAGTCCCTAAGTTCAAAAAACCTCACGGATCGTCCCTGTGGTTTCAAAACTTTTAACATTTGGTCCTTTCGGCTAACTCCGTTACCATTTAGCCGTTAAGTCACAGGCATATTTGGCATTTCACTACACAGGGACCATTTATGACGTTTTCTATTACTTTTTTTTAAATAGAATAAATAAAATTTAATATGCTTGGGTCCCCCTCTCTCTCTCTCTCTCTCTCTCTCTCTTCTTGTCGACACGATTTCGGTGATCTTCAGATAAACCCAGTTGTACATGGGTCATGGGTAAAACCTAACCAGTTGTACTGTGCAGAACTTTTGTTGTACCGTGTCTACAAGTTTGTTCGATGATAACTCTTCATGGAAGTGGATACTGGATAGGGTGATATCAACTCAGGTCCTTTTTCTCTACTCCCCCAACAGCGGTTCTCCATTAATTCAGTTTTGAAGAAGAAAAAGCATCAGAAATGGCATCTTTTTCTGCATCTCCCTCCATATCTTGTTTCACAGCTATCAAACCCAATAAAAACCCTACTTCCCTGTTTCCCACTTCTATTTCTACTAGCACTTTCTCATGTTCTTTATCCAATCGACTTCGGGTGGCCCGTGTTTGTTTTAGCATTCCCAATTCTGACCCTAATTCATCGGTATCCAAGACAAATTTGTCAAATTTGAAGAAGATAAGATCTGTTGCTGAAGATACAGTAATTCCCGAACAACAAGAAGACACCATCAGCAACCAAGGAGAAGTCGAGGCAACCGTTTCTGTTCCAGTTTCTCCTTCCGATATCCTCACCATGTTCTTTCAGGTACTTTCCTATTTTCGTGCCTTTGTTCCTAAAATTTACAACAAGAAGCATCAAATTCTGCAATGCGTAAGATATGCCACATGTTTACTGACCGAATCTTGAATGCCCTCCAACTGTTTGATTTTGGTTCAAAGTGGAAAATATGACGAACATATTTAGCTTCTTCTTCGAATAAAAGTATCTTTTTATAGATACTGAAATTCAATTGCAATTGAACACAATGGATAGAGTAATAGAGACGAGATGAGTATCTGTAATAACTTCATCTTGGATTCATAACAACATTTAGCTAAATTTTCTTGCATATTTATCATAATCATCCAATTTCCTTTGAAAATGCTATCAATCTTTGATGGTTTTGTATATGGAGGCCGAGGGAACAATGAGTGAAGCAGCTATTCCGTCAGTGACAAGTGCCTTACACGTAAATATTATCTTCAAAATCCAGTATTTTATAGTTACAGCCAAACAAATATATATCCCTTCAGAGGATCAAACTTAACGGGTTTACTCTTATCGCCGTGGTCGAGCTTCTGTGAGCATAGACGAGCTAAGAAATGGCATCTCCGTTAACGAGAAGGGGTTTTATGCTACTGTTTTTTTCCCTTTCTGTCGTGTCAATTTATATTGGAAAGCGCTGCACATTGAATTTTAGGGGTGTCTTGTTGCTTTGCTTGACAGAAAAATGAAGAATTAAAGGAGGGATGAGGGGCTGCTGCTCCTCTGTTTACCGGAGAACCACAAGAACACCACATCCAATGGAGGTGTTTTTGGTTGCCTATCGAAGAACAGAGAGTGTATGTGAGAGAGAGAGAGAGGGGCCCTTTAATATTACATAATTATAATTATTTTTTATTTTTTTTAAATTAAGGCAAAACTTCATAAATGGTCCCTGTGGTTGTGAAATGACTGAAATACCCTTCACTTAACAGTCACAAGTTATGTAACATCTCTCTCTGGCACGTATCACAATATTGTCCACTTTGGGCCACTCAGCACGAGGACTTCCCAGGGGGTCACCCATCCTGGTACTACTCCCGCCCGAGCACGCTTAACTACAAAGTTCTTATGGGATCTGCTGCCCTCACGACTTTAAAACGCGTTGTGATAGGTGAGGTATCCACACCCCTTATAAGGAATGCTTAGTTCTCCTTCCCAGCCGATGTGGGATCAGATCTAACCCACTTTCACCCCCCATTATAGAGTTCGACGTCCCCGTCGAACACATCGACCCGTTCCCTAGCTTTGATACCATTTGTAACATCCCTCTCTGGCACGTATCACAATATTGTCTGCTTTGGGCCACTCGGCACGAGGACTTCCCAGGGGTCACCCATCCTGGTACTACTCCCGCCCGAGCACGCTTAACTACAGAGTTCTTATGGGATCTGCTGCCCTCGCGACTTTAAAACGTGTTGTGATACGTGAGGTATCCACACCCCTTATAAGGAATGCTTAGTTCTCCTTCCTAGCCGATGTGGTATCAGATCTAACCCACTTAAAATTGTAACATCCCGGAATCGCAAGAGTAGAGTTGAAGGGCTAAAAGTGTAAGTTTCGGAGGGCGACTTGGCGAGTCCATGGATAGACTCGGCGAGTCAGGTTGCGACTTTACTCGCGACTTTGGACTCGTCGAGTAGGTGTTGTGTGAAGAAAACCCTAATTCTCGGGGTTGAGCCCTATATAAAGATCATTATGTTCCTCCACAGCCTCCTTTATCCCCCCTTGAGTCCCAGAAACCCTATTTTCGTGGAGAGTCCCATTGTTGAGCAAATTAGAGCTTGGAGAGGTGTTGGTTGAAGAAATCTTGAAGGAGAAGTGGCTTGGATCAAAGGGCTTTGCTTGGATTCGAGTTTCATTGTTGTTCAGGCATCCTTTGGAGGTAATATTTTCGTTCTTGGGCTGTGTTTTCCTAGATTCTCATCTTGGGGTTGTGTGGGGAGCCTAGTTGTGTGGCATCTTGATGTTTGAAGGATTGATCTGAGGTTGCTACCTCAGATCTGGGGTGGGGAAGATCTTAAGAGCATTAAACCCCCTGTTCTTGTGTTGCTAATGGAGCTACCATTTCCCAAACCTTAGTTCTAATGTGTATTATGCTTAGATCTTCATGGATTCACGTAAAGTTTGCCACTTAACGTGATGGATGGGTTGTAGGAGGCTAGATCTATGTTTTGGATCAATTGCATGGCCTGAGATGCTTCTGTATGGATTCAGACCGGTGGTACTCGACGAGTCACAAGGGTGGACTCGACGAGTTACTTGAAGATGGCTTGGAACTCGACGAGTTCGAAGAACAACTCGGCGAGTAGGTTGAAGATAGCCTTAGACTCAGCGAGTCTGTTCTTGGACCCAGCGAGTCTTATCGAAGAGTCCCAATATTTCTGATTGAGTCGATGAATCGGTGAGTCAAGGGATGGCTCGGTGAATTGGGTGCGAGTGGACTCAGAGTGGTTGGACTCGGCGAGTCTCGGGGTGACTCGGCGAGTCAGGTCGCGGATTGAGGGAAGTTCTGAGCTTGGGGACTCGGCGAGTCATTGGGATGACTTGGCGAGTAGAGTCAGTCAGGGGTTGACCAGTTGTCTTCCAGGGGTATTTTGGTAAATAAGGGTATATATATATATATATATATATATATATATATATATATATATATATATATATATATATATATATTGAGTTGAATGTTTTGATGATTCAGTGAAGGACTTCGTGTCAGAGTTCGGAGCAGCGGGATCTTATCCTTTCGGCCGGCAGTTTCGAGGTGAGTTATCCTCACTGTATCAACAGGGTCTAAGGCACCAAGGCCGGCCCTTTATTGGATTGAGATTCGGGTATTGTTATTATGTTATTGTTTGATGTGTCTGCATCCTGGTAGCTAGGATTGTACGTGCTAGGAGACCTTGTTAAGGTCAGTTTCCCGATATATATAGAGTGATGCTATACTAGTGACCGGTTAGGTCGGTAACCTGGCTAGGGTACTGATATGCTATGTGATCTGCTTGCTCGGTTTGTTGACTATGACTGTTATATGATTGTATGTTATGTGCACATGGTTGTTTGGACTGGAGATGGGTTGAGGCGGGTCCTGCTTTGTGCTGTAGGCCAAAATACCCAGGGCGGACCGGTTATTCCGAAGGCCCAGCGAGCGGTCCGGATAGGCTGTAGGCCCCACGAGGGCAGACCAGACGTGCCGAGGCTCGGAGAGTGGACCAGGCCCGATGCGGGCGGACCAGTCACACTATAGACTCAGAGAGTGGACCAGGTGGGTTGAAGGCCTGATACGGGTGGACCAACCCCATTGTAGACTCGAAGGACATGACTAGACCTGGAGGATGGACCCGGTGGACTGAAGGCCCGATACGGCGGACCAGTCACACAGTAGACCCGATATGCATGGTTGTTCTATGTTCTGTTATGTTATGTATGTTTTATATGTTTTGGACCGGAAGGTCGTAGCCTGGAAGGGCGTATACGTGGTTGGTATTTTGGGGGTATCTCACTAAGCTTTCGGGCTTACAGTTATGGTTTAATGTTTTTCAGGTTCTTCAGGAGACCGTGGCAAGGCGAAGGCGTGATCATACCGCTCCTCATGATTTCGTAGCAATGTGATTCTGGGAATACTCTAAATGATTTGTATTGAAAACCTTTTTGTAAACAATTTAATGAAAATCGGGTTGTTTTGAAAAATTTAAATTGGTTGTATTTTTCGGATGTTACAAGTTAACGGAGTTAGCGAAAAGGACCATTTGTTAAAAGTTTTGAAACCACAGGGACCATCTGTGAGGTTTTTTGAACTTAGGGACTAAACTTGATATTTTTGAAAACCACAGGGACTATTTTTGAAGTTTTGTCTTATATTTTTAACAGGCCTGGACAGGAAATTTCCGTTAAAAATTCATAACTTCTTCATTCGACGTCCGTTTTCGTCTGTTTTTTTACCGTTGAACTACTATTGATGAGATCTTCAATTCTCGTTTAGGTTGGGTCAGCTAAAAATTGTTGGATCTAAAATTCAAATTTTGGGCTGCACACTGTTATTCCAAATCTTAGAAAAGTCATAACTTCCTCATATGAAGTCATATTGGACGTTCTTTTTATGCACGCTCTTTGTTTAACGTATGTTACGACTCTCGTTTAGATCGCTAAGGTTAAAAAACACTTTATCGTAAATTCACTTTTTACATCACACAACATCGTGTTGGCTCTGTCGCGAAACTTCGACAGGTCATAACTTCTTCGTTATAACTCGGATTTTCAGTCCAATAAACCTTGGACATAACATTCCTCTTTTCCTAAATCTTATCAGTCCCTTCAACGGTGAGACTTTAAGCAAAACCAAATCGCCAACTGCGAATGTCATCGGTTGTCTTTTCTTGTCAGCATATCTCTTTTGACGATCCTGAGCTGCTAACATCCTTTCACTAATCACTTTAACTTTTCAACAGTCTAATGGACTATTTCGGGTCCCATAAACTGCTTTTCTCCAGCTTCAAGCCAACATGACGTCGTTCGATACTTCTGTCCATACAAAGCTTAATAATGTACCATCTTGATGCGCGAATGGAAACTATTATTGTAGGAAAATTCTACCATAGGTAAATGTTTATCCCGGTTACCTTGGAATTCCAAGGTACATGCTCTTAACATATCCTCCAATGTTTGAATCGTTCTTTCACTTGACCATCGGTCTGCGGATGGTAAGTTGTACTTAAACACAACTTCGTACCCGATTCCTCTTGTAGACGCCTCCAAAACCTTGATGTGAAACTGTTGGATTAGGTGTCTAAGCCCATAACTCTAATTGGTATGTACTTGACCCGAGAGTAGCATGGTCCATTTGGGTTGCATTCACCAATACAATATGATAGGATGGATATTTGAGAAAGAGTTTATTTATGATTTACTAATATATTATAAGTATAATATATTAATTAAGAAATCATATTATTTAATTAGTATTGATCAATAATTAATTTGGAATTAATTTAGTGATCAAAAGATACTAATTAAATTAACGGGGACTGATTATGTAAATTAGTGATACATATGGTTTGGGCTATTGATCCATGATGGGCTAAGTTTATATGAGAGTCCATGAAGAGTTAGTCCATATGAGTTATAGATCATAAGCCTAAGTGTAAGAATTAATGTTACATATGACTCTTGCAATTCTAACACTATATATGTAACCCCTTTGTACCCAAAATCAGACGCACAAGTATTATAGCAAGAGTATAGCTGATTTTAGTGTGTTCCTAACCTCTCTCTCAAGTCCTCCAATTTTTGGTGGTGTTTTGTGAAGCATTTTAGGCATCACAATTGATGTGCTAAGCTCTTGAAAGGTCAAATTTAACAAGCTACAACAAGAGGTAATCTTCTAATAGGTTTTTTATGATTCATATATCAAGTTGTATGCTAGATAGACTTCATGTTATGGAAAATTGAAATTTGCATGTATAACATGAGAAAACTTATATCCAAAGCATTAGGGTTGTATATGCGACATAGGGATGTTATAGTGCTCATAACCCAACATAAACGACTATCACGATCTGATACAATTATTAAAGGAACACTGTGAAGTCTTACTACCTACTTCACATAAGCATTTGCAAGTTTATCCATAGACCATATTTCATTGGCTGCTATGAAGTGTGCACTTTTAGTGAACCGATCAATGACTACCCAGATCATGTCGTGACCATTCTTTTTTTTTTTGGGAAGTTTAGTGACAAAATCCATGGCGATGTATTCCCATTTACCCGTGGGTACAGGTAAAGGTTCTAAAGTCCCATATAGTTTCTGATGTTGTGCACTAACTCTCACACATGTCACACACTCGGCCATATACTTTGCAACATTGAGCTTCATATTCGGCCACTAGTAGTAGGGTTTTAGATCCCTATTCATTTTTGTGTTATCGGGATGAATCGAGTACATGGTTTTGTGAGCTTCTTCCATCAGATGATCTATTATTCATCCCGTGTTAGGTACCCAAATCCTATCTTGGAATACCCTTACCCTTAATTGTTTGTACCAAACACTAACATATTGCCCAAACTTTCTTCCTTTTGATCATTCTTCTCTGAAGCCTCTTCCTGAGTTTTCTTAATGCTTTCCACAATCGTTGAGACAACTTCAATTCTTAACGCTCTTGGCCTTCTCTTTTCAAGGCTTACTTTTCAGCTTAGAGCATCAGCTACAACATTTTCTTTACCAAGGTGGTAAAGTATTTCATAGTCGTAATACTTAAGCAACTCTAGCCAGCGTCATTGCCTCATATTCAATTCTTTTTTATCAAAGAGATACTGAAGACTCTTATGATCAGTGAAAAGTTTGCACTTTGTGCCGTATAGATAATGCCTCCATATATTTAGTGCGAATAATACCGCTGTCAACTCTAAATCATGAGTCAGGTAGCTCTTTTTATGCTCTTTCAATTGTCTTGATGCATATGCTATCACATTATCCCTTTGGGTCATAACACAACCTAACCCAACTCCAGATGCATCGCTATAAACTACGAAGTCTTCAACTCCATTGGGTATAGAAAGAATCAGTGCTTCACACAACTTCTTCTTTAGCTTCTCGAATGCTTCCTCTTGCTTCTCACTCCAAGTATAAGTAGCTCCTTTATGGGTCAAACCTTTCAATGGAGCAGCTATCGAAGAAAAGCCTTGGATAAACCGTCAGTAATATCCAGCTAATCCCAGAAAGCTTTGAATCTCCGTGGGACTTTTCGGTAGTTGCGACTTCATCACAACTTCAATCTTTGTTGGTTCGACCATGATCCCTTCTTGGTTAACCACATGACCCAAAAATTGGACTTCTTGAATCCATAAATTGCATTTGGAGAACTTTGCATACAACTTCTCCTTCTTCAATACTCCTAACACTTCTCATAGGTGCTTGTCATGCTCTTATTGGCTCTTTGAGTAAACCAAAATGTCATCTATGAACACTATCATAGATTTATCGAGGAATGGTTTATAGACCTTGTTCATCAAATCCATGAATGTTGCTTGAGAATTGGTTAGTCCAAACGACATAACCAAGAACTCATAGTGTCCGTACCTCGTTCTGAATGCGGTTTTCTCAATATCCTGCTCTCTCACCTTTAGATGATGATATCCTGACTTAAGATCGATCTTTGAGAAATAGCTCGAACCTTGCAGTTGATTGAATAGGTCGTCAATCCTTGGCAATGGGTACTTGTTCTTTACTGTTGCTTTGTTCAGCTCATTGTAGTCTGTGCACATCCTCATGCTTCCATCTTTCTTCTTTAAGAATAACATTGGAGCTCCCCAGGGTGATGAACTTAGTCTAATGAAATCGTTGTCCAACAACTCCTGAAGTTGCATCATAAGCTCCTTCATCTCCGTTGGTGCTAATAGGTATGGTGATTTTGCTATTGGTGTCATTCTTGGTAACAAGTCTATCCGAAACTCTAGTTGTCTATCAGGGGGTAATCCGGGAAGATCTTCGGGAAAGACTTCTGGATAGTCATACACCACTGGTATGCTTTGTATCTCCTTCTTCTACTTCTTAGCATCGATTACGAACGCCAAGTATGATGTGCATCCTTTAGACAAACATTTTATGGCCTTCATTAGGGAAATGATTCCAGAATTTACTTTGTGTTTGTCCCCATACACCAAAAATGACTCTGTTCCAGGCAGGCTTACCCTCACTATCTTCTTCTTGTACAGTATCTTGACATCATTGGTGCTAAGCCAATCCATTCCCAGTATGATGTTGAAACCATTCAATTCAATGGGTAACAGTTCCTCGTGGAAATCATTTCTGTTCAAGTCGATGAAGATATTCTTAATTCAATCACTAACATATATGAATTTGCCACCGCCAACTTCTACAACTAGAGCATTATCAAGTTTTTCTATAGGCAATGCTAGTCTTCCACCAAATTTATGTGATATAAAGGAGTAATTTGCTCCGGAATCAAACAATATATTGGCAGGAAAGCAATTTACAAGAAAGGTACTTGAAGCGATGTATGATGCATCCTTCGTAGCTTCCAGGATCATTTGGAAAGCTCTCGCCTTCGGCTTCGGTGGGATATTGGGCCTTCTTGCCTCCTTCTTCTTTGGCTAGTCCCTTGAAATGTTCCCCTCTTCGTTGCATCCATAACATACTTTCTTATTGAAGGTTCATTCATTGGGATAGTGCCCAAGCTTTCAACATTTAAAACAAGTGACCTCCTCGCCACAATTCCCAACATGTTTCTTCTTGCACTTGTCATACCATTTTGCTTCGCCTCCTCCTCCTCTCAAACCAGACTTCGAGAATTTACTTTTCTTGTTGGATCTCGAAGATCTATCGAACTTCCTTTTCTCACCAACCTCTGCCCTCTCCAGACCCTTTTCCCTTATTTGGGTCTCAACATTCTTAGCAGCCCAGATGGCGGCTTTCACAGTGGTTGTTTGCTTGACCATCAGACAAAAGTCTACTGGTAATCCGTAGGCAAACTTGTTGAACTTGGAGAGCTCAGTTGGAACTAGATAAGGAACATGCTTCATCTTTTTTGTAAAACTTGTTGCATACTTGGTGACACTCATTTTCCCTTTCTTCAGATTCTGAAACTCATTGGTGATTTACAGAAGATCTTGTTCAGAGTAGTACTGCATCTTTGGTCGGTTGCACCAGGAAATCTTCCCAAGACATCTTGCTAACTTCTCCCTTGGGCATCATATCAGCTAGTAGCTTCCACCAGCTTAGTACTCCAGACTTTAACAGGGGAACCGCTAGAGCATTCTTCTGTTTGTTGTTGCATTTGCAACTCTCAACCATTGTCTCCATCACGGAGATCCAGTTCATAACATCCATCGGCGTTCGGATTCCAGAGAGACACGGTGGTTTGGATGCCATGAAATCCTTGAATTTTCATCCACACCCGTCATTTCCTCCACCATGGCTATTTCCTTTAACCACTGGCGGTTCAACTTAACCAACGGTCCAACTGTAATTCCCTTCTTTCGACTGTCCGTCATTCAGTTCGGGCTATTCAATAGGAATCCAAGGTTCATGTAACATCTGGAATCTAGAAGAGCAATAAAGGAAGGAAAATCCATAAATGATGAAGTCAACTCGTCGAGTTCGTGGAAGAACTTGGCGAGTCAGAGCGGTTTCTGAGTCACGAGCTAAGTCACCGACTTGGTGAATCGGGGGACCAACTCACCGAGTTGATCAGGGTTTGGGAAAAACTAAGTTCGGGTATTGCACCCAATTTAAAGAACATTATAACACTCCCTCAGCCTCCTTAATGCTCTCTTAAGTCCAGAACGAAACCTTAGAGCCTTCCATGAGCTTGTGAGCCATTATTGAGCATTCTTTAGTGCTTTGGAGCTTGAAGAAGATGGTGAAGCCGTGGGGATACAAGAAGAGACTAGTAGATCCAAAAACCTCTTTCATCCTTGTTGGGTTCTTGGTGTTGCGTCTTGGGCTCGCTTCCTAGCCCATCTTTTTTGCAGTATGGGCCTGTCCATCCGTATCTTATTTTCTAGGGTTTGTGTATTTATAGATGTTTGCATGCATCTTTTACGTGACTGATAGATCAGGGTTTTTACGGTGTAATTATAGAAGATATCTTTTTGTAACCCTAGAATCCTCTACAGCGGAAGTTCTTCATCGAGCTCTGCTGAGGATTGAAAGTTCTAATCATTCGACACATTCAAATCCATTCTTGAGTATTGCTTTACATTGCTTTACATTCTTTATATACCTGTTTCAGAGATCTAATCGATATAAGAGATTTTTATCTCATCAATTGGTATCAGAGCAGGAGGCTGTGTAATTCATACACATCTCTTCTGTGAAAGAAGCTATTAGGGTTTATTCCGCATTAACTAATATTTATTGATCCGTCACCCCATAATTGACGTATCTCATTACTTGTTCATTTTTCTCTAATATTATATATTACAAGTATGATCTTTCAAACAGGTTATTCGATCAAGCATGGACGAGTCGCCATCTAATCCCATTAATATTTCGAACAACATTGGATCAACAACGAAGATTCCCATCCTTTACACCCAAGATTATGAAGTCTGGGCAAATCACTTTGAAGATTATGTTATAGGATCTGAGGACAATGGATACCTCATCTGGGAAGCAATCGTATCGGGACCCTTTGCTCATTCTGCAACTTCAAGGATTATTAAAACTCAAAAGGAGTATAATGATCTTTTGAAAGATGTTAAAGATGTTGCCCAAGACGAAAAAGATAAATTTCAGTGCAATATTAAAGCATTGAGATTAATCAGATTCGCTCTTCAATCTGACACTTTCAGGCTGGTGAGTTCATGCACTACTGCCAAAGAAATATGGGACAGGCTTCGCGAATTGTATTCTACGGACGAAGATCTTGAACACTCCATTCAAACTTTACTCTTATCCGAGTTTGTTGAATTCAAGCAGGGAGTCGAAGAAACTGTGGCTCAAACGTTCGATCGCTTCAATCATCTTCTTAGCAAGATGATTAAAAATGATATTGAAAGGAAGTTAATTGAGCAGAAAGTCACGTTTTTGAATGGCCTCAGATCTGAGTGGAGAGCTGTAGTGTCCACAGTTAAAGCGCATGAGCAATTCAAATCTTATTCTCTAGCAAAACTGGTGGGCATTCTGAAATCTCAAGAGAAGATCGTACTACAGGAGAATAATGTAGTTTCAAGCCTGGGTTCCTTGGCCCTACTATCCAAAAGTAAAACGGCGATGGAAGATGAAGACCTCAACTTAGAAGATTATGATCTTACTTCTGAAGACTATGCTATGATGGTATCAAACCCCAAGAGGTTCATCAAGAAAAGATTTCCCACCAATAAGAACCGCAATTGGCAGGGAAGTTATAGCTCTGAAAAGGTCAAAGACGAACCGAAAGCAGAAGAATCAAAGAAGGAACCGAAAGCTGAAGGAGATTCGGGAGTGAGCTGCTATTACTGTGGAGGAAAGAATCACTATGCTAAAGATTGTGTCCTCAAGAAAATGGCTGAAAAGGATGAGGAAAAAGATGAAGAAGCGTTGTTGCTGAAAAAGCTGGATGAGATCAGGAAGAAGAAATCTACTACTAACCCGTCTATGAATGCTTTAATTGTGCAGGGTTCAATAGCAAATGATGAATTCGGAGGAGTGGAGGTCTTTTCAACCGACTCCGAGGATGATGAAGTAAGGAGGCCTTCTCATGGAAAAGCTTATGTGGCGAAAGAGAAGGACAGCAGTGGAAGATGCTTGATGGTGTCCGATGTATCTCAAATGAGGGGATACAACACAGATGGTGGGAACAAAGACTCGAAGGAGCAACAGGACATGTGCTTTACAGCAAAACCGCTCAGCGTGCAATTCAACGAGCTTGATGAACTCATCAAGAAGGTACAATCCGTTTTTGTTTCATTTAAAGTCCCACAATGCTCATATGAAAAAGAATTAAAAAATGTTAATTCAAGAATTTCTCATCTAGACAGCAGCTTAACTCAAACTCGAGTCACCAATTCTAACCTAACTGACCAAATAAGCAGGGTGTCATCGAAGAGTGAGGAACGGAGGATGTGGATCGAACTGAAAGAGTCGGAGTTAATCAAAACCAAGGACGAAAACATTTATTTGCAAAGAGACAATTTAAAACTTTTGAAACAGCGAAATGTTTTTTGTTTGATTGCTAAGCGTCTTTACAATAATATCACTCTACTTCATTTGAACTGTGAAATAGGGCAGAAAATTCATCGTACGATCATGCCTTTTCTTGAGTTTAAGGAGGATGAAATCGACGTTGAAGCATACAATTGTGAAAGTGTGGTTTCGTCTGAGAATGTTAATCCAACGTATATGTATGGTCTAGACAAAATTGAATCTTTCATTAAGTCCAAAGACCATAAAGACATGTTGAAAAACCTTTTAGATGAAAATGAAAAACTAAATCTAAGGACCAAAACCATACAAAAATTTGACTCATTGAATGCCAATTTGAGCTCAGAAAATAAAATTGATGTTGAAAATGCATCTGAGCTTAATGAGGATAATGACATGAGTGAAATTTCTGTAGAGGATGAAGTTGACTGTTCTGAGTTTGTCAAGAGTGAACCTGAAATCCACAAAAATCTCATCTCAGCAAATTTTGTGGAGTTCGCTCGATTGTCCCAACAAAAGTCCCCGAAACTTGAAGAAAAAGCTGTTGTTTACCAAAAGGTAAGGACAACACCAAATCAGGTGTATAAGGTCACAGGTGTAACCGAACATCAGACAGCCGAACTCATAGCCATTGTAAACGAAGACAATGCTGATGGTTGTGATGAGTTCTTCTGGTCTGCTCCTATCGATAATGCTGATGAAACTGTTGGTCTATCAGAGCAAAAATCCTAGAAGACAAAAGGAAGATATATTCCTGAGCCACTGAACAAGCCTGATAACTTTGACGTACCAAGTACTAGTGGTACAAAAGATGTTCCTAAAGAAAAAGCAGACTCAAGTGAATCATCATCAGTTCAAAGTGGACCTGTTGACACCAGTCAAAATCAAAAGGCGAACATCCATCATCAGCCGAAATAGATGAGAAATCAAAAACGACAAAGGAATCAGAGATACAAGAAGAATCTTTCTGAAAGAAAAAAGTTTTGGCAATCTCAAAATGCCTATTTCTCATATCGTGACAGAAATTTAAAGTCAGAGAAAATTATTGTTGGATCTCAAGAGAGAAATAACAACCGAAACCAGAAGTTCGGTTCAGAGAACTGTATCGACCGAAAGCAGAAGTTCGGTTCTAAGAACAGTATCAACCGAAAGCAGAAGTTCGGTTCTGAGAACAGTATCAACTGAAAGCAAGAGTTTGGTTCAGAGAGAAAAAGAGACCAAAATTCTAGGTTCGGTCCCACTGATAATCAAAACCGAAAGAGTCACCTAGAATATCAAGTCAAGAAATCATCTCAGTCTAAATTCTCTCATTCTAACTCTTCTAATTCTTCCAATCATTCTTCTTTTTCTCCACCCCATTCTAAATCCAATTCTGCTCGAACTCAAAAACCTAAATCTTCAACTGACCTGAAAGGGAAATCAAAGGTTTCGTCAGTTAAATCCGAGACCAAACCAAAAGCATCAAATCCCACTAAGATTAAGGTTTTCACCATCAAAAAGAAAGATGAGACAACTTTAATAAAAAGAACATATTTTTGTTGACATCTCTCTTACTACTCCTGTTCCTGTGAAAGGTTCACGTGGACCCAAGAAACTTTGGGTTCCTAAATTCGTTTAATTTGTACAGGTTATCAGTGACGAGAAGTTCGACGAAGAATGGTATATTGACAGTGGCTGCTCACGTCACATGACAGGGAGGAAGGAAGAGCTAAGGGAATTCAGATCTCTTTCAAACGGTGGAAATGTCAAGTTCGGGAACAACTCCTTCGGAACCATAAAAGGCTATGGAATGATTACAAACGGTGATTTCACGATCAGGAAGGTTGCATATGTAGAAGGACTACAACATAATCTCATCAGTGTATCTCAGCTTGTTGGAGGTACCGGTCTCAAGGTCTCGTTCGATGATGAGGGTTCGGAAATAATTAAGAAGCAAACGAAAAAAGTTATTCTCAAATCAGAGCGCAAAGGTGAAATGTTTCCCCTAAATCTCAAACCAATCAAAGGGAATCCAGCAATCTGCTTGTTATCAAAAGCACAATCTGACGAAAGCTGGTTGTGACACCGAAGGCTTTCTCATCTCAACTTCAAGGATATCAACAAACTTGTCACCGGAGGTCATGTTCGTGGTCTTCCATTGCTCAAGTATGATAGAGAACATTTGTGTGCGGCATGTGAAATGGGGAAGCAGAGTCGTCAAAGTCATCCATCAATCATAAACACAAAAGTTGTTGAACCACTAGAGTTACTTCACATTGACTTGTGTGGTCCATCATCAATTGAAAGTATCGGCGGTAGCAAGTACATTCTTGTTATTGTTGATGACTTTTCGCGTTTTACATGGGTGTTCTTTCTGAAGCTTAAATCTGAAGCGACTCACAAGCTAAAGATGTTCATCAAGCAGGTGGAAGTACAACTGAAGAAAGTCGTTCGGAACATCAGGAGTGACAATGGCCTGGAGTTCAAAAATAAAGAATTCGAAGAATTCCTGGTGGAATGAGGAACTAGTCACAACTTCTCAGCTCCCTACACACCTCAACAAAACGGTATAGTTGAGAGGCGGAACCGATCCTTGTGTGAAGCAGCTCGAACCATGCTAAGTTTTGCTTCTTTACCTTTGTATTTTTGGGCTGATGCTATATCTACAGCTTGTTTTACACAGAACAGGTCATATCTCAATAAGCGATTCACACTCACTCCTTATGAGATCATAAACAATAGGAAGCCGAATGTTAAATTCTTCCATGTGTTCGGTTCCCGGTGCTTCATCTTCAATTCTAAAGAGCATCGCAACAAATTTGATGTCAAAGCCAATGAAGGGATTTTTCTGGGCTATTCTCTGACTTCTAAAGCGTACAGGGTATTAAACAAACGTTCAAGGAAAATAGAAGAGATGTATTACGTGACCTTTGATGATAGCTATGTCAAAAAGTCAACAGCAAACATAAACTCAACTGGTGAAATCTTTCCTCAAACAGGTCAAGTCACAACATCAATTGCAAATCTCTTTGAGAAGTTTGTCGATTTATTTGATGAACCAGAGAAGGCTATTAATTCGGAAGCCAGCGCAGCAGACAACAAGGTGGATCATCTGAAGCAACTAGTAGAAGATGCTACAAGGCGAATGAATGAAGGAGTGCCCAGTTCCGGCACATCAGTCGAGGGGGAGCACGCCAATGCTGCAGCACCCGAAGGTACTGTAGCACCCGAACGTTCCACAACACCAGAAGGCACAACAGCACCCGAAGGTACTGTAGCACCTGAACACTCAACAACATCTAAAGGCACCGGAGCACCCGAACTCTTCACTATACCCGAAAGTCCGACTATTCCAGAAAGCTCTTCATTCGAGGGGGAGAATGCCAATATACTCTATGACGATGAAAGTCAATCCGAACCAGAAGAGATGGTAAACGCTGAATTGGATCCGTCCTATGATCCAAATTACCCTCCTCTCATCAAATGGACCAGAAATCATCCGGTCTCTCAAGTTGTAGGTGATGTTTATGAAAATGTTCTGACCCGATCACAACTTAAGGCTAAACAAAATTCCCTATTTTCCAAAGTAGAAGTTTGTATGTTTAATTCCTTCGTTTCAAAAGTTGAACCCAAGACAGTTAACAATGCTCTCGATCACTCCGATTGGGTTCAAGCTATGCAAGACGAACTGAACGAATTCGAAAGGAACAAAGTTTGGCGCCTCATTCCAAATCCTCAAAATGCATCAGTTGTTGGTCTCAAATGGGTATTCAGGAACAAAATGGACAAGGAAGGGAATGTGATTCGAAACAAAGCACGACTAGTAGTGAAAGGATACTGTCAGGAGGAAGGAATTGACTATGAAGAGACTTTCGCTCCAGTTGCAAGGCTGGAATCTGTTCGCATTTTTCTTGCCTATGCAGCACACAAAAACTTCGAGGTCTACCAAATGGATGTCAAATGCGCTTTTCTGAATGGAGAACTCGAAGAAACAGTCTACGTGGAGCAACCTCCCGGCTTCGTCAATGAGAAGTTCCCAAATCACTGCTATATTCTGGACAAGGCGGTTTCTGGTCTGAAACAAGCTCCTAGGGCCTGGTATGAAACGCCAACAAAGTTTTTAAAGATGTCTAAATTCAAACAAGGTTCGGTTGACCCAACCTTCTTTCGTAAAAAGTAAGGTAACCACCTTATGATCGTACAAATTTACGTCGATGATATCATCTTTGGCTCAACGAATCTCAGCTTAACAGCTGAATTCAGAAAGCTGATGGAGACTAAATTTGAAATGAGCTCCATGGGTCCGATTAACTTTTTTCTTGGATTAAATATTAGATAGGGACCCGAAGGCATCTTTATCAACCAGGAAGCATACACCAAAACTCTTCTTGCTAAATTTGGTATGATGGGAGATTCAAAGGTCAAGGTTCCAATGGCTTTCGGAACCAAACTCACCCCTTCACTGGAGAAACCAGCAGTTGACATTACGCTATACCGCCAGATGATTGGGTCATTATTGTATCTTACTGCTAGCAGGCCTGACATCATGTTTTCCGTATGTTATTGTGCTAGGTTTCAGGCAAACCCACGAGAACCTCATATGCTTGCAGTGAAGAGCATACTTAGGTATCTGAAGCGAACTACCTCTCTCGGTCTTTGGTATCCATCCAACTCAGGCTTCTTCGTTCAAGCCTTCTCTGATGCAGACCTTGGAGGATGTGGTTTAGACAGGAATAGCACCACAGGGGGTTGCCAATTCCTTGATGGGAAAGTGGTCAGCTGGCAGTCAAAGAAGCAAACCTGCATTTCCCTTTCTACAGCCGAAGCAGAGTACATCGCAGCCGCCTCCTGCACATCTCAAGTCATATGGATCGAAAGCCAGCTCAGGGATTATGGACTTAACATGAAAAAGATCCCACTATATTGCGACTTAGAAAGTGCAATTAGGATCTGTCACAACCTAGTGCAACACTCTAAAACCAAGCATATAGCACTGAGGTATCACTTCATTAAGGATCATGTGGAGGATGGTAATGTCGAAATTCACATTGTTCGAACCACCGATCAACTGGCAGATATCTTCACCAAAGCCCTACCTGAAGCCAGTTTCAATAAAATCCTTCATGGTCTAGGAATAATGGAATCTGAATCGGTACCAAAGACTTCATCCCAAAGTTAAAAGTAAGGAGCGAAATGAACCGAAATGAACCGAACGTTTGGTCCATTTCGGGTTCGGTTCACATGGGAACCGAAATGAACCGAACGTTCGGTCTATTTCGGGTTCGGTCCCATAACACATATTTTCGCTCAATCTAAAAAAGGTGTTGTCTATGGTTGTACACATTTGTAAAGCCGTTTTCTAAAAATCCAAAAATATTTTTTTTAGGAACCGAAATGAACCGAGCGTTCGGTCCATTTCGGGTTCGGTTCAAAATTTTTTATTATTTATTATTCTTTCTTATTCTGTATTAGTTTTTCCCTTTTGTAAAGTTGTTTTCCAAAAATCCAAAAATATTTTTTTTTAGGAACCGAGATGAACCGAGCGTTCGGTCCATTTCGGGTTCGGTTCAAATTTTTTTTATTTATTATTCTTTCTTATTCTGTATTAGTTTTTCCCTTTTGTAAAGTTGTTTTCCAAAAATCCAAAAATATTTTTTTTAGGAACCGAAATGAACCGAACGTTCGGTCCATTTCGGGTTCGGTTTAAATTTTTTACTTATTTTGTTTGGTTTTTCTCTTTTCATAATCATAAAATCTCCAAAAATATTTTTGTCTCATTCTTGTTTTAAAAATTACTTGGGATAGGTTTGATTCTCATACTTTACATTAACTAGTTAAGCGTCCCTAGAAGCATGCTATTGCATGTTGTCCAAAGCCTCAACTGATTTTAAATAAAAGCCTTAATGACTAGGTATATACAAACCTTGTCTTCCCAATAAGGCTGCTCCATTTATTCTAATCCTGAGCTACCTTACTCTTTTCTCATATGAGTTGAAAGTTTACTGCTTGGTCACTATTTTCAGCAGAGGTACTATCGCTTTTCTTCACCACCTTACTCTTCTCCATCATATTTCGGTCCCATATCGTAACCCTTGAGACTCTCAGAATTAACCACTGAGGTTTATGGTTACAAAATATCTGTGTTTATGATCTAAGCCATGTGACACTACGTTGTTAGTGAAACCCAAAATTCAATACCTATCATGAATTGACGGTCAACATGAAATCTCTCTTTGGTTGTGCGATTCTTATGAATTTGTTATTTACCATAACATTTCTTCCCTTAGAATCCAGTTTAAATTTCTTTTTGAGATTTCACCATCATATATTTTTCCAAGTCACTATATCTGTTATCCAGCCTACTTGTTCAATAGACCACATCGGTCTCACAAGTACTTCATTTAGTCTCGGTCTTATGTCAAGGTCCGGGTTTCTAAATTGAAGAGAAAGCCACCCTTTTATGCCTAACAAAAAGATGCCTTTCAACACTTCTTAGAAAGTGATTGATCGTAATTCAACGGGATTCCATACAAACACTTTAAGGTCTCTCTTGACCTTGAAGAAAGTGATTCGTGCCCGGGATCAACTGTTTTGTGTCTATTTTGACATCACTCTTCCCCTATATATCTCGCTTTATTTCCTTATCTTTCACACTCTATGCACGAAAATCTTTGATTTTCCAAACTTCTCGTTCAGTTACCTTATAATCTTATGTTTGGATGACAATTATTAAACAGATAAGATGCTGACTCAGCTGACAGAGTAACGGCCTCAATAGTGAGGTGATGGGCACGCGTGCAAAACAGAACAGTTCTTCTCTCTCATGTGTAATCATCGGGGGTGCCAACCTTCGCGCTTCAGTCAAATCCGAAACCGTTTTATTGTATCAAGAAGATTTGGGGATGATCTTTCTCTCTCCTCTACCCACGGTATAAAAGGAACACATCTGCTTCATTCCCAATTTACCACATTCCAAACTCAAACGAGCAAAATCGGACGATTTCTCATCTACTGTTCATCATCTTCTACCTTCAACCATGGCGGATTCTTCATCAGTTCAGGAAACCTCCTCCTGCACAAATAGTCTTCCAATCCGTGCTCAACAAAGTCTGGTGATTGATCTCAACCCTATGGCTTACGAGAATTACATGTATCCCATGGTGGAGTGCCTCAAATACTCTCCGTTGGTGCTCGCTCTTTCTAAAGTCGAGCTTGTTCCAATGGAATGCCTTTCCCAGGTCTTCTCCACAGCCCATTATGACAGATCAGTGGATTGCATCTACTTTTATCTTCTTTCTCACAAGACCTCCATCTCTAAGCAAAGATTCTGTTGGCTCCTAGGCTTTGAAGCCGATGAATCTAGGGTTAATCCCGACACCATTACCGTCGGGCAATTATTTTTGATGTTCTACAATATGGGTTACACGGAGATTCTTACAACGGTCACAAGATTCAAGAAATTGTGTCTCCCTCCTCCATGGAATGGTTTCTTCACCATTCTATTCAAAGGGCTCTCTGAGCGTAGTTCTGCTTCTGATGGGGCCGGCAAACTGTTTATGACCATTCTCTATGGTCTATATCACGGCCTTAACCTCGACTACGGCTCGGTTCTATGGCAGCAACTCATTCAGATCCTAGCCTCCTCCTCTCACCACACTGAGGTATCCTACGCCAGGTTCTGGACGCTCATCACCAAGTGGGCCATGGATAAACTTCATGTTCCTACTGTTGCAGGTTCCCTTCTTTCCAACATCAGCATCTTCCACACCACCAAAATTATTGTCACCGATCCGACAAAACACTACTAGAAAAACAGCCTTTTACGACGCTCATTGCACGTCGTAAAAGGCTCAGATGACGCGCAAATGCGCGTCAAGGAAGGCCCTGTCATAAAGAGAGACGACGCGCTTTTGCGCGTCGTCTATAGACGACGCACATTTACGACGCGCAGTTACGACACGCAATGCGTATCAAGGAAGGCCCTGTCATAAAGGAAGACGACACGCATTCGCATATCGTAACCTTACGACGCGCATGTTTATGACACGCAATGCGTATCAAGAAAACCCCTGTCGAGAAAGGCCATGTCATAAATGAAGATGACACACATTTTTGCGTATCATAATTTTAAATGTTTAAAAAAATATATTTTTTATAGATTTACTAATTTTCAAATTAAATTTGCATTTAATGCCTCATAATAGAAAATAAAATATCATATACATAAAATATAATCCATTTCATAAAATTTAATGTCATAAAATATCATATACAAACAATAGAATCCATTGCATAATATTTTATTACAAATTTAACATTTTTTTGTTTCTGTACTTTGACAATTTGTGCTGCTGCTGATTCCGGAACCAATCCGTGACTGCATTCCAGAGCTGATTCAGTGGAAAGAGCATTCCAGACTCCATCACTTGAAATTACAAGCCACCCACAAGAAGAAGATAGCTGAAGATCATGAATAAATAAAAGTTGTTAACAAAAAAATGAATAAATTGAGTTTAATTACTAAACTAACCTTCACTTGTTTGACATGAGGAACTGGAATAATGAACTCCTCAACATCTTTATCTCCAATAGATCTTGAAAGGCATAACCCACCTTGTCAGGGGTTTTGAGTCTGAATTTTCAGAGCCAGTCTACTGATGATTGTTAAGAAGAGGAGCAAAATCTAATAATTTTTATGCTGTTTTGGTGCTAAAGGGATCTATTTTGCAAAGTAGAGTGTCACCAGTGTGCAAAATGTATGAAAAATCTGCAAACATGCCAACATGTTTTGTATTATTTAATATTCCAATTTTCCTTTTGTTAGTTAGAAACATCAGAAGGCTTTTTGGTTGTCAATTTATCAATTTTAAGATATAGTTATATTTAGCTATTAAAAACTCACCACTGCAACTAAAAAAGATGCCTTCAGATTTCCACATGCCTCACACCAAGCTATACTAGAAACCACCTGCCATGGAGAATGATCAAATTAATTAGAAAAAATATGAAAAAAAAGTCAAATAAAACCATATAATATAATAAGAAGACTTCCGATAGATAATATACGTGTGCCAATTTCCACTAGAACCAGATAGAAACCCTAAGATGTTTCCAATCGCCATCCATGAACAAAATATAATATTTGCTGAGTTCCTCTGATCAGGGTCTATCATAAACAAGCAATGTAAATAAAATACCCAAAAATCATCATCATAAACAAGCAACGTAAATAAAATACCCAAAAATCATCATCATCATCATATCTTGAGAAAACATATTTCTTTCTTCTTTCCTTTCTTACAAAAAGTAAGGTACCCCTGTCCTTGGTCCTATCATCTGATTGTTTTTTTCAGTTTCTGTGAAAAACTTTACCTCTCTCTCCTGTCACACCCACCACAATCATTAATTCATTATTAAATAATATACTCCTAAAAGAAAGAAAAAAAGATAAATTAACTTATGGGAATACCATGTTTTCACTAAAGCTCAAAATTGAAGCCATGTTGCCACACCGATAGCAGTAATTTGGTGCAGACCAAACCTATAAGATGAAGAAAGAAAATGAAACATCAAATTTTTTGATTTTTGGGAGTGAAAAAAAGGGTAAAACAGGAAACTTACAGTTACAAGTCGTTTATATTGAAACATGTACTTTAAAGAATTGAATCTCTAAGGTTTTTGTTTGGTTCAAAAGTAAAGTTTAGGTGGATTTCTTCCCGAAGCCACCAATGTTGGCTGCAAAAACAACACTGAGTGTTACGTATACACTTGAAAGGAATTGAAAATATCTACAGTCATACACTTAGTTAGTTACCTGATTAAGGGTGGGATACTTATCTACTTTTTGGATCTTTGTTATCAGAGAACAATCTTTGTTATCAGGTAAGCCTGGTGACACATATGAAGAGTCATGATCATATTTTGCAATCCAGAATGTGTAGTAATCCTTTTCATTGAGGCTCTTGGATAGATTGAAACATAGTTTAGTGTTGTGTTTTCCTTCAGCCCATCGCACATAGACATTATGTCAAGCACCTTGTGGGCGTACATTAGTAACTGACCGAACAGAGACTAATTCGTGTTCATGGCTATACCATCCAAAGCAGCTTTATGAGTAGACAAATTAAGTGTGTGATATATCAACCATTAGTTCCGATATTACATAAGAAAATGATAACAAGTGCAATCACCATGGCCTTTGCATCATTCTTATACCCCTCCAGAGCTGTTGTAGCAATTGTCACCACCTAGTCAAAACAATAGCACACAACAGTGCCACATCAGCATTATCAAATTGCTATCATGAGTAAAAACAAGTACATTTCTCATATTAGTAAAAGGAAAAGAAAAAGGCAAAGTACCTCTCGTTCAAATGGAGGATATCTCCCAAGTCCTGGTGTAGCATTAGCTGAAGCTGAAACTATGTCCGCAAGTACACGATGAACCTGTACTCATTACAAACGATTACATAAATGAAATTAAAAGAATAATAATATTAATAAGAGAAAAGGGGAATTAATTAAAAATGAAAAAACAAAATAATGTGTAGTTTTTTACCTCGTCAACACAGAGACGTGAGGGCTCTTAATCTGATACATAGCAGAAATCACAGGGACCATTTTGTAATTTATTCTTAATCGATTTTACTGATCACAGCAATGGATCTTGTTGCTATATTAAAAAAAATTATATTTTAATAATTCATGAAGCCTTGACTGGATTGCAATTTGGGGAAACAAAGATTAGTTGTCCCAGATTACTTACCTTTCCTTGAACACTACTTGGAACAACTTATCACCATGACAAGCTAAATCAACTAGAAACTTTCCCTATTTACATTTTACAACAATACCTATCAATAAATGAAACAATTATACTACATTTCTTAAAAAAAATCATAAAATTAGAATAAAATAATGAAATAGATGAAGAGAAGTTAAAAAATCACGCATATTATAGAACATATCCATATCTAATGCCTAAAGCATTCTAGTTTAATCAACTAGGATAAATGTCTAGCAATGTGATTACATTGCAATAATTTCATGAAGATTATTTATATAGCTTTGTTGTTTTGTATAAGGAAATACAATTACCTTCCCAACTAGTATCTCATTAGCATGCTGAACCCCATATACATCAACAGTATCAAAGAATGTAACTCCTCTATTAAAAGCTTCCTTTAGCACTTTGCTGCCTTCTTCCTTAGGGAGAGGATTGTTATAGATACCTGTAAGCCCCATGCAACCATACCCTAGTATTGAGACTTGTAGAAAAGGAAAATGAGGTTGAATGTATAACGGATCCATATCTAATTTGCAATTTAAAAAAATCTTTTCTATCCCTAATCATACAACTTTTTGTCCCAGAATTCAACTACCGAATGCATCAAACCCCCAAATTGGAAGTAGAATATAAACCTAGATAGAATTAAAGAGATGATTTAGGGAGAAAGGTTTTAACAGAAAAGGTAATCGTATCACATACTAGTTTTCTATTATGTTGCCCCATGCAGCCCCATGGATAATGTTTTTTGCATGTATCAGACACATAGAAATTCAGAAGCCACATGGATAATGTTTCTTTCCCTTTAGAATTCATGCACATTCTAGTTTTCTATTATGTTGCTCCTTCGTTCCAAACAAAATTACAATTTTTCTATAGGAAAAAGAATCTTTTGAACTACGGATTTGTCAATCTGTCTTGATAATTTTATGGTAACAGTTAAGTAACCCTAAATTTCCAATTTGTTTGTGTTTTGAACCAATTTGTCAAAATTAAGTACTATTCAGAGAATACAAGTCAACATGAGGGGGAGAATCACCAAATCAAGGGCAAAATCGACATAAACAAGCAAAAATTCGAACAGTAGAAAGAGAATTTAACAATATATATGAAAATTTAGTGAATAATGCCAATTTGAGAGAGACGTGGTTTGAAGTTTCATAAAATCTCATGTTTGAAAGCCCTATGTCGGCTCTTTGGACTGTGGTCTCGATTACTGTAGGTAGAATCACATATTTGTGGGTGCGATCGAGCCCACTAAGTTTTAGATGATATTATCATACCTTCAACACAAGGAAGACGATGTTATTGAGAGGGAGTCTTGTTGTGCGAGACAAATCACAAAGAAGATCTGATGGTCATTAAACCAGACCTAGGGCTTGTAAATTTGAGCATATGTGGCGGTCTCTGTCGAGGTAAGGTTATCCCAAGCTCTCCGGCTAAAAGAGATGAGTCGAGATCGTTGGTAGATGAGGTGAGCCAAGGTAGCGAGCGTTGTAGAGAGCCTTCCCATCTTGAAAAGAACCCTAGAATGATCCCTTCGATTTCAGGGGCAATCTTGTGAGGATTTCAAGAAGGAGAGACTCAGTGAGGTTTTGAATATCGTATGAGAACGTATGAGCAAGGAGAAGATGAAGGCCCTAGGGATTTTTCTTGAGGCGGGGGGATTAATTTTTGGAATCCAATAGGCGGGAGTAATTTTAGTCGATTTCATTTCCCACCTAAAACGCGTGTTTCACTTAAAAATTATAAAGCGACACATTTACACGACGCACATTTTATGAAAGGCGCCCTCCGCATTTCTTTTTTTTTCTTTTCTGACACTAATTTTAGGGCGCGCACAAATACGTGTCCTTTATCCTTCAAATTTTGCAAAAATGACATTATCTTTTAGGGCACGCACAAATGCACATCCTCTATCAGCGAGTGTCATTGTTTGCGCGTCATTAAAGGCTGTTTTTCTAGTAGTGAAATTTTCTTTTGTCGGATCCATTCCGGACTCTATGTCCGATGGGGTGTCCAAGGAGAGCATCATCATGAAAGCCTACAAGGACTTTCGTCCTTCGGGCCCAAGGGACCTTTCTGCTGAAATGGTTCAGTCCATTAATGATGCAGATAAACCTGCTACGAGAGGAAAGAAACCCGAGCAAGGGAAGATAAAGAAAGCAGCAAAGGGGGCAAAGGGTCCTTCTCCTAAGAAGCGAAAACCCTCAAAACCTGATCTTTCCCCACCAACGAAGAAGAAGAGAGTCCAACCCAAGAGAAAACTTATTATCTCTTCTTCCTCCAGCGACTCGGAAGAGAACCACTCTGACTCAGATGAGTCAGCTAGAGGCGAAACCCCGCCTCATTCACCTGATCATGAGGTACATATTTCATCAAAACCTCCTTCACCTTCTCCTATACCCACCTCTTCCATTCCCATCATAACCTCCTCTATTTCCATTCCCTCCATATCTGACCCTATTTCCATTCCCCCCATAACTACTTCTCTTCAAACCACAACAACCACCCTTCCCCCACCACTTTTTATAGAAGCCACCACCACTACCACCCGTGAGGTTCTAACCAATGTATCTGATACGGGGGTTTCTACTTCACAACCCGAACCTACATCTGCACCCGAACCCACTATCACTACCAAACCACCCACTGCACCCTTATCTCCCACTCCATCTGCTGAAACCGAAACCTTTTTGGGAGGGGAGGATACCATTTTTGACTCCATCTACTACAGCCCCTATCAACTTCAGAGTGATGATGATGATGATGCTCCGGTCACCAAAAAGCACATCAAGGAACTCCACGAGAAGATTGACAATCTTGTGGCTTCTTCCTCCTCCTCAACATCTCACTTTTCAGAGGCTGCTATTCAAAGTATGGTGGAGTCACTCTCCAAAGCACATGAAGCCTCTATCAGTAAAGCTGCTGCTGCCATTGATAAATCCACAAAGGCTAGTGCTGTAGTGACCGAAAAAGTCGAAAAACTATTTCAAGACGCCCAGATCTGGCTGGAGTCTTTACAGGCGGCATCAGAGACGAACACTAAGAAGATCCGCACCGTTGTGGAGAAGCTGGTCCATTCCTTCGAAACGGAAAAAGATCAATTTGCCAGCTTCCACCAAAAACTCAAAGAAGACAACCAATCATTTCAGTCTTCGGTTGCAGATCGTCTTCTCTCATTCCAAGACACTCTTGCCGCCGAATCTACCACAAAGGAAGAGCTTGCCCGAAAGTCTTCCGAGCTTACCTTGGCAACTCATCAGCTCTCCCAAGCCGAGAAGGAGATCGATTCTCTTAGGTCTGAGAAAGCTGTGGTCAAGAGTTGTGTTTCAGATGTCCACGGAGCTCTGTCTAACATCATTGAAGCCCATGATCCGATACTCAACTATTCGGTGAGGCGTAGTCTTGCAGAGAAGCTCGCTCCTGCTCTTGCCCTACTTAGCCGAATTGAAGGCATTCCTGAGCAGGAGGACCATCCGAAACAAGGGGGAGAAAAGAAGAAGTCCACAGCTCAACAGAAACCCCCTCCAAGTTCCATACCTCAATCTATTCCATTTTCATCACTTGTCCCTCCGAAAGCACCCAAACCAACATCTGGTCCTTCATCAGGTTTGAGTGCTCAAGCCAAAGCCAAACAAATTGCCAACGACAGTGATGAAAGTGATGATCAAGAGCCGATTGTCAGCTTGGTCAGGAAGTAGACCAGAGAGAGAGAGCTGGATGAAAATGCTCGAATAGTCAGGGAAGCCGAGGCCAAGGAGAGGAAGATGAAGGAGGATCATGATCTCCTTGAAAGCAGGAAAACTCTGTTTCCTCCTTGGACCCTCGAAGTGCTCATCAAAGAAGCCATTGAGTCCCCTTGCACTCTGTGGCTAGAACCGGTCGTCTCCCTAGACCGTGTCAACTCAGTCGATTCCCAGTTCGACATGCCCCTGACTCGAAAGGCCTTCATCTTCCATGCGTTCGCTCATATAGCTGAAGTTACCCACCCTCACCCGAAGGTGGATAGGGAGCTTATAGACTATTACCTGAGGACTGCTCAACCTCAGTACCAAACTTGGAGCGCACAGAAGATAACCAACGTTCGGGTACTCAAGCCTGTTCGTGAAGATAACTTTGTCAATGTCAGATTCAAGGTCTTGAGGGGATCTGAAAAATCTGAGCATTCCATCTCTCTGGCTGATCTTCCCAACCTCAACCCTCACGACTGGATCGTTCTGCACAACATTCTTCTTGTCCATGAAGCTAAATATGGTCCGATCATAGACCATTTCAAGAGAATGTTAGTTTGCTATATTTTGGAGGTGGCTAAGCTTGATCAAGAGGTTGCTAATATCCTGAGGAAGAAGCCCATCATCACTCCAGTCGGTTCTGCTAGCGATATAAATTGAATGAAGATGGGAAAGATTGACCCGAAACAGAACTCAATCATGTTCACTAGAGCAGAAGGCCAGAAATGCCTGTTTGCTTTGGCTGACAAACATCTCTACACCACTACTTGTCTGGAGCATGTTCTGGGAATAATCAATCGTTGCAAGCAGAACACGGATACTGATAAAAAGTACTTCAATGATATGATAAACTGGTACATTCACTTCCGTCAAACACTTCTTGCTATCATCCCTTGCCTGTTCAAGACAGTAAAGAAAGCCAGTGCTGCGGGGGAAAGCAAGCTGGAGTGAAGTCTCGCCCCAATTGACGCAAAGGGGGAGATTGTTGGGTTCTTGGTGTTGCGTCTTGGGCTCGCTTCCTAGCCCATATTTTATGCGGTATGGTCCTGTCCATCCGTATCTTATTTTCTAGGGTTTGTGTATTTATAGATGTTTGCATGCATCTTTTACATGACTGATAGATCAGGGTTTTTACGGTGTAATTATAGAAGATATCTTTTTGTAACGCTAGAATCCTCTACAGCGGAAGTTCTTCATCGAGCTCTGCTGAGGATTGAAAGTTCTAATCATTCGACACATTCAAATCCATTCTTGAGTATTGCTTTACATTGCTTTACATTCTTTATATACCTGTTTCAGAGATCTAATCGATCTAAGAGATTTTTATCTCATCAATCCTTCTCCATTTTCTGGTAAGAAAACTTCAGCCTTGATCATTATGCACTTAGATCTATTATTTGTCACTTCTGGGGGTTTTTGGTCTAAGAACCATAACATGTGAGGAATGGACATCCCAAGGGCTTATGCTTTCAGATCTAGAACCATTAAGGGTTGTTACGGCATAAAGGTGCAAGATTTATGCCATAGGAATCCCCATGCAAGCATAAGAAGTGTTCTTTTGGCCTTTTTAGCTCACAAGGCCATGTATGAAGGAAAAAGGCAAGAGCTTTGCATGGTTATGAGGACGTTGGGTCCAGATCTATGTTTGGATGCATTGGTTTGGGGTTGGGTGGCTTGTAGACCAAGATCCAATTCCTTAAGAGTTAGGGTTTATAAGGAAACCCATTAAGTAAGAATATTAACGGGTAAAGTTGGAAACTTTACCCTTCCAAGGTCATTTCCTTTGTATCTTCGAAGTTTGGAGCTTAGATCTGTAGAATAGTGTCTTAATACATTAAGACAGCCCAACAAACTGAGGGACTCGACGAGTCGATGTGAGTTGTCCCGTTTATGTTCATCCAAGGACTCGGCGAGTTTGAGGACCGACCCGATGAGTAGATTCGATAAATCATGACCCGGAGTAACCAGGGAACTCGGGGAGTCAGGGGCTGACTCGATAAGTTGGTTCGCGATTTCAGTGTTCGGAGTTTTAGCACTCGGCGAGTTGAGTCAACTCGGAGCGTTGAATTTGACCGTTGATCGTTGAATTTGACTTTGACCAGGGTTGACTTAGCTTGACTATTAGAGGGTATTTTGGTCTGAGTGTCATTTTGGTAATTGATAGCTCGGGGAGTCGAGTGATCAGTAGTTGGCGGATCTGCCAGCTAGCAGCAAGGGGTTATTCGCAGGATTCAATTGTCAGCTTGTGAGGTGAGTTCTCTATAGTAGGAACGAGTCTAAGGCACCAATGTCGGCCCGTTTATGTATTTTAGTGTATATAGGATTTAGATCTGATGACGGGAAAGGCCCGATGAAGGATTATAGGTATGTTTTCGAACGACGGTTCGATGTCGGGTGGTACCCAAGGTAGTAGTGTATGTCTAGTTATACTTGTTGTCTTTGTGATACTTGTATGTGCCTGGTAGGGAGATGAGTGTGGTCCGGGGATGTATCTCATCACTAGTTGAGTGTGGATGGGGTTCCATATCTCATTAGTAGTAGAGTAGGGGCGGGGCCCAAGATAGGCGGGGCCTTGAGACTAGCAGTTATAGTATAATGATTGTTTGTTATGTATTAGCATGTTTATAGGTTATTTCTTGTATGTGTATAGCGGGAGGGGCTAAGAGACAGGTAGGGCCTAGTAGAAACAGATCTGTATACCGAGCGGGGCTCGATACTAGGTGGGACCTGATGTCGGATTCACCCGATGTCGGGCGGGGCCCGATGTAGCAGGCTAGGCCTGATGTTTGTAGTATGTGATTATGTTTATGGTATGTGGTAGATTGGGGAACTCACTAAACTTCATGGTTACAATTTTCAGTTTTGGTTCCACGTACTTCCGGTAGCGGAAGGAGGAGCTCGGGATGACTGCATGACACACACCAATAAGTTTTAGCGTGGGATGTTTACTCTGACAAAAAGTTCATATTTTGATATGATACTCTGATTTGATATAACGATTTCTGTTTACAAATAAAATGGTTGATAATTACGGTTTTTATTAATGATTTAAAACGAATTTTTTAGATCGTGTTTCAATTTGGTATAAAAGCCTTGGGTTGATGGGCTCGGGCACACTCTCGGGTGTGTCTGAACTCAAACTAAGGACTTGGTATGAAAATTTTGAAAGAAAATATTTTTTATAAAAGAACTTTGATAAAAGAAAAGAACTTTGAAAAAGAGAAAAAGGGTGTGGTGCATGCAATCAGCTGAGCTCAAGTAAGTTCTCCTAAATTACCCATACATGTTTGTTAAGATATGATATGCTTATGAGAACTGCATGCTAGATTAGGACTAAGGATCTAGGAATGATGCCTTATGTGCTTGTTATATGTGTATGAGCTTTATGAGTTTCATGCTAGTACAGATTCCTGATATGTGAACGTAATAGCTTGATTTTGTTCTAGTTAGATTTTCCTTTTTGTCTGAACGCTACATGCTTTGTGCTTTATGGGAGTCTGAGTGATGGGAGTTAGCCATTAGGTGAATACACCAAGTCACGTGTGATCAGGGTTGAATAATCTCAAAATGATGGATTTGGCCCTATTGCGCAACTCTTGTTTTAGTCTAATCGTTGTGGGGACGAGTCCTTTACTCAAAGGATTATCTGAGCCTTGTCACATGTGATGGTATTTAGGTAATGGCTAATTGGCATTATGAAGATACCTTCAGTAGCTGGGGAGTGGTTTCGGGTTGGAGGTAACCCTAGGGCAACCCTAGGATGAAAGTAGTGTTGGGAGCAATAGTAGTAGTACGGGACTTGGTGGAGTCGAGGCAATTCTTGAGGAAAGTACGGATAGATGTGGAAGGTAGTATGGGCTCGTACTACTGAAAGCAGAGGATCTAAACTCGATTTGAGAAGGGCTAAGATAAAACCGAGGAACTTGTAGTGCGTGTATGATCCCTCGATAGTGATGAGTACTTTGATGATAGTTATTGTAACATATACGTTTTGAAATCGTGTTTTGTAATAAATAAAATTGTGAAATACTATGTGAAACTGAGTGTTGAGTTCTAACAGATGGTTTTTACTAGAAATGAAGTAAAACTATGCTTAGAATCGCTTAGAAAATATTGGAAGTCTTATGAGATTCCAATTAAACGCCAAATAGTGAAATTTAGCGAAAATATAAAATTTTAAATAAGTAAAATTTTATTATTTGATGCTGTAGAGAATCTCGTTAGAAACTTGTAGGCGAAAACCTCGTCGAAATCCAAGTTATAACGAAGAAGTTATGACCAACCGAAGATCCGCGACAAAACCGGCACGGCGTCAAATGACGTAAAAAGTGAATTTTTGATAAACTACTTTTTAGCCTTATTAATCTAAATGAAAGTCGTATTATTCGTTAAACCAAGAAATTCGATAAAAAGAACGCCAAAATCTGACTTCGTATGAGGAAGTTATGATTTTTCGAAGTTTCAACTTAGTAGTAGACAGCTAAAAACTCGAATTTTAGATCGAGCGATATTTGACCGATACACCCTAAACGAGAATCGAAGGTCTCGTCATTTGTAGTACAACGGTAAAAATTTTGACAAAAACGGATGTCGGATGAAGAAGTTATGAATTTTTAACGGATTTTTCCTGTCTCGGTCTGTTAAAAATAATAATATTAAAAATAAAGTCCAAATTAGCCGACGAAGTCTAAACAAAAGTTGTAGAGCGTAATTTTAGCTACGTGTGCCTATAAAGAATGTCAAAAACAGAACTCGTATGCGAAAGTTGTGAATTTTAGAAGTTCGGGGCCCGAAAACCGAGAATTTTCGCATGAACAATGTTCGGACACGTCACCTCGCACAAAGCAGCAGCATCATCCAAGACGTGGCCCAATCCGGAGTCGGCGAGTGTCGCTTAATGATTCGACCAAAGTGCGGTCCAAGGGAATTCCGACGTGCCACGCCTTGGTGTCCGAAGCTCGCTCCTCCACGCTTCCTCACATCCGAGTCTTCACGCCTGCCTCGTCATTCCTCGCATCCGAGCCTCGCAGATGCGATGTGGCCCTCGCTGCTGATGCCACCGAGCTGCTTCGCTGCCTACTTCCTTCCCAGCTGACTTCGGCCTCGACCCTATATAAAGGGAGGCTGCGAACCTTGCCGACTGGCTTTGGAAATTTGCCACTCTTAGCCCCTCTTTCCATATTTTCTTCATTTTGACTTTTCCCGAAGCCCCGGTATCAATTTTAGCACCTGAAACACGTCCCGAGACCCCCGAGAAGCCCAAAAATTTTATCTTTTCGTTTTTGAAGCCCTACCTTCGCAAATCCCGGTTTTCAATTAAGCTCCCAGTTTTCAACATAGAAGGTCATATTTAAAGTCGAAGTGCTGCCCAAATTACTATTTTAACCCCCGGTTAACTTAAGGTGAGTTCAATATATAGGAAAATTTGTATGTTATGTGTTATATGTGCTATGTGCTTTTCAGTGTTATTATTCTGAGTTATTTTCCCATGTGATTTTATTCGCTATGTTTATAGCAATTGTAATACCTTTGACCATGTGATCAGTGAAAGGACTTAGATTCACATTGGTACTGGTACGTAGCCTCTGGCCATGTAGAGCATGTCTCCGTAAGAGAATGACTTCTGTTCTATGGCATTGGCAAATGGTTAGACGGGACTATAAGCCTGAAATCTAAGAAGATGTTAATCATAAATTGCATGTCTTCTATGCTATTTGGGCCAAAGTATTATTGATGTATATCAAGAATTGAAAAGTATATCTTTGAATAAAGTCTTTGATTGATATGAATGCTTGTCACATGATCTCACATACATTTTGTTGTTCCTCTTTGCTTTTGCCACATTGAAGTATATATGTGGCATAACGTTATATTGTATCTATTATTGAACTCACTAAGCGTCACCACTTACTTTATCAATGTTTAACGATTGCAGGTGATAAGTAACTAGTATGTTCACATACTATTGAAAGATTTAGAATAGTTTGTAGTAGTACTTTTGTACTACAGTTTATGTTTGTATAAATTAGAATATCCTGGGTAGTTATGTAATATATATAACACTTTGTAATAGATGGTTTGTATCCAATAGTTTGTAATTCCCTTTATCAATGTAAAATATTGCTTTTATGAATATGCAAATAGTATGTTTTGGAGTGATGATATTGTGAAGTATGAAAGTTTGGGTCTTTCAAAAATACGAAAGTTGGGGTCTTTCAACCATGGTATCAGAGCAGTGGTTTAAGCGAACTAAATTCCACGGATTGGTATTTAGACTTAAACTATAGGATGTTCAATATATGAACTTAATCATTGTAAGTATATGGATACAAACCATAGGAAATATATAAGTCAAAGTATTAGGTAATAGTAAACCCTAATATTCTAAAATACTATCTTACTCCGTATTTCAGATCGATGGCTAAACAAGTAAGTAGCCATACCCCTGAGGTTGGTGGAGATCCTCAACCCCAGGAAGTGAATACTCCAGTATCTCCTCGTGAGGAACTACTCTTAGGTTAACTTATCGGTGTTATTCGACAGACTCTCGAAGAACACAAAAAGAATAATGATAAAGGAAAAGAGAAAGTCACTGGAGAATCTTCAAGCGGAAAGGTGAAGCGTCCCTCATTCAAAGATTTCAAGAGTAGTGGTGCTACGGAGTTTTCTGGTGTCCTTAATCCTATAATTGTTCTAAATTGGATTAAGAACACCGAGAAAGTATTTCGTGTTTCTCATGTGGATAATGAAGACAAGGTTATCTATGCTTCTGCAATGCTCATTGGAGAAGCCTTAGTCTGGTGGGAAGCAACATATGAAGCTCTCGATGGATGTGACCAGGAGAACTTATCCTGGGAGTTGTTCAAGACTCGTGTGCTAGAGAAGTATTGTCCTCTAGATATGAGGAGAAGATTGGAGAAGGAATTCCTCGAGCTTAAATAAGGAGGAATGACTGTGAATGAGTATGAAACTCAATTTAATCGAAGAGAAAGGTTTGCTACGAAGTATATTCCAACTGAAGACGAGAAAATTCAGTTATTCATGGAGGGACTACGACACGAAATCCATGATTTCGTTGTCAATCGGGATGTTCTGTCATTCGATAAAGCTGTTGAGTATGCTCGAAGGCGTGAGCATGACTTAGAAATACGTGGTGCCACTCTTACTGTTCCAAAGCATCCACGTACTGAAAGAACTACTCCTGCTTCCACTATTCCACCAGCTCAATCTATTCGAACTGATCCTAGCAAGCAAGCACAATCTCAGAGTGCTTTTCGTGGCCGCGGTAGGTCACAATCTTTTTCTATTCAATCGCCTTCATGTCGTGTTTGTGGAAGGAATCATCCGGGTCAATGCAAAATAGACAAGGAATCCATTATCTGTTATGGGTGTGGAGAAACAGGTCATATAAAGCCAGCTTTCCCAAGGAAGGATGTGACTTGTTATGCATGTGGTATTACTGGCCACAAGAAGCGTTTTTTCCCTACTCTTACCAGCCAAGTGACGGGAAGGCAAACTTCTGTTCAGCAACCGGCGAGAAGTCAAGTCCCTGTCCAACAACCGAAGAGTACTCCAGCTAAAAAGGAGGAGGTGCCAAAAGCTAAGGGTCATGCATTCCAGATTACCACAGAGGAAGCACGTGAGCACCCAAATGTCGTGACGGGTACATTTCTTGTCAACTCTAGACCTGCTCACATCTTATTTGATTCTGGTGCCTCAGATTCTTTCGTATTTTATGAATTTGCGCATTCTTTTCAAACTGTTTGCTATGCACTCTCGCAACCATTTCACGTAGATACTGTAGGAAGTATATCATTACTTGCTGATAAAATCTATAGGGATTGTGTCATAGAAATTGAAGGCTATGATTTTCTTGCTAACCTAATCCCTATCTCCTTGCCCAATTTCGATATTGTTCTCGACATGGATTGGTTGTCAAAGAACCATCCAGAACTCTTGTGTTACGAAAAGATGGTATACATTCCTATTAAAGGGGAAGATCATATTTATGTCTACGATGAACAAAGGATCTTAAAAATAATCTCTTTCCTCAAAGCTCCTAAATTCATATCGAAAGGTTGTCCTATCTATCTGGCCTATACAGTTGACATCTCAAGAAAGAAGAATAAAACTGTAAATGATATTCCCATTGTTAACGAATATCCTGATGTTTTCCCCGATGATCTGCCTGGACTCCCTCTGGACAGACAAGTAGAATTCCGAATTAACCTTGTGCCCGATGCTGCTCCGATTACAAAGTCTCCTTATCGTCTTGCGCCAGCCGAGATGAAAGAAATGATGATCCAACTGTAGGAATTACTTGACAAAGGCTTTATTTGACTGAGTACCTCTCCCTAGGGTGCTCCAGTATTGTTTGTCAAGAAGAAGGACGGATCGATGCGAATGTGCATTGATTATCATGAGCTGAATAAGGTGACTATCAAGAACAAGTACCCGCTACCTCGCATCGACGATTTGTTCGATCAACTTCGGGGTGTTAGCTATTTCTCAAAGATTGATTTGAGATCTGGCTATCATCAGTTCAAAGTACAAGATCAAGATGCACCGAAGACTACTTTCCGTACTCGTTATGGGCATTTCGAATTCCTTGTCATGCCATTCGGTTTGACAAATGCTCCTACCGTATTCTTGGATATGATGAATCGAGTATGCCGCCCAATGCTCGATAAGTTTGTCATTGTATTCATTGACGATATTCTAATCTATTCCAAGTCTGAAGCCGATCATGCCGTTCATATTCGTGAAATCTTAGAACTTCTTCGAAAGGAGAAACTTTATGCTAAATTCTCGAAATGTGAATTTTGGCTTCGTCAAGTTCAATTTCTCGGCCATATTATTTCTAGTGACGGTGTTTCCTTAGATCCTATCAAAATCGAAGCCATTCAAAATTGAGAAGTGCCCCGTAATGCTTCCGAAAGTTGAAGTTTCTTAGGTCTCGCGGGATATTACCGGAGATTCGTTAAAGACTTTTCTCATATAGCCGTACCTCTCACAAGTCTTACACGGAAGGAAGTGAAGTTCGAATGGGGTGAAGCTCAAGAAAAATCTTTCTCAACTCTTAAAGATCTTTTGACTCATGCTCCCATCTTATCACTCCCAGAAGGCGATGATGATTTCTCCGTGTATAGCGATGCTTCAAGATTGGGAATCGGTTGTGTGTTGATCCAGCGTGGTAAAGTGATAGCCTACGCCTCAAGACAAACTGAAAGATTATGAAAAGAATTATCCCACCCATGATCTTGAACTCGATGCAATAGTATTTGCCCTAAAACTTTGGAGACATTACATTTTTTGTACGAAATGCCAATTATTTTACCGACCACAAGAGTCTCAAGTATATATTCAGTCAACAAACTCTGAATATAAGACAACAACGAGCCATGGAGTTGATCAAGGACTATGATTGTGAAATCCTGTACCATCCTCGAAAGGATAATGTGGTTGCAGATGCACTTAGCAGGAAAGTTTATCGTAATAGTATGTGTTATACTATTACTCACACTACGGTAAAGTTCACTATTCTTGATGAACTAGAGAAGTGGAAAGTTGAGGCCTTAAAGCCAAAAAAATGTGAAGAAGGAAGGAATGGTACATTATGCTGATGTTTTACTTGATGATCCACGAGGATTAAAAGTATTTAAGAATCGGCTATGGATTCCAAAGATTGGTGGATTAAGACAGAAGATTTTAGATGAAGCTCATAAGTCTAAGCTTTCAATACATCCTGGTACAAGTAAAATGTACTATGATGTCAAAGCGGATTATTGGTGGCATGGATTAAAGAGAGACATTGGAAGATATGTACAGGAATGCTTAGTATGCTGTCCATGGATTTTATTACCAAATTGCCGAAGACTGCTAGACAGCATGATAGCATTTTGGTAATCATTGACCGCCTGACTAAGAGTGCACATTTTCTCACCATGCTTGAAATGGCTCTAATGGAGAAATATGCACAAATATACTTGGATGAAATTGTTACAAGACATGGTGTGCCACTAAAGATCATTTCCGATCGCGATACTCGCTTCACTTCTCACTTTTGGGCGAGTATGCAACGCGAATTAGGATCTCGAGTTGCTCTCAGCACCGCTTATCATCCCCAGACAGATGGTCAGACGGCGAGAACAATCCAAACAGTAGAAGATATGCTTCGTGCATGTATCTTGGTGTTCGGTGGTAACTGGGATAAATACTTACCGCTTGTCGAATTTTCATATAATAACAGTTACCATACTTCAATCAAAATGCCACCATATGAAGCATTATATGGTCACAAATGTCGTACGTCGTTATGTTGGCGTGATGTAGGACAGAAGATCCTTGGAGGCCCTAAAATGATTCAAGACACCACCGAAAAGATTCAAATCGTACGAGAAAGAATGAAAGCAGCCCAGGATCGACAGAAGTCCTATACGGAAAAGAGAAGATGACCTATAGAATGCCAAGGGGGTGATTTCGTGATGCTGAAGGTATCCCCATGGAAAGGCCTTATGCGATTTGGGAATACAGGAAATTTGAGTCCTAGATTTGTTGGTCCTTTCAAAATCATCCAGAGAATTGGAAAGCAAGCATATCGCTTAGAATTTCCTGAAGATTTGGCAGGTATTCATGATGTGTTTCATGTAAGTTATCTGCGCAAATGCTTGAGCATCTACGATGAGACAGTTCCATTATCCGAGGTGAAATTGGATAATAAGTTAAGATATGTTGAAGAGCCTGAAGAAATCGTGAATGAAAGAACAATTACACTATGCAATAAAGAAGTAGAATTGGTGCTTGTCAAGTGGAAACATCATCGAGGCCCAAACTATACTTGGGAGAATAAAAATGAGATAAAAGAAAAATATCCCCATTTATTTTAATCGATGTAATTTCGAGGACGAAATCCTCAAAAGGAGGAGGTATTTGTAACATACACGTTTTGAAATCGTGTTTCGTAATAAATAAAATTGTGAAATACTATGTGAAATTGAGTGTTGAGTTCTAACAAATGGTTTTTACTAGAAATAAAGTAAAACTATGTTTAGAATCACTCAGAAAATATTGGAAGTCTTATGAGATTCCATTTAAAAGCCAAATAGTGAAATTTAGCAAAAATATAAAATTTTAAATAAATAAAATTTTATTATTTGATGTTGTAGAGAATCTCGTTAGAAACTTGTAGGTGAAAACCTCGTCGAAATCCGAGTTATAACGAAGAAGTTATGACCAACCGAAGATCCGCGACAAAACCGACATGTTGCCGAATGACGTAAAAAGTGAGTTTTTGATAAACTACTTTTTAGCCTTATTAATCTAAATGAAAGTTGTAGTATTCGTTAAACCGAGAAGTTCGATAAAAAGAACGCCAAAATCTGACTTCGTATTAGGAAGTTATAATTTTTCGAAGTTTCAACTTAGTAGTAGACACCTAAAAACTAAAATTTTAGATCGAGCGATATTTGACCGATACATCCTAAACGAGAATCGAAGGTCTCATCATTTGTAGAACAACGGTAAAATGTCTGACAAAAACGGATGTCGGATGAAGAAGTTATGAATTTTTAACAGATTTTCCTATCCCGGTCTGTTAAAAATAATAATATTAAAAATAAAGTCCAAATTAGCCAACGAAGTCTAAACGAAAGTTGTAGAGCGTAATTTTAGCTACGTGTGCATATAAATAACGTCAAAAACGGAGCTCGTATGAGAATGTTATGGATTTTAGAACTTCGGGGCCCGAAAACCGAGAATTTCGAATGAACAGTGTTCGGACACGGCAGCATCATCCGAGACGTGGCCCAATCCGGAGTTGGCGTGTGTCGCTTAATGATTCAACCGAAGTGCGGTCCAAGGGAATTCCGACGTGACTCGCCTTGGTGTCCGAAGCTCGCTCCTCCACGCTTCCTCGCGTCCGAGTCTTCGCGCCTGCCTCGTCACTCCTCGCATCCGAGCCTCGCAGATGCGACATGGCCCTCGCTGCTGATGCCACCGAGCTACTTTGCTGCCTGCTTCCTTCCCATCCGACTTCGGGCTCGGCCCTATATAAAGGGAGGCTGCGAACCTTGCCGACTAGCTTTGGAAATTTGCCACTTTTAGCCCCTCTTTCCATATTTTCTTCATTTTGACTTTTCCCGAAGCCCCAGTATGAATTTTAGCACCCGAAACACGTCCCGAGACCCCCGAGAAGCCCGAAAATTTTATCTTTTCATTTTTGAAGCCCTACCTTCGCAGAGCCCGGTTTTCAACATAGAAAGTCATATTTAAAGCCGAAGTGCTGCCCAAATTACTATTTTAACCCCCGGTTAACTTAAGGTGAGTTCAATATATAGGAAAAATTGTATGTTATGTGTTATATGTGCTATGTGCTTTTCAGTGTTATTATTCTGAGTTATTTTCCCGTGTGATTTTATTCGCTATGTTTATAGCAATTGTAATACCTTTGACCATGTGATCAGTGAAAGGACTTAGATTCACATTGGTACTGGTACGTAGCCTCTAGCCATGTAGAGCATGTCTCCATAAGAGAATGACTTCTGTTCTATGGCATTGGCAAATGGTTAGACAGGACTATAAGCCTGAAATCTAAGAAGATGTTAATCAGAAATTGTATGTCTTCTATGCCATTTGGGCCAAAGTCTTATTGATGTATATCAAGAATTGAAAAGTATATCTTTGAATAAAGTCTTTGATTGATATGAATGCTTGTCACATGATCTCACATACATCTTGTTGTTCCTCTTTGCTTTTGCCACATTGAAGTATATATGTGGCATAACGTTATATTGTATCTATTATTGAACTCACTAAGCGTCACCGCTTACCCTATCAATGTTTAACAATTGCAGGTGATAAGTAACTAGTATGTTCACATACTATTGAAAGATTTAGAATAGTTTGTAGTAGTACTTTTGTACTACAGTTTATGTTTGTATAAATTAGAATATCCTGGGTAGTTATGTAATATATATAACACTTTGTAATAAACGGTTTGTATCCAATAGTTTGTAATTCCCATTATCAATGTAAAATATTGCTTTTATGAATATGCAAATAGTATCTTTTAGAGTAATGATATTGTGAAGTATGAAAGTTTGGGTCTTTCAAAAATACGAAAGTTGGGGTCTTTCACTTATGTTATGTTGTAGAATGTTGACGTTACGAGAGAGACTAGTGGGTGGTTCAGGCGTCGGCTAAGGATCGAGTTCGGGTTCAGGAGTCGAGCAGCTTGGGGGGCAGATGAGAGAGTTTATATCAGCTGAGATTATGTGTACTATTCTAGACCAGACTCCTATGATATTTGGTACGGTCAAGGAGGGCATATTGGAGATTTTGGATGAGAGGTTGGGAGCCTTCCGCGCTGAGACGATGGCCATGATGGGGGCGCGTAAATTGACATTCCGAGAGTTCAGAGCTTGTGGAGCTCCAAATTACCATGGGGCCAGCGACCCCATTGCTAGCAGTAGATGGTTGGAAGACATCGCCAATGCTTTTCACACTAGCCGATGTTCCAAGGGGGATAAGGTCCTACTCGCCTCATGTCTCCTGAAGGACAGAGCATGTGATTGGTAGGAGGAGGTTGGACATGCTATTGGTGATGATGTCACGTTGTATGCAATGACATGGACTGACTTCTCGGCTAGGTACAGGGACAAGTTTGCACCAGTTATTAAGGTGCGGCAGTTAGCACGAGAGTTCTAGGACCTCCAGTAGACTACTGAGACAGTGGCGGAGATCACCGCCAAGTTCAGAGAGAGAGAGAGAGAGAGAGAGAAACCTCTTGATTCCGCAGTATGTGGCAGATGAGGAGATGAAGAAGGCTTGGTACCACGACATACTGAGGAGGAACATCAGGCAGTTTATGGGCCGGTCCAGTTGCAAGACACTGGAGGATATGATAGCTCGAGCCAGGGAGAGGGAGATTGACTTAGAGGTAGACAGGAAGAGAAAACCAGTCGAGGTGTAGACATCTGCAGGGTCGGGCAAGAGGCCCAAGACATCAGATTCTAGATCGAGAGGTCATCATGACCGTAGCCGATGTAGGAAGTGCGGCAGGACGCATCGGGGTGCATGTAGGAGTGGCCGTGGTGGTGATTCTAGTTATTTCTGGTGCGGCCAGATCGGTCATTATAGCATGAATTGTACTGCTACTACCACCAAGGGATCAGACCTGATATGTTTCCATTGCAGTCAGCGGGACCACAAGAAGGCCCAATGTCCGAGTCTGGTTACAGCGGGACAGGTGATAGCACCTGCCCTTGCGACTTTATCGATCACCGACGATTGTCAGGGCCAGGCGGAGGCACCCGCGGTGAGGATCAGGGCATTGCAGTTGGTTACAGAGGAGATGCGAGCAGCCCCTGATGTGGCAAGTGCGAATCTTTCCCTTTCATATCAGCTTTTATTTATGATTTTATTTGCTATGGTACCGCATTGATGTTACTAAGTGTATTTTATAGTATTTTATTACCTGCTTATAATAAAGTTATATGTCATCTGCATACCATGGATGTCAGAGTAGTAGTTCGAAGATGTTGCCCTTAGGGAAGGTTCTCAGGATGCAGTCACTGCAGCAAGTATGGGTGGGGCTCGAGAGGTGTTCTGTTAGTCCTCCAGAGTGGTTCAGATTTACAATTGGTTATTTTTGGAGCACTAGTAGTGGTAAGTGTTGGTTGTCAGCAGGTTGACCATTAGATGGAAAGAAGGATTGAGAATCCTTTCCATGCTAGGAGCTATAGGGATCTAATTGAATCAAAGTGGGGGAGAACTGTCCTAGTGGCTAGGAGCAGAAGTAAGTGAAAAACGGAGATGAGTTTACAACTTTTATGGGGAGGAGAGTATCCCAAGTGGCTGTTTGGATAGAGGAGTGTGTGAGTTTGGAGTTTGGGAAACTTCCCAACATTGATTTTAAGTATTCTCGATAGTAATAACTGGTTGGGAACCAGGTTCGGGGTCTCCTTGGCAGGACGCGAGTTTAGTCAGGATGTAAGACGACGAGATAGTTGTAGCATTCACATGTAGTTAGAAAAGTATGGGATGTATTGTAAGATAGCAGAAGGGCCATAGCATTCGTTGTAACGCCCGTAGATCCGGGCTAGTCAATTTAGAGGCAATATGGGTCGAAAACGAATTTTCGAAAAAAGATTATTTAGAATAAATAATTTTAACCAAGTTATATTATATGTCACAAGGTTTCCGTACATATAAAGAACGTCGAAATCTGAGTTATAACGAAGAAGTTATGGCCCGTCGAAGTTTTATGGCAAAACTGGCACGGTACCGGGAAGCGTAAAAAGTGAATTTATGATAGAAGACTTTTTAGCCTTAGTTATCTAAACCAAAGTCGTAGAGTATGTTAAAATGAGAAAATCCATAAAAAGAACGCTCAAATCTGACTTCGTATGCGGAAGTTATGATTTTTCAAAGTTTCAGCTTAGTAGTGTACAGCTCGAAACTCGAATTTTAGTTCGAGCGGTTTTTGGCTTACGCGACCTAAATGAGAGTTAAAGATCTCATTAATAGGAACTCAACAGTAAAAAGATGGAAGAAAATGGAGTTCGTATGAAAGAGTTACGAATTCTTCGCGGTCATTTAACAGTCTAAACGCCTCCTACTGTTAAATTTATGATCGGTCGAGAATTAGCCGACGGAGCCAAAATGAAAGTTGTAGATATTATTTTTACCTATGCATGGATATAAAGAACGTCGAAAACGGAGATAGTATGAGATAGATATAGACGAAGCTTAGTCGCTACTTTTCGAGCGCGGCGAATTCGATACAGTTTTGTAAATCCGAGATAGAATGATAATTAGCCAACGAGGTCTAAATGAGAGTTGAAGATCTCATTAATAGGAACTCAACGGTAAAAAGACAGACAAAAATGGAGCTCGTATGCGAAAGTTATGGACGAAGCTTAGTCCCTACTTTTCGAGCGCGTCGAATTCGATACAGTTTTGTAAATCCGAGATAGAATGAGAATTAGCCAACGAGGTCTAAATGAAAGTTGAAGATCTCATTAATAGGAACTCAACGGTAAAAAGACAGACAAAAACGGAGCTTGTATGCAAAAGTTACGGACGAAGCTTAGAGACTACTTTACTATAAAACTCCTATAAATACAAGGGTGAACTCCTCATATTTTCTTCACACCATAAGCCTCTCTTTCTCTCTCTAACTTCTATCTAGCCTCCCTAAACCCCTCCCAAGTCTACGGAACCTCCCTAGCACGAGAAGAAAGCCCCAGAGTGCCCGACGGCTCCGAGAAGAAAAGCTTTCGGCTTGGAAACGCTGCTCCAGCGAAGCCCGGTTTTTAATAAAAACTCGCTGTAAGTGAGCTACGCCTATACTATATTTAATATAGATTTTATTTAATTATAGTAACATTATTAGGACCTTAAAATAATTATTTGGGCTATTATTATGAGTTATATTGAGTGTTATTTAATGCTTATATAATAGTAATAATATCTAGACTATTAATTAGTCGTGGTTAACGTTAAAAACTAAACCCTAGTGGTATTGATACTAGGTTTTGTCGAGGAAAATTGTTTTGAGATAACGAAGTGTTGTCTGAGTTCGGAATCACCACCTAATCAGGTGAGTGCATGGTCCCTTTCATCTTACACATAGATATGAAGTATTTATTATATAATTTACGTGTTGTGAGTGCATGGTCTCTTTCATCTTACACATAGATATGAAGTATTTTAATATATATTACGTGTTATGTGTGCATATTGTCTGAATACTTGTTGTCTATGCTGGTGAAAGATTTTTATACATGTTTTAAATGATGTAAACTGTATAAAGTATTTTATATCTACAAAATATGTTGGGTAAAACATGGGTAGATGAATGATGATGGATAAAAGCTGAAATAGAGGAACATTAGTAGTACAGACCTAGTGCCCTATAGGTATACATTGGCAGCAGTGGACCTAGTACCCTATAGATGAGCACTGGCAGCTGCGCCACAACCCGTAGATGATTTAGATCTACGGTAAACGTCCTAGAAGCTGCGCTCTAAGGATAGTATCGGCAGCTGCGCCTAATAGGGAGCCTTATGACCATGACAGTAGTGTTTAAAGGTCAATACCGGCAGAAGCGCCTCATAGAAAATGTCCTAATTCTGTCAGCTGAGCCTAAGTGACAATATTAGCAGCTGTGCTTGACCAATGTGTCATTGGCAACAATGGACTTCATGTTGTTTCCTTAGGATGATCCTTAGGAGTGAATGAATGAGAAATAGCTGATTCTTAGGGTAGATCCTTAAGAATAAAGAAGATAATGGGGATGGGTAATTGGGTTGATTGTTTGATTGTTTAAACATAATAATTATATTATTGTGGGTTGAAAACCCTATGTACTCACCAGGTTTCCCAACCTGACCCACTCAGTTTATTTATATCACAGGTGTTGATATGAAGTGACATTACACTAAGAGATTTAAAGAGATGTAGATCACTAGTGTAAATAATTGTAAGTTCTGTTTATGCTTATGTTTCTGTATTAACGATGACGTCCCAACGTTTTAAAATGAAATAAATACGTTTCTTCGAAAATGTTTTAATAACGTATTTACCATGTTTTTCTGGGAACAAATTCCGCAACATTTTTATAAAATGAAGTACTCTGATTTTTATAAAGCATAAACAAAATCGGTCTTTTCTGGCCGTGAAAATGGGGATGTCACATTCGCTAATAGTGGGGAAGTGCAGGAAGTGTTGTAGGACTGCGGGTGAGTCGTAACATTGTTAGCAGCCAATTAGAGGAGTGTAGGCGAAGGCTCATATCTCCTAGTCAGTGGAGTGTGGGCGAGGCATGTATCTCCTAGTCAGCAGGGTGTGGGCGAGGCCCGTGTCACCGAGCGAGCAAGATCAGGATTAGTAAAAGATAGTAAGTTGAGAATCGGGGAAGAGTGGGCCTGTATAGCCCTAGATAGGTGAGACTTGTAGGAGAGGCCGCTCCGAAATCTAGTTGGGTGAGACCCGTGGGTGAGGCTCGTGTACTTACAGCAGCATAGGTGGGACCTGGTAGAGACCATAGGGTCAAGGTAGGGAATCTAGGATCCCAGGGTTTATAGAGCCAGAATCGCAAGGTAGATAGAGAAGTTTGAAATAGATGAAGTTTTCTTCGGATGTCACTGGGAGTGACTTAGAGTTTGTGCTTGGGTTCAGTAATCGGTGAGAGTCCGGTAGCCCAGAGATTGATAGATCAATTGGGACTAAGGTGGTCCCGGTTCATCCGAAAAGCGGATAAGAGACAACAGAATTTTCAGGCAGAGACATTGATAAAAAGAAAGCATGCATGGAGTAGATAGTTGACCGAGAGGTGCTAATCCACCCACAACAAGATTAAATAATCTCAGAGTATGTGATTTGACTCTGCTGAGAAGCTCTTGTTTGAGTCTAAACGTTGTAAGGATGAGTCTTTTACTCGAAGGATTATCTGGTCCACCCGCTGGGTTGGGTGTTCAGGACTGTAACATAGTAAGTGGCATCAAGCAGTGGGTAACGATGGGATGACCGGCACGGGGAGTGTCCTGGATTGGAATTATGGTAGATGATTTATTCTTTGCGGAGATAGAAAGATTGTTACTTCGGTGCAGTTGTCGTGGGGAGGTCGTGGACCGCACAGGGTAAACGGGTGAACCCTTAAATGTCAGGTGTAAGTACTCGGGGAGTACCAGAAGGATTGTCCGTGGGGTGAGAGTGATGTACCTAGGATTGTTAGTTCCTTAGTGGTCAGAGTGTTCTCGAGGTTTTACCTCCAAGGATTTACTTTTGCGAAAGGATCAGATGGAAGGACAATGGAAGTGGTCCTCCGAGGATTGGACTAAGCTAGCAAAGTATGCATCGTATTGGAAGGCTGTGAGAAGTTGCGGGGTGGTTGAACATAGCGGACTTCAAGGACGAAGTCTAGTTTAAGTGGGGGAGAATTGTAACACCTAGAATCTTGAAGAGTAATAAAGGAAGGAAAAGCCCTAAATGATGAAGTCAACTCGTCGAGTCCATGGAAGAACCCCGTGAGTCGGAGCGGTTTCTGAGTCGCGAGTTAAGTGACCGACTCGGTGAGTCGGGGGACCAACTCAATGAGTTGGTCAGGGTTTGGGAAACCCTAAGTTCGGGTATTGTACCCTATTTAAAGAAAATTATAACACTCCCTCAACCTCCTTAATGCTCTCTCAAGTCCAGAACAAAACCCTAGTGCCTTCCATGAGTTTGTGAGTCATTATTGAGCATTCTTGTGTGCTTTAGAGCATGAAGAAGATGGTGAAGCCTTGGGCATACAAGAAGAGACTAGTAGATCCAGAAACCTCTTTCATCCTTCTCCATTTTATGATAAGAAAGCTTCAAATTTGATCATTATGCACTTAGATCACTTCTTTGTCACTTTTGGGAGTTTTTGGTCCAAGAACCCTAGCATGTGAGGAATGGACGTCCTAAGGGCTTATGCTTTTAGATCTATAACTATTAAGGGTTGTTATGGCATAAAGGTACAAGCTTTATGCCATAGGAATCCCCATGCAAGCATAAGAAGTGTTCTTTTGGCCTTTTTAGCTCACAAGGCCATGTATGGAGGAAAAAAGGCAGGAGCTTTGCATGGTTATGAGGAGGTTGGGTCTAGATCTGTGTTTGGATGCATTAGTTTCGGGTTGGGTGGCTTGTGGATCAAGATCCAAGTCCTTAAGAGTTAGGGTTTGCATGGAAACCCATTAAGTGAGGATGTTAATGGGTAAAGTTGGAAACTTTTCCCTCCCAAGGTCATTTCCAGTGTATCTTTGAAGTATGGAGCTTGGATCTGTAGAATAGTGGCTTAATCCATTAAGATAGCCCAAAAGACTGAGGGACTCGGAGAGTCCAGGGAGGGACTCAATGATTCTACGTGAGCTGTCCCATTTATCTTCATGTGAGGACTCGGCGAATATGAGGACCGACTCGATAAGTAAATTTGATAAATCATGACCCAGAGTAACCAGGGAACTCGGCGAGTCAGGGGTTGACTCGATGATTTGGTTCGCGATTTCAGTGTTTAGAGTTTTAGCACTCGACGAGTTGAGGGAGCGACTCAGTGAGTTAAGTCAACTCGGAGCATTGACTTTGACCGTTGATTTTGACTTTGACCAGGGTTGACTTAGTTTGACTATTGGAGGGTATTTTGGTCTAAGTGTCATTTTGGCAATTGATAGCTCGAGAGTCCAGTGATCAGCAGTTCGAGGATCTGCCAGCTAGCAGTAAGGGGTTATTCGCAGGATTCTACAGTCAGCTTATGAGGTGAGTTCTCTCCAATAGGAACGGGTCTAAGGCACCAATGTCGGCCTGTTTGTGTATGTTAATGTATACCGGATTTAGATCCGATGATGGGCGAGGCCGAAGGAAGGATTATAGGTATGTTTCCGAACTACGGTTCGATGTCGGGTGGTAACCGAGGCAGTAGTGTATGTCTAGTTATATTTGTTGTCTTTCTGATACTCTTGTATGTGCCTGGTAGGGGGATGAGTGTGGGCGAGGGTCCGTATCTCATCACTAGCTGAGTGTGGACGGGGTTCCATATCTCATTAGTAGCAGAGTAAGGGCGGACCCCAATATAGGCGGGGCCTTATGAGTAGCAGTTATAGTATAACGATTGTTTGTTGTGTATTAGCATGATTATATGTTATTGTTTGTATGTGTATAGTAGGCGGGGCCTAGTAGAAACACATCTATATACCGAGCGGGCCTGATGTCGGATTCGTTCGATGCCAAGCGTGGCCCAATGTAGCGGGCTAGGCCCAATGTTTGCAGTATGTGATTATGTGTATGGTATGTGGTAGATTGGGGAACTCACTAAGCTTCGTGCTTATAGTTTTCAGTTTTGGTTTCAGGTACTTCCGGTAGCAGAGGGAGGAGCTTGGGATGACTACATGGCACACGCCAATAAATTATAGCATGGGATGTTTACTCATATAAAAAGATCATATTTTGAGATAAGACTCTGATTTGATATAACGATTTTTGTTTATGAATGAAATGGTTGATAATTATGGTTTTTATTAATGATTTAAAACGAAATTTTTAGACCTTATTTTTGGGATGTTTCAGTTCATCCCTGTTATTCAACAATAATTGTCTTATCTCTTTCTTTTGTTCAACCATCATTGCCCGAATCATGGCTTGTACTTCGGCTATAGTGATTGGCTCTGGTGCGGATTCTACTATCGGCACCTTCTTAATCACTTGGGGTTGAGGTCGCTGACTCCTATTTTCATTCGTGTTTCCAGCTCCGCTTCAGGTTCTTGTCATTTTGATCTATACACTAATGTAGGTGAATTTAGATCTTTATTTACGACAGATATTTAGATCCTCCTTATCACTCCAGAACGTTACATGCTAGTTCTAATATCGTAGTCGTACTCTTAGAATCCGTAACACATAAGATTTCCAGATCCGGTCGGCAACAGACCATAGATCCGAACAAATAATAGCATATACAAAAAACATATAGCAAGCACATAAAAGCATTTTAGGAATCTTTCCTAAAATAAACTAGTGCTCGTGTCTAAAATATGGTAGACACTCATCTCACGATTATCACTTAGCATTCTAAGTTTAAGTCTAGAAATCCTACAAATTCTTAGTTCGCTTAAACTAATGCTCTGATACAAACTGTGATATCCCCAATTTCACGGCCAGAAAACACTGATTTCGTTTATGCTTTTATAATAAAATCAGAGTAATATTTCAAAGAAAAGTGTTGCGGAATTTGTTCCCAAAACAAAATATGAAATTTATCAACGCATTTCTTAAAGAACTGTATTTTCATTATATTACAAACTTGGGATGACAACATCAATACAGATGATAAATATAAACAAAACATCATAAGCCATAAGACAAAATTGGCCTTGAATATAATATAGGCCTTTACAACATTCTATATATTTTCCACTGGCCTATAAATCCATAATCTCTTATCAGATCATCCAACTATGCTCTTGTCACTACCTGTAATACAAGAAACTGAGTGGGTTAGGCTAGGGAGCATGGTGAGCATTTAGGGTTTTCAACCCACAATAAATAAGTTTATTAATTTCATCAAACCAAACAAACCCGATTACCTATTCCCGTTGTCTTCACTTTACATCCCTAAAGCATCTAATAAAAGGGACCTAGCTTAAGGATCATCATCGGGGTAGACACTACTGATGAGGGGATTCCTCATCCATAAATGTCTGTAAGGCAACCATGAGGGGGATAGAGTACAATGGCGAACATATCGTTCACAAATACCTACAGGTTGCGGGACTGCTAACGTTCCACTAGACTGTCTAGGAAAATATGTGGTTGTCATCTATACTCTGCTAGATGACTGGAACATCGTCAACGTCAAGGCATCTCATCATTTGATTTCATCACACATCAACTATTTCATCTACCCATGTTTTACCCAACATTTTTGTAGATTTAAAATACATATACAGTTCAGATCTGAAAAACGAAGTTTAAAACTTTCATACAACATAGATCTCAAATAAACAAACAATATATATAAGCATAGCACGTAATTTATATAAAATACTTCATATCTATGTGAAAGATGAAAGTGACTATACACTCACTTGATAAGGTGGTGATTCGGACAACACTTTGTTTCATAAAACAATCTTCTTTGATGAAACAAGGAGATTTTCTTAAAAACCGGGCTCCGCGGGGGCAGAGTTTCAAACCAAAAAACTTTTGTTCTCGGAGACTTCAGGTGCTCCATGGCTTTCTTCTAGTGCTAGGGAGGTTCCCTATGCTTCGGGGGTGGTTTAGAGTGTCTAGAGAGAGAGAGAGAGAGTAGAGAGTGAAAGAAGTGTGAAATCTGTAAAGGAAATGAGTTGCCCTCACAACCCTTTTATAGTCCAAGAGGCTGTTGGCTATGTAGGGCGTAACCTCGGTATGGAGGGCATACCTCGGTACGCAGGGAGTACCTTCGTACGCGACGGGGAGGAGCGAGGCGCAGTCTGCGAGGCTCAGACTTGTCAACCATGAGAAGTAGTAACGTGGCCACTTCTGGACCGAGCAATGTGAGACCGTGGGGCGCAAGTGCTTCGTATGTAGGGCATACTTCAGTACGCTTAGCCTACCCTCGCACGCGAGGCGTTCCCTTCAGATAAGCTTCGAAATGTGTGCCTTGAACTTCAAACATAACGTTCGCATACGAGCTTCGTTTTCAACGCTCTTTATATCCACACGTAGGTAAGACCGTTATCTATAACTTTTGTTCAGACTCCGTCGACTAATTTTGAATTTATTTTTAAAGTTATATTTTTAAAAGGCCGGGACAGGAAAAGTCCGTTAAAAAGTCATAACTTCTTCATTCGACGTCCGTTTTCGTCTGTCTTTTTGCTTTTGAACTACTATTGACGATATCTTCGATTCTCCTTTAGGTTGTGTTGGCTAAAAAACGATCGATTTATAATTCGAATTATGGGCTGTACATTACTATGCCAAATTTTAGAACATTCATAACTTACTCGCACGAAGTCAGATTTGGACATTTCTTTTACGCGCGTTCTTGGTTTAATGTATGTTACGACTCTCATTTAGATCGCTAAGGTTAAAAAGCACTTTATCGTAAATTCACTTTTTACGTCACACATCGTCGTACCGGTTTTGTCGCGAAACTTCGACATGTCATAACTTCTTCGTAATAACTCGAATTTCGGCGCTCTTTATATCTCCGGAATCCTTGTTACGACCACTACAACTTTCTTCATAGATAACGAGTTTATCTAACATTTTATTTTTGACGCTTATTTTAATTCTTAATGTATTTTATCATCATAATTAAGTATAAAACACACAATTTCACAAAATAATCAAATAATTCATCTTTATTACTTCAAAACGAGTTACAATCGTTGACCTAGACTATTACATCATCATTAATGTTTAGCCCAGAAACACGAGCGTTACACATGTCAGCCGTCGTCGGTAAATTCTCGCAGTCTTCGATAAATCGTAACCTTCTCATACGAGCTCTGTTTTCGACATTCTTGATATCTACGGTTTCACAATTTTGTGTACTATAACATTCCTTTGTATCATAATATCTAATTTGCAGTCTATCTTATCTTTGTATTTTGCAAAGATTATATCGTAAATGATCTTGCAAAATTCATAACTACTCCATATGATTTTTGTTCTCAACGTTCTTTATATATATGGTTTCGTAGTTATGTAGAGATCAAATCTCATTTACATTACTTTGGCTAACAAGTAATCTATTTTCATTTCATATTTTACAAAAAATACTAGCGAAATATGTTGTAACGCGAAACTTCGAAAACTTATAACCAACTCATATGCCGTCATTTTTTGGCGTTCTTTATACTCACAGATTTGTATTTTTGTCTACTACAACTTCTGTATGGAAAACATTGGCTAAAATGAAATGTATTTATAATTTGAATATATAGCGAAACGGGGTGCTAGCCACTTTTAGCGTATTTTGTAGACGCGATTGGGGTCGAAATTGCAGTTCAGTAGTTCTCACCATCCATAAATTGATGGTTAATTTGATGTTGCAATTTATAGTTTAGTAAAGTTATTCATTGGTGACGGTCCAAAATAGTGGGATATCACTCTTCCACAGGGAGGATTTGCTTATAATTGATCAACTAACCAAACTACGGGCATAAGCTCATTTGAGATTGTGTACGGTAGAAATCTAATCACCCCAATTGACTTATTTGAGATTGTGTACGGTAGAAATCTAATCACCCCAATTGACTTAACGCCTTTAAATATTGTTGAATAATTTATAATGTTGAAGGTGATGAGAAATCGAGTCATATTAAAGAGCTTCACCCAAAGATTCATATTTAGATTGAGAAGCATAATAAATAGTATGCATATTGTGCCAATAAACATCATAGACGAGTTGTTTATCATGAAGGTGATCTTATGTGGATACATTTTAGGAAAGAGAGGCTTTCGAATAGGTATTTTAGCAAACTCCATCGAAGAGTTGATGGTCCTTTTATGTTTTGAAGAAAATCTACGATAATGAGTACAAGATCGAGTTACCGGTTGATTATAATGTGTACGTTATGTTAAATTTCATAGAAAATAGGTTGTTGTGAAGATATATGATATCGAATGTATTGTCTATTTGTCTGTGTGTCGAAGTTTTTGTATCAAAGTTTTATTTTATATTCTATATCGAAAGTTATGCACATTTGATATATCTATATATTTGAGTGTGCATTTATATAAAAGCCCTTTGATGTCGATGGCACACTATACATTTTGGAGTCCATGATAACATTATGTAGAAGCTCTTTGATGTCGATTACACACTTCTGTTTGTTAATTTCTAATTTTCGACTAAAAGTGAAAAGTCTCTAGGCAAAATGGTTAGATTAATAATTTTTTTCATTTAAATAATTTTTATTTTATGTAGTATTAAGGTCCACGTATAATCCTCCTTATAATTTTGCTAAGGGTATATATATAATAATATAATATTGCGTACGTGTTTCTAATTTCCAAGTACATCTAGGCCGTTCATGTGCTTGTTACGAATGGTAGAAATCATATACACGGCACGTGTCAACGTTAGCAGTTGCCTGAAAAACGTGCAGATTCAAATACAAAAATATTGACTCTTTTATCAAAACCAAAAAGTTATTTACGTAGTTAAGGAAATATTTTAGTTTATCTTGTACGGGTGGCCGCGGGCATTAACGAAGCGTTACTAACGGCGTTAAATCCGATCGACCGGCATTTGACGGGAGAAGCCGTCGATATCGCCGGTACCGCAGATGCCGACGAGATGTTCATCGGAGTGTAGTTGATCGTACGACGGTAGGGGCCGAACCACTTGTTCTGCATGAATCGGTTTTTCCTCCATGGAGGGAGGAATAATCCTCTGGTTTTCAACGAACGCTTCGCGGCGTCGCTCATCAGCTTGACGATATGTTTTAGATCTTCACTTTTGCCGACGAAAACCGTCGGGAGGTGGTGTGAGAGGCGGCGGAACTGGTTTGTCTCTCTAGCGATCTCGAACTCTCCGGCGAAATTGAGATCGATGTAGTAGCGAGCGCCTGAATCGGATCTGACTACGTCGATGAACTCGTAATTACCGGCAGTAAGTCCGCCGCAGCTCTCCCACTTCGTCTTACAAATCGCCGCATTGTAGCCAATATTTTGAAGAAACAACATCATGTTTCTATGGAGAATTTGTTGATTAGGTCTCAGAGAGTGAAAAATCTCCATACCTTTCATAACATGAGCCATTAACACAACTCTAAACTTATCAACATTTTGATTCCTCCACATTGAACGCATGATTTCAATAATTGCATCCGTACGATCAGATTCACCATCGGAATCGGAATCGGAATCAACTTCCTTGTCGTTCAACTGACAACCGTCATCATCGGCTTTATCATTACAGCATCCACCACCACCACCTTCTTCTTCTTCTTCTTCTCGATGTAAGAAGCAAGGAAGCAGATTAGACAGACAAGGAGACGGAGATGAATCGTCATCGTAACCACCACTGTCGGCACTGTGTTCGCTACCGCTGCTTACATACACCGGTTCCAGCCTATCACGGCCGACGATCCGGTCCTTGACCCGGTCATCCAGCGGGTCTGTAACTCGTTTCGTTCTCGAGAAAAACGCCATTTTCAGAAGAAATTTCTACTGTAAGTCTCGCTCTTTAATCTGTCCCACAAAAAACAAAGAGGATTTTACTCTAAATTTATAGATGAAAATATACAAGGAATTTTACTCGAGAATATTCGATTCCCAAAAAAGATTTCAATTTTTAATTAAATAAAAAATAAAAAAACAAATGTATCAGATTACTGAGTAATAAATCAACATTATCTTTGATAGTTGCTTTTTTAAAGTGTCCAAAACAAGTCTTTAATGAACTCAATTTATATTGCATTAGATTGTTGTAACTCTGCCTTCATTTGGCAATGGGGTATATCCAACGACTCAAGAGTTTATTCCAGCGGCATCGAATAATTCTTTTTCATTAATTCTTAATGTATTACATTTTAAAACAAATCTAATATTTTTTATATAGGAAAATATCACAAAGACATCAATGATGTATAGTGAAATTTAATTTTCTTGCCATTTAGAGAGTGTGGTTTGTAAAAATTTTAAAAGAAAAAAAAAAGATCTTTGTGATTGGCTTGTCAAAGAGATCAAAGAGGCAAGAGCTCGACACACTACGCGAAGAGGGCTTGTTGAACTTGCCATGTTGCAATGGCGCGTGTCCCAAGTGTTGAGTGGGCAAATACCGAGTGATTATCGAGCCATTTGGGATAGTCTTATAAACATTTTAAAGTAAAAAATAAGATAAAACAAGATCAAAATAAGATCTTTTTGTTATAAAACTGATTATTATAATTTCAATTTAAAGTTCGAGGACGTACAGAACGTTGAAAGTTCAAAGTCCATTTTCTATATATTAAATAAGATGAGAACATCTTAAGTATCAGAAGTAGATCACGAAGGATTGTAAGGTGATGTGGAGAATCGATGGAGAAGCACGTGTTGTTTGTAGAAAGATTGAGATGAGCACGTATAGCAGAGAGAAAACATGGGTGGAGCCCTGTACTGGGCCGCGGCTCTTGGGTTCACCAAGGGTGGTCAGTGGTGTATTCTGATGGCTTGGGTTGCAAGAAAGACCTCGACTTAGAACCCTAGTGGGACTTAAAATTAGATTTTAGAGTAGGTATGTATTATGTATATTTGTTTCAAAGAATATAAAATGTTAAAAAATATAAATAAAGTATGTAACTACAAAGTCTAAGAAATGCACCCACTAATAGATATATTAAAATAATATCATCAAGTTTTTATTCTTATCATTTAACTTGAATTCACTGGGAGATGGGAGGCTAAAATAGTAAAATATAATCACTATAACCTTGGTTTTTAGGCTTTTAGCAACAAAATTAAAATGCGGAGGTGACCTTGTTATGAACGCTTAGCCTTTCTTTTCTAGAAACCTTAAAATTTTGATTCACACCCGAGTATCACATGATATTAATTTGCTAATTCTTCACTGTCGATTGACCCAAATTATAGCTAATGCTTTGTGATTTATGCTACGTGAACCGATGGTGAGGTTTAAAATTTACAGCTACAGAAAATGTCAATATATCTCATATCGGTGTGACACGAGGATTTTCTGAAGGCCATTCATCTTAAAACTACTCTTGCACATGCACGTTTAATTAACTGTCGAGTTTTTAAGTGAAAATAGTATTAGAATGGATGACCTCTGAAAAGTTTTTGTGTGACATCGATATAAGATATACTAACAAGAAAAAAAAAATCTGATTCATGTCTTTTTTTTCCTCCGAATTGCATATGTATTACCTTGAAAAAACTTACCTAATCATGAGGGCTTTTTAGTTTTAGTTACTGAACTTTAAAAATATATTTAAAGATTTAAAACTTTGAACTTCTAGTTTTGAGTAATCGGTGACGTGTCATGGCCTATAAATTTGATGATTGATGTGGCGATGACCTTCTTTGGTAGAAGTTGTCGACCAAAATTGAAGGAAAAAAAAGTTCGTCACATTAAATGAGAAAGTAATGAATTTTTTTTATTTTTTCTAGAAGAAAACGATTTTATATGTTACTTTAAAAGTTTAAACAGTAAAAACAACAAGGTTGGTTATAAATTTATACAATTTTTTTATTAAAAAAATATAAAAGATGTTAGTGTTATGTGCCTAATAAGCAATGTAATACTCCTATCTAAAAGGAAAAAATACATTGTTATATAGTGTTCTTTTTATTTCATTAAAAGTGTAAACTTAAAAACAATCAAAGTAAGTTATTGTGTGGATCATGTCATCTTCTTAAGAATATGAATGTTGAACTTAAAGTTTCGAACATATTTAATCAAATAAAGATAACATGATAAGAAAAAGTTAGATTACCTTTATGCATATAATTTTACAAAAGTAATACAGTATTAAGTTTGTGTATTAATTTAAGCATGGAGTTCTTGTTAATTTCTTATGGATCCACATCTTTTGAAATTAAACCAAATAACACCATTATGTCCTCATCTTGCCAACATCTGCAGTCTCCTGTCCCACAAACACTTGATAGTAAAGGAAGTGTTTTCAAGATAATCAATTATAGGTATAATAATTTTGATTTATTTATATGTCAAATTGTCAATTAGGCGAATGTATATAAAATTATATAATTAAAAAGCTGCTAAAGGGTTTAACATGAGAAGAAAGAAAGCTTCAAATGTTCCTGTTTCAAAGGGGCAAGGATTAAAGTGGTGTTGTGGGTAGGCTAATATTTTTTCTTAAATTATAATTAACAACAAATGATAAGAAAAAAAAAAAAAAAAGAAATTAATAAGGTTAATACAATCAATTTAATTCTTATATGAATTATAACGGCAACAAAATCAAACTATAGGGACTATCGAGTTAAAAAAAAAAATTAGAGACCAAACGTTTAAATTACCCTAAACCATAGGGACAATTCATATAATTTTCTCTATTATTAATGAGAATATGAGGTGAACAAGGTTTAATAAATCACTTTGAAGCCAACAGTAAGCTTGGAATGATTGCAATTCCTTCTTTATTACTTTGGCTCCCAAAGTTAATGACATGCTGACCTTAAATGACTTCCGACCAATAAGCCTTATCATTAGTGTAACCAGGTCAATCATTAGTGAGACTCAATCGGCGTCTATAGAAAGAAGGAATATTCCCAAGCTTACTAAAGCCTTAAGCTCTTGAATCAAGAAGGTAACCAGGTCAATCATTAGTGAGACTCAATCGGCGTCTATAGAAAGAAGGAATATTCTTAACGGGCCTATTATTATCAATGAAGTATGTTCTAGGGCGAAGAAGGTTAAAGGAAGATGTTCTTACTTAAGATCGATTTTGAAAAGGCTTTTAACTCGGTCTACTAGGGTTACCTTGACTTGATTATTGTGCAAATGGAGTTTGGATGTAAATGGAGGTCCCGGATCTCGGGGTAGCTAACTTCATCTCAAGCTTTGGTTCTGATAAACGGTTTCCCCAATATAGAATTTCCTCTTTCCAAAGGATTTCAAAAGGGTGATCCATTATCCTAAACGTTTTATCATTCCAATGGAAAGGCTCAACATTTCCATGCAGGAAGCGAGTAAAAACTCCATATTTCATGGTATTCACATTCCAAATAGCGACTCTTGCTTTTCACACCTCTTTTATGCAGATGATGCACTCTTTATAGGTGAATGGCTGAGAAGCAATCGTAAAAACTTGGCAAGAATACTTCATTGTTTCCATGCAACCTTTGGATTGAAAGGTAATTTTTATAAATCGAAGATGTTTGGTATTAGAGTCTCTGACAGGGAATTGACTTGTAACGCTAGGGTACTTGGTTGTGACGTGAACTTCCTTCCTTTCACCTATCTTGGGGTTCCGGTTGGAGAAAATATGAATCTCATAAAGAATAGGAAGGTCATAATCGACCGAGTACAACCTAGGCTTTCTACTTGGAAAGCTAGCACTTTATCTATAGGGGTAGACTCACCCTTGTGAAGTCGGTCTTGGGAGGCTTACACCTATACTTTTTCTCAATCTCCAATGTTCCTATCAGCATTATTGATTCTCTTGATAAAATCCATAAAAGATTTCTTTGGGGTGGAACAGATGAGAGAAGTAAAATATGATGGATTTCTTAGCCTAAAGTACTTGCTAATAAAGAAAATAGAGGCCTTGTTGTAGGATCATTATGTGCGCTCAATAATGCACTTTTGGTTAAATGGATTTGAAGATTCAAATTTGAATAAAATTCCATTTGGAAAAACATTATCATGGGTATTCATAACCTCAGTATTGATCCAATGAAGTTGTTGGCAAAAAGATCGATAAATGACATGCAAAACAACATTGTAAAGGTGATGACATAACTTGAGTCGTTCGAAGCTGTCTCGGCTAACATGTTTTATGTGGTTGTATGTGTTAGTGAGGATACCAATTTCTGGAACGCAATTTGGCAAGGTTCATCTTCCGTCTCCATGTGGTTTCCAAAAAAATATAAATTAGATAAGCATAAGTCGTCATGTATCTTTGAGCGAAGGACTCCTCTCGTTTTGTTGCTAACTGGAAAAGGATCCCTTCATCCCCTGTTGAGTTGTAACGCATGGTTCCTGGTACGCATTTAATTCATTCATTTATTTATTTTGAAAGGACTCGACAAGTTGGTGGCCCTAACTTGTCGAGTAGAGGGCAGAGTATATGCGGGGTTTGAGCTATCTACTCGACGAGTCGAGATCCCCGACTCGATGAGTAGCTCGGCCAGAGTGAAACCCTAATTTCGGGGTTTTGCACCATATTTAATCATCTTAATCCCCACCCTTGGCCTCATTTACAGCCTCCTTGTCCCAAAACCTAATTCACGAAACCCTAGAGCTCTCCTTGAGTGTGTGAACCATTTTGAGTGATCGTTGTGCACTTTTGAATCTTGTGAAAGAAGAAGAAGACAGAGGACTCAAGAGGGAAGGATTAGATCCAGAAGCTACACTTCATTTGCTACATTTTCTGGTAATCAAGTCTCTAACTTGATCATTCTTTTCTTAGATCTGTTTACTTCCATTTAATGAGGGGTTTTGGTTCAAGAACCTTGGTCTTTGGGTTTTAGACATCCCAAGTGACTTATATTTAAGATCTGGGATCTAGGAGGCGTTCCATGGCATAAAGGTGCAAAATTTATGACCATGGAAGCCCCATGCAAGTTTTTTGAAGTATTAATATGGTGCCCTAAAAGGCCCTAGCATGGAAGCAAGCTCGAGACTTTACGTGATTAACTGGTATCTAGGCCCTATATCTAGGTTTTCATGCTTTGGTTTGGGATATTAATGCTTTTTGCACAAGATATATGTCCTAAAAGAATTAGGGTTTTAGCTAAACCATTCAAGAAGGGCTATTAACAGGTAAAGTTGGAAACTTTACCCTTAGAAAGATCATTTCCAGTGAACAAGTGAAGTGTGGATATTGGATCTAGAGAACAGGGGCTTAATCTGTTAAGATGGCCAAACAGACAGAGGGACTCATCGAGTCCATAAAGGGAACTCGACAAGTCGGGTCGTGTTGTCCTGTTCCAGTTTAAGGTAGAACTCGACGAGTTGATTCGCCAAGTCGTGACTATGAGCAGCTCGATAGGACTCAACGAGTCGGAGGAACGACTCGGCGAGTTGAGTCATGATTTTAGGATTCCGAAGTTAAAGAGATCGACGAGTTGAAAGGTTGACTCGGTGAATTGGTCAACTCAGAATGTTGAATTTGACCAGAGCATTGACATTGACCAGAGATAAAATGGTCATTTTACCCTTAGATAGATTTTCAGTTTTTGACTAAAGTTTTGTATATGTAGCCGGGGAGTCGTTGGAGCAGCCATCGTAGATTCCTCACTTGAGATATCACCAGCCAGTTTGAGAGGTGAGTTTTCCTCTAGTAGGAACGAGTCGAAGGTACCATTGTCGGCCCGTTCATGTATGTTAGCATATGTCGAACTTATGTCCGATGTCGGGGATAGCCCGATGTAGCTTATATGTTTCGGACCTCGGTTCGATGTCGGGGAAAGCCCGAGGAAGGTTGTATGCTTGATGTATTTGTGATTCTTTCATGTACTTGTTTTTATGTTCCAGACTTCGGTCCGATGTTGGGGCAAGCCCAGTAAAAATCTAGCCTATATATGATGTGTTGTGTGTTCCGGACTTTGGTCTGATGCCGGGGCAAGCCCGAGGAAGCTTTATATGTTATATATTATATGTTTATGTGTTATGTATTTGTTGTTGTGATATATGTATACCAAACTTCAGTCCGATGTCGAGTGGGGCCTGATGCCGGACTTCGGTCCGATGTCTGGCGGGGCCCGATGTAGTAGGCAAGGCCTAGTATATACTATTATGTGTTTATTGTATGGTATGTGGTAGTTTAGGGGAGCTCACTAAGCTTTCAGCTTACGGGTTTTACTTTTTGGTTTCAGGTATTTCTGGTAGCAAAAGGAATGGCTCGGGATGATCACATCGCACACACCACCGTTTTCTAGCCTGAGATATTTCACTCTGATGTTTGATATCATGTTTTGATACTTTGACAGTTGTTATTTTATTTTTGAGATACATGATTTATGATGTTTATATGTTGATGACATTCGTGGTTTTAATAATGATTTTAAAAACGAAATTTTGGACCGTATTTTTGGGATGTTTCAAGTTGGTATCAGAGCCTTGGTTTGGGAGATTCGGGCACACTCTTGGGTGTGTCTGAACTCAAACTGAGGACTTGGTATGAAAAGTTTCAAAAAGAAAATTGTTTTTATAAGATAAACTTTGAAAAGAGAAAAGAACTTTGAAAACAGAAAAGGGTGTGGTGCATGCAATCAGCTGAGCTCAAGTAAGTGCTCCCAAATTACCCATAAAAGTTTATGTTATGATATGCTTATCAGCTTTATGAGAACAGCATGCTAGATTAGGACCAATGATCTAGGAAGGATGCATTATGTGCCTGTTATATATGTATCAGCTTTATGAATTGCATGTTAGTACAGATTAGTCAGTATGATGGCATGATTAGAATATGCTTGATTAAGTGTACTCAATGTTCAAATGTTGCTTGCTTCGTGCTTTTAGGAGATCTAGTTGTCTTTTACTAACTAGTAAAAGAATATGTTAAGTTACATATTGTGAGGACTAAATAATTTTAGAAGGTTAGGTCTAGTTATATTTCGCAGCTCTTGTTTGAGTCCAACCGATGTAGGGTAGGATCTCTCATTCAAAGAATTATCTAGTCTGAGTGATATACAACAGTATTCACGAGCTAGTTAGGGGAAGAAATCAAGGAATTCTTATGCAGCTGATGGCGGAGAGTGGAATGGTGATTACCCTAGGGCAAGCCTAGGATGAGAGTAGCGTATGAAGCATTAGTAGTAGAAGGGATTTGGTGAAGTCAAGGCAGTTCTTAAGGAAAGTACGAATAGATGTGGAAGGTAGTATGGGCCCGTACTACTGAAAGCAGAGGATCTATACTCGAGTCAAGGAAGGATGAGATGAATACAAGGAACTTATAGTGTATGTGATCCCTCGAGAATTGATTAGTATTATGATATTTGATGTGTGTAAATTCAACTAGTTTTATCCCTACTTTTTATTAATGATTTGAGCACACAAAGGCAGTGAACCTGTCTTTAAGTGGTATAGATTGATAAGTAAGGTATCGAACTCAGGGAACGGAAATTAAACTAATAGCTAATTTTATCTAAACAAATAATAAAAGTAAATGGTTTTTCTCTAGTTTTGCAAGACTAGAAACTTAAGCAAGCTGAATTTAACTAATTAACTAAAGCAACAACTATTCACCAAATTTGATAAGATGTTTCTATTTAGGTTCAACCAATTCACTCCTATGGTTATTTAAGTTAAGGTAGATTAATTGCTATTGGTTACCAAGTATAATAGTTAGGTTCATGTTCATTACTCCTAACCCTTAGACAATTAACTAATTCAAGCGTTGATCAAGTGTTTAAACTAATTAATTCCCTAGATTAATTATTTGGATTAAATAAGATTTGTAATGGTCAATTAAGTTATCAATTCAATTAACCTCTTGCTGATGGTTTCTCAACAAGCTCACACATTAATCTTCCTATTTTCTTATTAATCTTAGTTTCATATTCATTACTTCCAAGCATACGTTTTAGCATTCACATAGACATATGAGGTTAGCAATTAGGTGATGTTCATGCAACCTAATTACCTTCCAATTAACAGAAGATAGTAGTGATTAACACATAAGGTTCTTTAACAAACTTAATTTAATAAATCACCAATAGACAATTAAACATAATTTAATAATTAAACCATAGGAGTTCCTTGGTATTCCCCAAACAGAAACAAAAACGAGTTTAGCTCATAGTTGCAGTAGAAACAAGCATAAAAACAAAGTATATGAAAGCAAACATGTTTAATTCCTAAGTCTATGTGGTAGAATCAACCTAGTTACTTGAATTCTTCCAACTCTTGAAGCTTAGGGTTTTCCAACGCCTTCTGAACCTTTTAGTCGCAGCTAATCCTCCAAAATTCACCAGGGGTTTTTGTCCCATGTGATAAGGATTCGTCTTATAAAGATATCTCAAAACAGAGGGTACTCGGCGAGTAGCAGAATCAACTCGCCGAGTATGTCAATACTTATCCGTCTTCAGATTAACAGTCGTACATATCTTCTAGCATCTCATCGTGTACTCGCCGAGTAAGGTCGATGTACTCGCCGAGTATGTCTTTCTTAACACCCTTTAATCTTCTCTTGCTTTCCTTTTCTCCTTTTTGCCTCCAAGCATATCTTTTGGACTGAAAACACAATTCAAAGCATTTTAAGTACCTTTTGTCCAAATTATTCTCATAACTGACCAAAAATAACTAAGAAAATATGTTAAATGATTAACTAATTATGCACATATCAAAATACCCCACACTTGACTTTTGCTTGCCCCCAAGCAAAACTATATTTTAAACACATTAAAATCACATTAATAACTCCAATCCTTCCCAGCCATTACGCCAAGACCGCAACGCATGCATTTGTGTCTAATTCCTAAACCCCCCCCCCCCCCCATACTCCAAATACTCACAATCCTCATAAACATTCGCCCACTCACCCCGAACTATGCTCATTTTATGCAACCCTCCGAATCCATCCTCAGAAAACCTCTTTACCCTCAAGGTATTTTTAATTGAGCAACCCAAGCATACATAATCTAGATAATTACAATTTATGATACCACATTGGAGCTCTTTGGAATTCTTCACTTGCTTGATAATTTGATCTTGGATAACTTTGAATTCACCACCTTTGTTGTTTGATTTCTTTGGTATCTTCAACTTTTTGAATTTCTTTGAGTTTTTGATCTTCATATTTGACATTTGACTTTGATGCTCCAAAAATTCTTCAAACTTTTTCTTGTAATTCTCTCTCTTTTTTTTTTTTTTTACATGTACCTCACTTTTTTCACTCAAATCCCTACATGCTTAAGCAGGGGCGCTCAATCTCAACCTTTATTGGCTAATGATAAAAATCTTCCTGGATACATTTCAGGTTTAGGCTGCTAAACATATTGCATCCCTCAGGCTGAGCAAGGTCGTGTTTTTGTCTCATGATTTCACTGAAATAAGGAAGCCACAAATGCACTAGAACGTGTATAGGCTCAACTAAACATTTGGGTTCTCATGCAATTATTAACACAACTTTAATATGGAATCCTAATTTTTACCAAAATTTTCTAATTTAAGACCTAAGCAGTTTAAATATTCAACAAGTGTTAAAAATTTAGCCTAAATTAAGATTCTAAGTGTTCTAAGATGTGACAACCCCCTACCCCACACTTATTTTATGCAATGCCCTCATTGCATATTATAACAACTAAAAAATAATGAAAATAGAGAGAAAGTTGGAACAAACTCCCCTGGGGTAGCAGTCGCTAGGTTGACAATCTCGTCTTCAACTCCATCTTCTAGTGACTTTAACCATGGGAACAGCTCATCCATGGCACGGGTGTCATATGTCTCGTGTGGTTGATAGCTCGAAAACTCCAAGGAAAATTGGTTGTTGCACAAGTCTCAGTAGTAGTGCATAAAGAATGTATATATGGCGCATAAACAATAACCAGAACGAATCAATAAATCCTCCTGCAGCAGGATACTCGGCGAGTAGGCGAGTAAACTCGGCGAGTATGAGGTATCGGACAAGCAGATCGTGCAGAAATAGATGTACTCGCCGAGTAGTATTAGTGCACTCGGCGAGTAGAGCATATAATTCCAGAAGTTTTCTAAATGCTGGCTCTCTTTACTCTAGTGTTGTCATGCAAATATAAATGCACTCTCCAAGAACTCTCTAAACAGCAACACTTTAATAAACTCTCGATTAGTACGGACTCGATCCTAGGAACAAAACTCCATAAGCATTCCTAAAGGCTCTCATTCCTCGCTTGACCATTCCTAAACAGCATGCATCCTAGCTTCAATACCTGAAAAGAAAACTAACAGTAACACTAAAATTCAAACCACTTCACCAAGTTCACAAGTTCATAATTGTCTTTAAAACAAACATCACAAACAAACAAAACAAATAAATTCTTCATTCCTCCTCGTCCATCCCGGCTCCTCCAGCTCCACTTCCTCCTTCTCCACTCCTTCGGTGCATCCGTTCGTCCCAATTCATAATGTACGGATAACCGGGTCCCGGCCGCGGGGTAATATGCATTTGTTGGAAAAGATAATCGAAGGATTGATTGGTGTAATTAACCCCTCGGCCAATGTCATCCAAGTAATGTCTATACTCCACTTGGTTCCAACTCTCGTTATCCTCCACCGGGATAACCGGTGGGTCGTCCCGCACCCGCTCACTCCTTTGCCTAACCCGCCTTCCCGGCTCCTCGGGAACCGCCGGCTCATCCGCATTTGGGATAGTAAAGGAATCACCAAATTTCTCCACTATCCGAGCCCTCCTATAAAGTGCAGTGTTAAACGGAGGAGGGTGGATGATCGTCAACGCTTGAGCTTGCGGCAAATCCAGGATCCCAAACGACTTCGCAAGCCGGGTAATGAACATTCCCCCATTTATCTTCGAGTTTATCTTCTCCTTAACCGCCCCCTCCGCAAGAAATTTGGCCATGCAATACGGAAGGTTGCAGAAGACGTCGGGGTTGATGATACTCCACAAGTAAAAAATATCAAGGGTGGGAACTTTGTCCCCATCCTTCCGCATGTTTATTGTGCTTGCAATGAACCGGTGAAGGAGTCGGTGGATCGGAGAGCGGATATGACCTTCTTGAGCAGTAGAAGGTATGTAAACTCGGTTGGCAATTGTACTCCACCATGTCGATGCCTCCACTTCCTCGGGAAGTACTTTGTAGGTATGCTCCAAGAAAGCTTCAAAGTAATCCGTCATCACCATATCTTGATCGTAGATACCCAACCGCCAGGAGAACTCAACCATGCTGCATTGACGCAGCTCCCCACCCAAAGAAAACGAGATCGTGTTTGGATTGTAAAACTCACTACCACCTCGGAATGAGATGGTAGCGAAGAACTCCCAGCACAACTCTGCGTATACTGGCTCTTGAATCTTGAACAATTGCAGCCAACCATCACAAGTGATGTTGGCATAACCCAAATTACAATCTTTCACTAAATATGGGGTGAGTTCCTCCTCCAAGCAGACATTGCCCAACCATCCCCAATCCACTGCATTCGGTAGATGGATTTCTTTCTGTCGAAGTGCTTCCAACCTGTTTAGCGCTCGAGTTTTGGAAGATTTGGAGGTAATTTGTTGAAAGGATAACCATGGCATATCACCATGGCTTCCCCCGCGTGATGATTGACCTCTTCTTGCCATTCTAACTGCATGCACATATCAAAAACACAGCAACAAATATCACCCAGCAATTAAAACAGAAAAATTATAGCCTGGCTGTGACCTACTCGCCGAGTACGCTAGCATACTCGCCGAGTACGATGAACACTCGGACAGATCGAAACCGGATCTGTGGAATTAGTGTAATACTCTAATTTGTTCAGTGGGGTTTGTGGGAATTGTGTATCTAACCGTATGGCTTGAAGAATTTTTACCAAACAACATCCAATTCATGCTTAAATCAAAGCCCTAAAAATTGGGAAAAAATTCCCAATCCGAAAATGTATCCCAAATATGGAGAGATCTGTGATAAAGATCGGACCTTTCATAAAATTAAAGAGCAAAGATGTTACCTTGGTGGTTGAATCAAGAGAAAAAGAAGGAAAATTGACTGGATCTTGAAGAACTCTTGAGAGATGGCTGAGAGAAGATGCTCAGCGAGTGTGGGGGTTGAAATGGTGAATAAAAGTAGTTTTTTACAGATTTGAATTTACTGAGTTTTAACCGTCTACTCGCCTAGTATAATGGTTCTACTCGCCGAGTAGACACGCGTGTCATGCATTTTTGTTTGTACCCGAGCATTTACTCGCCGAGTATATCCGATGTACTCGCCGAGTAGATGTCTCAGGTTGAAAAATTTTAAGTTTTTGGCAATGCTACTTTGTGAATTTCTTTATTTTAGCCTTTCCACCCCACACTTTCAGCAGAGCTTGTCCTCAAGCACTTAGAGAAGTAGAATGAATGAAGAGAAATGAAAAAAAAACAATACGAAAAATAAAGAAAGGGAAAGAAAATGCAAACGTGAAACCCGGGTTGCCTCCCGAGAAGCGCTTCTTTTGATGGAGTCATTAGCTGGACTCCGCCCCTTCTATGTCGTTGCACTTCCGCACAGCAGGAGCTCCTCCATTCCTTCATTGCGGGGGACTCCTTCTTCATATTTCTTCACTCGATGGCCATTGACTTTAAAAGGCGTGCCATCTCTTGAGATCAATTCAATAGCCCCATGAGGAAACACCGTCTTAACCACAAATGGACCATCCCACCTTGATTTGAGTTTGCCCGAGAAAAGTTTTAGGCGGGAATTGAAGAGTAGTACTTTTTGGCCTTCATGGATGTCTTTGCTTTTGATTCTTTGGTCATGCCATCTCTTGGTCTTTTCCTTATAGAGCCACGAACTAGAATAGGCCTCATTTCGAAGTTCTTCAAGGGCATTCATTTGCATTAAACGGTTGGTCTTCAATTCTTCCATGTCAAGGTTGCATGTTTTTAGCGCCCAATATGCCTTGTGCTCGATTTCAACCGGTAAATGGCATTGCTTTCCATAAACCAACCTATATGGTGTAGTACCAATAGGTGTTTTGAAAGCGGTACGAAACGCCCATAGCGCATCATCCAATTTATCCGACCATTCCTTGCGATTGCTTCCCACCGACTTCTCCAATATACGCTTCAAAGCTCGATTGGTGACTTCCGTTTGCCCACTCGTTTGCGGGTGGTATGATGTGGAGAACTTATGGGTCACCCCATATTTCTTGAGCACCTTGTCCAATTGATCATTGGCAAAGTGTGTGCCACGGTCACTAATTAGGGCCTTTGGAACACCAAACCGGGAGAATAATCTTTTCAAGAACCGTACCACTACCCGTCCGTCATTTGTAGGTAAAGCTTGCGCCTCCGCCCATTTCGACACATAATCCACCGCCACGAGGATGTACTTGTTTCCTTTGGATGTGGGGAATGGCCCCATGAAGTCTATGCCCCACACGTCGAACACCTCGCACACTTGAATGCTATGTTGAGGCATTTCATTACGGGAGGAAATGTTTCCCACCCTTTGGCACGCATCGCATTCTTTGACATATTGGGCTGCATCTTTGAAGATTGTCGGCCAATAGAACCCAATGTCAAAGATCTTCTTCGCGGTATAGTGTGCTCCATGATGTCCTCCCGTGGGTCCACTATGGCATTGCTCTAGTATTTTTCGACTCTCCTTTCCGAACACACATCTTCTTATAATCCCGTCCGCGCAGCTTCGGAAGAAGTATGGATCGTCCCAAAAGTAATATTTGATCTCCAAAAAGAATTTGTTCTTTTGCTGACTACTATAATCCTTCGGGACGTAATTAGTAGCTAAATAGTTAGCTATATCCGCAAACCATGGCTCCTCTCCCACGGACACCATAATGTATTCATCCGGGAAGTCGTCTCCATCCTTATCTTCTTGCAATGCCGGGTTCTCGAGCCTAGATAAATGATCGGCCGCTACGTTCTCCATTCCTTTCTTATCTCGTATCTCTATATCGAATTCTTGAAGAAGCAGCACCCATCGTATTAGTCTTGGCTTGGCATCCTGTTTGGAAAACAAATACTTGATAGCCGAGTGGTCAGTAAAAACAGTGGTTTTAGATAAAACCAAATAAGGGCGAAATTTATCGAAAGCGTAAACTACGGCTAGCAGTTCTTTTTCAGTAGTGGTATAATTCTCTTGGGCAGGATTCAAGGTCTTGCTGGCATAATAAATGGGTTGAAAATGCTTGTCAACCCTTTGTCCAAGGACCGCTCCTAGGGCATAGTCACTTGCATCACACATGATCTCGAAGGGTAAGTTCCAATTCGGTGCTATAATGATTGGGGCATTAGTTAATTTTTCTTTTAAAAAGTCGAATGCCTCTAAACACTCTTTATTGAAATTAAAGGGTGCATCTTTTAATAATAATTGTGTTAGAGGTTTCGTAATTTTGGAAAAATCTTTAATAAAACGTCGGCAAAAACCTGCGTGTCCCAAAAAACTTCTAATGCCCTTCACATTAGTTGGTGGGGGTAATTTAGCAATGGTGTCTATCTTTGCCCGATCCACCTCAATTCCTTTTTTAGAGACTTTATGTCCCAATACTATACCCTCTTTGACCATGAAATGACACTTTTCCCAATTTAGTACCAAGTCAGTTTTCTCACATCTAGCAAGCATCGAGTCCAGATTTGTGAGGCAGTCATTAAAGGAAGATCCAAATACAGAGAAGTCATCCATAAAGACCTCCATGAATTTTTCCACCATATCATGGAATATGGCGGTCATGCACCTTTGAAATGTCGCAGGTGCATTGCATAGGCCAAATGGCATGCGTCTATAGGCGAAGGTCCCACTAGGGCATGTAAAGGTGGTCTTTTCTTGGTCCATTGGGTCTATGGGTATTTGGAAATACCCGGAAAACCCGTCTAAGAAGCAATAGTAGCTATGGCCCGAGAGTCTCTCTAACATTTGGTCTATGAAAGGAAGGGGAAAATGGTCTTTGCGAGTGGCATCGTTTAGCTTGCGATAATCGATGCACACACGCCAACCGGTTACCGTTCGCGTTGGAATTAACTCGTTCTTCTCGTTGGTAATGACCGTCATTCCTCCTTTCTTGGGTACCACCTGGACCGGACTCACCCATGGGCTATCGGAGATGGAGTAGATGATTCCTGCATCCAAAAGCTTTACCACCTCCTTCTTGATGACCTCTTGCATGTTCGGGTTTAATCTTCTTTGATGTTGCACCACCGGCCTGGCTCCTTCTTCTAAGTTTATTTTGTGAGAGCAGTAGGATGGACTTATTCCCTTTATGTCGGAGATGCTCCATGCGATGGCTTTTTGTCTTTTCTTCAATACTTGTACAAGCTCTTCCTTTTCTGTCTTGGAGAGATCTGAGGCTATGATTACTGGCTTCTGATTTCCTTCTTCCAGAAAGGCGTATTCTAGATGGTTAGGCAGTGTTTTGAGCTCCAATTTAGTGTGCATAGTGGTGGACTCGCCGAGTGCAGGTATGGTACTCGGCGAGTTCATGGCGGCATTCGCGACTGCTGACTTTTCTTCAGGTGTACTCGGCGAGTAGATCGGGTCTACTCGGCGAGTAGGGCTTTCAGCTTGGTTTTTGAGTTCTTCATATTCTGCTTCCTCCAACAGTCTTTCAATCTCTAATAAGTCTTTTTCTGGATCAAACACTTCTTCCAAAGCTGCAAACTTGCTGGAATCTTCAGGTATGTCTTCTTCCAATAACTCGTCAAGCATGTCGATTGAGAACGCCGTGTCGTCACTACTCCTTGAGTACTTCATGGCTTGGTCTACCCCGAATGTTACTGAGTCATCCCCAACTCGCAATGTGAGCTTTGAGTCTCTCATGTCTACGATGGCGCTAGCGGTGTTGAGGAAGGGTCTTCCAAGGATGATTGGTACTTGCGGATCCGCCTCCATGTCGAGAATGATGAAGTCAGCCGGGAAGACAAACTTGTCTACTTTCACTAATAGATCTTCACATATTCCTCTTGGGAAAGTAACCGTCTTGTTTGCTAAATGAATTGCCATCCGAATTGGCCTTGGCTCTGGGAGGTCCAGTTTTTTGAAGAACGAGTAGGGCATAAGGTTCACACTCGCTCCAGAATCAGCTAAAGCATGAATGGCAGCCAAGTTGCCAAATTGGCAAGGTAGAGTTAAGCTCCCCGGATCACCCTTCTTCTTTGGTAATTTGTTTAGCATGGCGGCGGAGCAATTCTCATTCAATACGACCTTCTGCACCTCTTCCATCTTCCTTCTATTAGTGAGGAGTTCCTTAAGGAACTTTGCATACTTGGGCATTTGCATGACGGCTTCGATAAAAGGAATGTTTATTTGAAGAGTTTTAATATGATCAAGGAATTTCTGATACTCCTCTTCCTGCTTCTCCTTCTTGGCTCGGGCTGGGTACGGCATTGGAGGCTGGTATGGTTTCACGGGTGGCTGATCATTCGTTTTTTCAGATGTACTCGCCGAGTACATCGGTCCTACTCGGCGAGTAGGTCTCTCAGATTGTGAATGTTGGTTCTCAGCTTGTGCTTCCGTTTCTTCCTTCTGTGAGTCCTTATTCGCTTCAGTACGAATGGGGGCCAGGGGAGTAATAACCTTCCCACTTCTTGTGGTAATAATGTTCACTTGCGCGCCTCGTGGGTTGTTCTCGGTTTTGCTAGGAAGTTCACCCGGTGACCTTTGGTTTAATTGTTGAGCGAGGTGCCCAAGCTGAGTTTCTATATTATGGATGGATGCTTGCTGGTTCCTGAGCATTGTTCTTGTTTCTTGGATAGCAGCATCGTGGTCACTGTGTCTTTTCTCGGAGGCCGCTACAAATTTAGTTAGCATCTCTTCCAAGCTTGGCTTCTTCTCTTGCACCGACTCCTCTTTTTGGTAGAATCCTCTCCCTTTTTGCCTATACTTCTCCTCCTTGGCCTTCTTGTACTCTTCGTAAGGCAGCCACTCCTTCTTTTTTTTTCGCCAGTCTTCATCATACCGGTCACCGCTTGAATAGCATGCTTGTGCCTTTTTGTTGCCGTGCTCATCCAAATCACAATCTCTAGTGAGGTGAGGTCCATTGCAATTCTCGCAACCCACCCGTATGGCATGGATAGTTTGATCCATTTTATCCATTCTTCTATCCATGGTTTTTAACATGGCCATGACCGCGGATAAATCTTCAGTAGCAGCGTACGCGGCTCCCCTCGTGACATCATTCCTTGGGTTGTGGTATTCTCTAGAGTGTTTAGAGAATTCTTCAATTAATTCTTTGATCACCGGGGGTGGCTTCTTCGTAAGTGGGCCTTGTGAGTCTAACAGCTGCCGGGTCGTGACATTGACTCCATCATAAAAGATGGAAACTTCTTGTTGGCTATTTAGATCATGGTGTGGGCAATTTCGTAGCAGACTTTTGTACCTCTCCCATGCTTCATATAACGACTCTCCAGCTTGTTGTTCAAAATTTGCAATGGCCTTCTTGAGCTTGGCTATCTTTGATGGTGGGCAAAAGTGATCTATAAATTCTTCCTTCATTCTAGCCCAAGTAGTGACTGACCCGGGAGGAAGCGATTTGAGCCAGTCTTTAGCAGCACCCTTGAAGGTTACCGGAAGCATCCGAAGCAGCTGAGTTTCGCGGGTGACATTTGGAATGTTGAAGTAATCAGCAACATCATTTACTTCATCCAAATGTTTGTAGGCATCTTCATGATCTTTCCCGTAGAAAGGTATCTCCTTGAGTGAAGCTAGGATATGACCTTTTAGCTCAAAGGTAGCAGTTGCGGGAATTGCAGGTTGCACAAGTCCCGGGCCATGGTCGTCGTGCATCCTCTTCTTCCATTCTCCCATGGGAATTTCATCAATGTTAGCCATTGTGAATGCTAACTCTTCCTCCGATTCGGTGTCTTGTTCGTAATTTGCCTCGTCTTCTTCCTCGGTTTCGTATCTAATCTCTTCTTGAATTGGCTCTTCAATTATTAAGGAAGCGCTTGAAGCTCCTGATTTGCTGCTCTTCTTTTTCCCGAAAACAGTCTTGAAGTTGGACAATGGTGATTTCCTTGGTGTGCTTGAACTCTCCACGTCCTTCCCTTTGTTTCTTTTCAATTCGGATTCGGGGTCTTCAAATGGGGGTACCAGTGGTGTGTTTGCTCCTCTGGTCATGAAAGTCCTGAAAATAATAAAAAAAAACGTAAAAAGAACAAAAAAAATTGCAAACAACTAAAAGAAAAAAAAATCCTAAATAAGCTGTTACTCGCCGAGTAGGTGCGAATGCACTCGGCGAGTATCAGTGATTTTTCAAAAAAAATTCTAAGTTTTAAACCTAACTAAAACAGATACTAAAACCTAATTACTAGTTACTAAACTGCAATAAATGAACTTTATGCAAGTAAACTCACACAAAGGATCGAAAAAATTAGGAATTAGCTTAATTATTTAGAACCGTTCCCCGGCAATAGCGCCAAAAACTTGATGTGTGTAAAACTCACTTAGTTTTAATCCTACTTTAATTATCAAATAACACACAAAAGGCAGTGAACCTATCAATTGTGGTATAGCTAAATAAGCAGGGTATCGAACACAGGGAACGGCAAATTAAATTAAAAACTAATTCTATCTAAATTACTTTAGCAAATAAGGGTTTTTCTCTAGTTTTACAAGACTAGAAACTTACTAAACAAAACTAATGCAAGGCTAGAAAAGACCAAATTAACTAGATTCAATAATGGAAAAGAAACTTCTGTTTAGTTCAACTCGGTTAACTTTATGGTTGCTTTTAAGGTAATAGTGCAATGGATTAATTCTTTCGTTGGTTACCGATTCAAGTGATTAAGTTGTGTTCACTACCCTAATCCTTAGCAAATAAACTAATTCAAACAGTGGCCAATTGCTTAACTTAATTATATTTACTAGATTAATTATTCGGGTTAAGTTAGACTTGCAATAGCTAATTGAATTGTTATTCTTAATTAACCTCTTGTTCAATAGTCATCTTACAAGCTTGCACATGAATTTACTCAATTTACTTATTAATCCTAGTTTCATATTCATTAATCCTAGACATATGATTTAGTGGTCACTTATCATATGAGGTTGATAATTAATAGATGTTCATGCTAATTAACTATCTTCCTATTAACAGAAAATAAATTATCATTCATACACAAGGTTCTTTAGCAAGCTAAAATAACAATTAATCACCAACTTAGAATTAACCCTACCAATCAATCAAACCATATTGTCAACTTTGTATCCCCAAACAGAAGTATAAAGAAATTAGTTCATAACTAAGGTGAATAACAGCAAACAAATAAGTTCAAGTTGCTTAATCATATTGACAAAACAAAAGAATTAAGTAGAATGATGAAATTACGCCTCAATTACTCCCGGAATTGGATTCTAGCTTCTTTGGTCGACTTCTAGGGTTCTTCTGGCTTCTTATTCGTAGCTTAACACCTCTGAAACTTCCCAGAATTTTTTCCTTTTTCGCATTAAAGAGTTATCTTTATATATGCATACCGGATCTTCTTATTCCAAAGGTGGTCTTTTCTTGCAAGGGTCTTGTTATCTAATTTGTTCATCACCATATCTTGATCGTAGATACCCAACCGCCAGGAGAACTCAACCATGTTGCATTGACGCAGCTCCCCACCCAAAGAAAACGAGATCGTGTTTGGATTGTAAAACTCACTACCACCTCGGAATGAGATGGTAGCGAAGAACTCCCAGCACAACTCTGCGTATACTGGCTCTTGAATCTTGAACAATTGCAGCCAACCATCACAAGTGATGTTGGCATAACCCAAATTACAATCTTTCACTAAATATGGGGTGAGTTCCTCCTCCAAGCCGACATTGCCCAACCATCCCCAATCCACTGCATTCGGTAGATGGATTTCTTTCTGTCGAAGTGCTTCCAACCTGTTTAGCGCTCGAGTTTTGGAAGATTTGGAGGTAATTTGTTGAAAGGATAACCATGGCATATCACCATGGCTTCCCCCGCGTGATGATTGACCTCTTCTTGCCATTCTAACTGCATGCACATATCAACAACACAGCAACAAATATCACCCAACAATTAAAACAGAAAAATTATAGCCTGGCTGTGACCTACTCGCCGAGTACGCTAGCATACTCGCCGAGTACGATGAACACTCGGACAGATCGAAACCGGATCTGTGGAATTAGTGTAATACTCTAATTTGTTCAGTGGGGTTTGTGGGAATTGTGTATCTAACCGTATGGCTTGAAGAATTTTTACCAAACAACATCCAATTCATGCTTAAATCAAAGCCCTAAAAATTGGGAAAAAATTCCCAATCCGAAAATGTATCCCAAATATGGAGAGATCTGTGATAAAGATCGGACCTTTCATAAAATTAAAGAGCAAAGATGTTACCTTGGTGGTTGAATCAAGAGAAAAAGAAGGAAAATTGACTGGATCTTGAAGAACTCTTGAGAGATGGCTGAGAGAAGATGCTCGGCGAGTGTGGGGGTTGAAATGGTGAATAAAAGTAGTTTTTTACAGATTTGAATTTACTGAGTTTTAACCGTCTACTCGCCGAGTATAATGGTTCTACTCGCCGAGTAGACACGCGTGTCATGCATTTTTGGCTGTACCCGAGCATTTACTCGCCGAGTATATCCGATGTACTCGCCGAGTAGATGTCTCAGGTTGAAAATTTTTAAGTTTTTGGCAATGCTACTTTGTGAATTTCTTTATTTTAGCCTTTCCACCCCACACTTTCAGCAGAGCTTGTCCTCAAGCACTTAGAGAAGTAGAATGAATGAAGAGAAATGAAAAAAAAAACAATACGAAAAATAAAGAAAGGGAAAGAAAATGCAAACGTGAAACTCGGGTTGCCTCCCGAGAAGCGCTTCTTTTGATGGAGTCATTAGCTGGACTCCGCCCCTTCTATGTCGTTGCACTTCCGCACAGCAGGAGCTCCTCCATTCCTTCATTGCGGGGGACTCCTTCTTCATATTTCTTCACTCGATGGCCATTGACTTTAAAAGGCGTGCCATCTCTTGAGATCAATTCAATAGCCCCATGAAGAAACACCGTCTTAACCACAAATGGACCATCCCACCTTGATTTGAGTTTGCCCGAGAAAAGTTTTAGGCGGGAATTGAAGAGTAGTACTTTTTGGCCTTCATGGATGTCTTTGCTTTTGATTCTTTGGTCATGCCATCTCTTGGTCTTTTCCTTATAGAGCCACGAACTAGAATAGGCCTCATTTCGAAGTTCTTCAAGGGCATTCATTTGCATTAAACGGTTGGTCTTCAATTCTTCCATGTCAAGGTTGCATGTTTTTAGCGCCCAATATGCCTTGTGCTCGATTTCAACCGGTAAATGGCATTGCTTTCCATAAACCAACCTATATGGTGTAGTACCAATAGGTGTTTTGAAAGCGGTACGAAACGCCCATAGCGCGTCATCCAATTTATCCGACCATTCCTTGCGATTGCTTCCCACCGACTTCTCCAATATACGCTTCAAAGCTCGATTGGTGACTTCCGTTTGCCCACTCGTTTGCGGGTGGTATGATGTGGAGAACTTATGGGTCACCCCATATTTCTTGAGCACCTTGTCCAATTGATCATTGGCAAAGTGTGTGCCACGGTCACTAATTAGGGCCTTTGGAACACCAAACCGGGAGAATAATCTTTTCAAGAACCGTACCACTACCCGTCTGTCATTTGTAGGTAAAGCTTGCGCCTCCGCCCATTTCGACACATAATCCACCGCCACGAGGATGTACTTGTTTCCTTTGGATGTGGGGAATGGCCCCATGAAGTCTATGCCCCACACGTCGAACACCTCGCACACTTGAATGCTATGTTGAGGCATTTCATTACGGGAGGAAATGTTTCCCACCCTTTGGCACGCATCGCATTCTTTGACATATTGGGCTGCATCTTTGAAGATTGTCGGCCAATAGAACCCAATGTCAAAGATCTTCTTCGCGGTATAGTGTGCTCCATGATGTCCTCCCGTGGGTCCACTATGGCATTGCTCTAGTATTTTTCGACTCTTCTTTCCGAACACACATCTTCTTATAATCCCGTCCGCGCAGCTTCGGAAGAGGTATGGATCGTCCCAAAAGTAATATTTGATCTCCGAAAAGAATTTCTTCTTTTGCTGACTACTATAATCCTTCGGGACGTAATTAGTAGCTAAATAGTTAGCTATATCCGCAAACCATGGCTCCTCTCCCACGGACACCATAATGTATTCATCCGGGAAGTCGTCTCCATCCTTATCTTCTTGCAATGCCGGGTTCTCGAGCCTAGATAAATGATCGGCCGCTACGTTCTCCATTCCTTTCTTATCTCGTATCTCTATATCGAATTCTTGAAGAAGCAGCACCCATCGTATTAGTCTTGGCTTGGCATCCTGTTTGGAAAACAAATACTTGATAGCCGAGTGGTCAGTAAAAACAGTGGTTTTGGATAAAACCAAATAAGGGCGAAATTTATCGAAAGCGTAAACTACGGCTAGCAGTTCTTTTTCAGTAGTGGTATAATTCTCTTGGGCAGGATTCAAGGTCTTGCTGGCATAATAAATGGGTTGAAAATGCTTGTCAACCCTTTGTCCAAGGACCGCTCCTAGGGCATAGTCACTTGCATCACACATGATCTCGAAGGGTAAGTTCCAATTCGGTGCTATAATGATTGGGGCATTAGTTAATTTTTCTTTTAAAAAGTCGAATGCCTCTAAACACTCTTTATTGAAATTAAAGGGTGCATCTTTTAATAATAATTGTGTTAGAGGTTTCGTAATTTTGGAAAAATCTTTAATAAAACGCCGGCAAAAACCTGCGTGTCCCAAAAAACTTCTAATGCCCTTCACATTAGTTGGTGGGGGTAGTTTAGCAATGGTGTCTATCTTTGCCCGATCCACCTCAATTCCTTTTTTAGAGACTTTATGTCCCAATACTATACCCTCTTTGACCATGAAATGACACTTTTCCCAATTTAGTACCAAGTCAGTTTTCTCACATCTAGCAAGCATCGAGTCCAGATTTGTGAGGCAGTCATTAAAGGAAGATCCAAATACAGAGAAGTCATCCATAAAGACCTCCATGAATTTTTCCACCATATCATGGAATATGGCGGTCATGCACCTTTGAAATGTCGCAGGTGCATTGCATAGGCCAAATGGCATGCGTCTATAGGCGAAGGTCCCACTAGGGCATGTAAAGGTGGTCTTTTCTTGGTCCATTGGGTCTATGGGTATTTGGAAATACCCGGAAAACCCGTCTAAGAAGCAATAGTAGCTATGGCCCGAGAGTCTCTCTAACATTTGGTCTATGAAAGGAAGGGGAAAATGGTCTTTGCGAGTGGCATCGTTTAGCTTGCGATAATCGATGCACACTCGCCAACCGGTTACCGTTCGCGTTGGAATTAACTCGTTCTTCTCGTTGGTAATGACCGTCATTCCTCCTTTCTTGGGTACCACCTGGACCGGACTCACCCATGGGCTATTGGAGATGGAGTAGATGATTCCTGCATCCAAAAGCTTTACCACCTCCTTCTTGACGACCTCTTGCATGTTCGGGTTTAATCTTCTTTGATGTTGCACCACCGGCCTGGCTCCTTCTTCTAAGTTTATTTTGTGAGAGCAGTAGGATGGACTTATTCCCTTTATGTCGGAGATGCTCCATGCGATGGCTTTTTGTCTTTTCTTCAATACTTGTACAAGCTCTTCCTTTTCTGTCTTGGAGAGATCTGAGGCTATAATTACTAGCTTCTGATTTCCTTCTTCCAGAAAGGCGTATTCTAGATGGTTAGGCAGTGTTTTGAGCTCCAATTTAGTGTGCATAGTGGTGGACTCGCCGAGTGCAGGTATGGTACTCGGCGAGTTCATGGCGGCATTCGCGACTGCTGACTTTTCTTCAGGTGTACTCGGCGAGTAGATCGGGTCTACTCGGCGAGTAGGGCTTTCAGCTTGGTTTTTGAGTTCTTCATATTCTGCTTCCTCCAACAGTCTTTCAATCTCTAATAAGTCTTTTTCTGGATCAAACACTTCTTCCAAAGCTGCAAACTTGCTGGAATCTTCAGGTATGTCTTCTTCCAATAACTCGTCAAGCATGTCGATTGAGAACGCCGTGTCGTCACTACTCCTTGAGTACTTCATGGCTTGGTCTACCCCGAATGTTACTGAGTCATCCCCAACTCGCAATGTGAGCTTTGAGTCTCTCATGTCTACGATGGCGCTAGCGGTGTTGAGGAAGGGTCTTCCAAGGATGATTGGTACTTGCGGATCCGCCTCCATGTCGAGAATGATGAAGTCAGCCGGGAAGACAAACTTGTCTACTTTCACTAATAGATCTTCACATATTCCTCTTGGGAAAGTAACCGTCTTGTTTGCTAAATGAATTGCCATCCGAATTGGCCTTGGCTCTGGGAGGTCCAGTTTTTTGAAGAACGAGTAGGGCATAAGGTTCACACTCGCTCCAGAATCAGCTAAAGCATGAATGGCAGCCAAGTTGCCAAATTGGCAAGGTAGAGTTAAGCTCCCCGGATCACCCTTCTTCTTTGGTAATTTGTTTAGCATGGCGGCGGAGCAATTCTCATTCAATACGACCTTCTGCACCTCTTCCATCTTCCTTCTATTAGTGAGGAGTTCCTTAAGGAACTTTGCATACTTGGGCATTTGCATGACGGCTTCGATAAAAGGAATGTTTATTTGAAGAGTTTTAATATGATCAAGGAATTTCTGATACTCCTCTTCCTGCTTCTCCTTCTTGGCTCGGGCTGGGTACGGCATTGGAGGCTGGTATGGTTTCACGGGTGGCTGATCATTCGTTTTTTCAGATGTACTCGCCGAGTACATCGGTCCTACTCGGCGAGTAGGTCTCTCAGATTGTGAATGTTGGTTCTCAGCTTGTGCTTCCGTTTCTTCCTTCTGTGAGTCCTTATTCGCTTCAGTACGAATGGGGGCCAGGGGAGTAATAACCTTCCCACTTCTTGTGGTAATAATGTTCACTTGCGCGCCTCGTGGGTTGTTCTCGGTTTTGCTAGGAAGTTCACCCGGTGACCTTTGGTTTAATTGTTGAGCGAGCTGCCCAAGCTGAGTTTCTATATTATGGATGGATGCTTGCTGGTTCCTGAGCATTGTTCTTGTTTCTTGGATAGCAGCATCGTGGTCACTGTGTCTTTTCTCGGAGGCCACTACAAATTTAGTTAGCATCTCTTCCAAGCTTGGCTTCTTCTCTTGCACCGGCTCCTCTTTTTGGTAGAATCCTCTCCCTTTTTGCCTATACTTCTCCTCCTTGGCCTTCTTGTACTCTTCGTAAGGCAGCCACTCCTTCTTTTGTTTTCGCCAGTCTTCATCATACCGGTTACCGCTTGAATAGCATGCTTGTGCCTTTTTGTTGCCGTGCTCATCCAAATCACAATCTCTAGTGAGGTGAGGTCCATTGCAATTCTCGCAACCCACCCGTATGGCATGGATAGTTTGATCCATTTTATCCATTCTTCTATCCATGGTTTTTAACATGGCCATGACCGCGGATAAATCTTCAGTAGCAGCGTACGCGGCTCCCCTCGTGACATCATTCCTTGGGTTGTGGTATTCTCTAGAGTGTTTAGAGAATTCTTCAATTAATTCTTTGATCACCGGGGGTGGCTTCTTCGTAAGTGGGCCTTGTGAGTCTAACAGCTGCCGGGTCGTGACATTGACTCCATCATAAAAGATGGAAACTTCTTGTTGGCTATTTAGATCATGGTGTGGGCAATTTCGTAGCAGACTTTTGTACCTCTCCCATGCTTCATATAACGACTCTCCAGCTTGTTGTTCAAAATTTGCAATGGCCTTCTTGAGCTTGGCTATCTTTGATGGTGGGCAAAAGTGATCTATAAATTCTTCCTTCATTCTAGCCCAAGTAGTGACTGACCCGGGAGGAAGCGATTTGAGCCAGTCTTTAGCAGCACCCTTGAAGGTTACCGGAAGCATCCGAAGCAGCTGAGTTTCGCGGGTGACATTTGGAATGTTGAAGTAATCAGCAACATCATTTACTTCATCCAAATGTTTGTAGGCATCTTCATGATCTTTCCCGTAGAAAGGTATCTCCTTGAGTGAAGCTAGGATATGACCTTTTAGCTCAAAGGTAGCAGTTGCGGGAATTGCAGGTTGCACAAGTCCCGGGCCATGGTCGTCGTGCATCCTCTTCTTCCATTCTCCCATGGGAATTTCATCAATGTTAGCCATTGTGAATGCTAACTCTTCCTCCGATTCGGTGTCTTGTTCGTAATTTGCCTCGTCTTCTTCCTCGGTTTCGTATCTAATCTCTTCTTGAATTGGCTCTTCAATTATTAAGGAAGCGCTTGAAGCTCCTGATTTGCTGCTCTTCTTTTTCCCGAAAACAGTCTTGAAGTTGGACAATGGTGATTTCCTTGGTGTGCTTGAACTCTCCACGTCCTTCCCTTTGTTTCTTTTCAATTCGGATTCGGGGTCTTCAAATGGGGGTACCAGTGGTGTGTTTGCTCCTCTGGTCATGAAAGTCCTGAAAATAATAAAAAAAAACGTAAAAAGAACAAAAAAAATTGCAAACAACTAAAAGAAAAAAAAAATCCTAAATAAGCTGTTACTCGCCGAGTAGGTGCGAATGCACTCGGCGAGTATCAGTGATTTTTCAAAAAAAATTCTAAGTTTTAAACCTAACTAAAACAGATACTAAAACCTAATTACTAGTTACTAAACTGCAATAAATGAACTTTATGCAAGTAAACTCACACAAAGGATCGAAAAAATTAGGAATTAGCTTAATTATTTAGAACCGTTCCCCGGCAATAGCGCCAAAAACTTGATGTGTGTAAAACTCACTTAGTTTTAATCCTACTTTAATTATCAAATAACACACAAAAGGCAGTGAACCTATCAATTGTGGTATAGCTAAATAAGCAGGGTATCGAACACAGGGAACGGCAAATTAAATTAAAAACTAATTCTATCTAAATTACTTTAGCAAATAAGGGTTTTTCTCTAGTTTTACAAGACTAGAAACTTACTAAACAAAACTAATGCAAGGCTAGAAAAGACCAAATTAACTAGATTCAATAATGGAAAAGAAACTTCTGTTTAGTTCAACTCGGTTAACTTTATGGTTGCTTTTAAGGTAATAGTGCAATGGATTAATTCTTTCGTTGGTTACCGATTCAAGTGATTAAGTTGTGTTCACTACCCTAATCCTTAGCAAATAAACTAATTCAAACAGTGGCCAATTGCTTAACTTAATTATATTTACTAGATTAATTATTCGGGTTAAGTTAGACTTGCAATAGCTAATTGAATTGTTATTCTTAATTAACCTCTTGTTCAATAGTCATCTTACAAGCTTGCACATGAATTTACTCAATTTACTTATTAATCCTAGTTTCATATTCATTAATCCTAGACATATGATTTAGTGGTCACTTATCATATGAGGTTGATAATTAATAGATGTTCATGCTAATTAACTATCTTCCTATTAACAGAAAATAAATTATCATTCATACACAAGGTTCTTTAGCAAGCTAAAATAACAATTAATCACCAACTTAGAATTAACCCTACCAATCAATCAAACCATATTGTCAACTTTGTATCCCCAAACAGAAGTATAAAGAAATTAGTTCATAACTAAGGTGAATAACAGCAAACAAATAAGTTCAAGTTGCTTAATCATATTGACAAAACAAAAGAATTAAGTAGAATGATGAAATTACGCCTCAATTACTCCCGGAATTGGATTCTAGCTTCTTTGGTCGACTTCTAGGGTTCTTCTGGCTTCTTATTCGTAGCTTAACACCTCTGAAACTTCCCAGAATTTTTTCCTTTTTCGCATTAAAGAGTTATCTTTATATATGCATACCGGATCTTCTTATTCCAAAGGTGGTCTTTTCTTGCAAGGGTCTTGTTATCTAATTTGTTCATCACCATATCTTGATCGTAGATACCCAACCGCCAGGAGAACTCAACCATGCTGCATTGACGCAGCTCCCCACCCAAAGAAAACGAGATCGTGTTTGGATTGTAAAACTCACTACCACCTCGGAATGAGATGGTAGCGAAGAACTCCCAGCACAACTCTGCGTATACTGGCTCTTGAATCTTGAACAATTGCAGCCAACCATCACAAGTGATGTTGGCATAACCCAAATTACAATCTTTCACTAAATATGGGGTGAGTTCCTCCTCCAAGCCGACATTGCCCAACCATCCCCAATCCACTGCATTCGGTAGATGGATTTCTTTCTGTCGAAGTGCTTCCAACCTGTTTAGCGCTCGAGTTTTGGAAGATCTGGAGGTAATTTGTTGAAAGGATAACCATGGCATATCACCATGGCTTCCCCCGCGTGATGATTGACCTCTTCTTGCCATTCTAACTGCATGCACATATCAAAAACACAGCAACAAATATCACCCAACAATTAAAACAGAAAAATTATAGCCTGGCTGTGACCTACTCGCCGAGTACGCTAGCATACTCGCCGAGTACGATGAACACTCGGACAGATCGAAACCGGATCTGTGGAATTAGTGTAATACTCTAATTTGTTCAGTGGGGTTTGTGGGAATTGTGTATCTAACCGTATGGCTTGAAGAATTTTTACCAAACAACATCCAATTCATGCTTAAATCAAAGCCCTAAAAATTGGGAAAAAATTCCCAATCCGAAAATGTATCCCAAATATGGAGAGATCTGTGATAAAGATCGGACCTTTCATAAAATTAAAGAGCAAAGATGTTACCTTGGTGGTTGAATCAAGAGAAAAAGAAGGAAAATTGACTGGATCTTGAAGAACTCTTGAGAGATGGCTGAGAGAAGATGCTCGGCGAGTGTGGGGGTTGAAATGGTGAATAAAAGTAGTTTTTTACAGATTTGAATTTACTGAGTTTTAACCGTCTACTCGCCGAGTATAATGGTTCTACTCGCCGAGTAGACACGCGTGTCATGCATTTTTGGCTGTACCCGAGCATTTACTCGCCGAGTATATCCGATGTACTCGCCGAGTAGATGTCTCAGGTTGAAAAATTTTAAGTTTTTGGCAATGCTACTTTGTGAATTTCTTTATTTTAGCCTTTCCACCCCACACTTTCAGCAGAGCTTGTCCTCAAGCACTTAGAGAAGTAGAATGAATGAAGAGAAATGAAAAAAAAAACAATACGAAAAATAAAGAAAGGGAAAGAAAATGCAAACGTGAAACTCGGGTTGCCTCCCGAGAAGCGCTTCTTTTGATGGAGTCATTAGCTGGACTCCGCCCCTTCTATGTCGTTGCACTTCCGCACAGCAGGAGCTCCTCCATTCCTTCATTGCGGGGGACTCCTTCTTCATATTTCTTCACTCGATGGCCATTGACTTTAAAAGGCGTGCCATCTCTTGAGATCAATTAAATAGCCCCATGAAGAAACACCGTCTTAACCACAAATGGACCATCCCACCTTGATTTGAGTTTGCCCGAGAAAAGTTTTAGGCGGGAATTGAAGAGTAGTACTTTTTGGCCTTCATGGATGTCTTTGCTTTTGATTCTTTGGTCATGCCATCTCTTGGTCTTTTCCTTATAGAGCCACGAACTAGAATAGGCCTCATTTCGAAGTTCTTCAAGGGCATTCATTTGCATTAAACGGTTGGTCTTCAATTCTTCCATGTCAAGGTTGCATGTTTTTAGCGCCCAATATGCCTTGTGCTCGATTTCAACCGGTAAATGGCATTGCTTTCCATAAACCAACCTATATGGTGTAGTACCAATAGGTGTTTTGAAAGCGGTACGAAACGCCCATAGCGCGTCATCCAATTTATCCGACCATTCCTTGCGATTGCTTCCCACCGACTTCTCCAATATATGCTTCAAAGCTCGATTTGTGACTTCCGTTTGCCCACTCGTTTGCGGGTGGTATGATGTGGAGAACTTATGGGTCACCCCATATTTCTTGAGCACCTTGTCCAATTGATCATTGGCAAAGTGTGTGCCACGGTCACTAATTAGGGCCTTTGGAACACCAAACCGGGAGAATAATCTTTTCAAGAACCGTACCACTACCCGTCTGTCATTTGTAGGTAAAGCTTGCGCCTCCGCCCATTTCGACACATAATCCACCGCCACGAGGATGTACTTGTTTCCTTTGGATGTGGGGAATGGCCCCATGAAGTCTATGCCCCACACGTCGAACACCTCGCACACTTGAATGCTATGTTGAGGCATTTCATTACGGGAGGAAATGTTTCCCACCCTTTGGCACGCATCGCATTCTTTGACATATTGGGCTGCATCTTTGAAGATTGTCGGCCAATAGAACCCAATGTCAAAGATCTTCTTCGCGGTATAGTGTGCTCCATGATGTCCTCCCGTGGGTCCACTATGGCATTGCTCTAGTATTTTTCGACTCTCCTTTCCGAACACACATCTTCTTATAATCCCATCCGCGCAGCTTCGGAAAAGGTATGGATCGTCCCAAAAGTAGTATTTGATCTCCGAAAAGAATTTCTTCTTTTGCTGACAACTATAATCCTTCGGGACGTAATTAGTAGCTAAATAGTTAGCTATATCCGCAAACCATGGCTCCTCTCCCACGGACACCATCATGTATTCATCCGGGAAGTCGTCTCCATCCTTATCTTCTTGCAATGCCGGGTTCTCGAGCCTAGATAAATGATCGGCCGCTACGTTCTCCATTCCTTTCTTATCTCGTATCTCTATATCGAATTCTTGAAGAAGCAGCACCCATCGTATTAGTCTTGGCTTGGCATCCTGTTTGGAAAACAAATACTTGATAGCCGAGTGGTCAGTAAAAACAGTGGTTTTAGATAAAACCAAATAAGGGCGAAATTTATCGAAAGCGTAAACTACGGCTAGCAGTTCTTTTTCAGTAGTGGTATAATTCTCTTGGGCAGGATTCAAGGTCTTGCTGGCATAATAAATGGGTTGAAAATGCTTGTCAACCCTTTGTCCAAGGACCGCTCCTAGGGCATAGTCACTTGCATCACACATGATCTCGAAGGGTAAGTTCCAATTCGGTGCTATAATGATTGGGGCATTAGTTAATTTTTCTTTTAAAAAGTCGAATGCCTCTAAACACTCTTTATTGAAATTAAAGGGTGCATCTTTTAATAATAATTGTGTTAGAGGTTTCGTAATTTTGGAAAAATCTTTAATAAAACGCCGGTAAAAACCTGCGTGTCCCAAAAAACTTCTAATGCCCTTCACATTAGTTGGTGGGGGTAATTTAGCAATGGTGTCTATCTTTGCCCGATCCACCTCAATTCCTTTTTTAGAGACTTTATGTCCCAATACTATACCCTCTTTGACCATGAAATGACACTTTTCCCAATTTAGTACCAAGTCAGTTTTCTCACATCTAGCAAGCATCGAGTCCAGATTTGTGAGGCAGTCATTAAAGGAAGATCCAAATACAGAGAAGTCATCCATAAAGACCTCCATGAATTTTTCCACCATATCATGGAATATGGCGGTCATGCACCTTTGAAATGTCGCAGGTGCATTGCATAGGCCAAATGGCATGCGTCTATAGGCGAAGGTCCCACTGGGGCATGTAAAGGTGGTCTTTTCTTGGTCCATTCGGTCTATGGGTATTTGGAAATACCCGGAAAACCCGTCTAAGAAGCAATAGTAGCTATGGCCCGACCATATGACTCGACGAGTTATCTTTATATATGCATATCGACTCGTCGACCATATTCTCCCTTTATATATGCATATCATTATCTTTATAGTAGCTATGGGTATTTGGAAATACCGGATCTTCAGAAGAAAGTTGTTACCTTGTGTATGAATGATAATTTATTTTCTGTTAATAGGAAGATAGTTAATTAGCATGAACATCTATTAATTATCAACCTCATATGATAAGTGACCACTAAATCATATGTCTAGGATTAATGAATATGAAACTAGGATTAATAAGTAAATTGAGTAAATTCATGTGCAAGCTTGTAAGATGACTATTGAACAAGAGGTTAATTAAGAATAACAATTCAATTAGCTATTGCAAGTCTAACTTAACCCGAATAATTAATCTAGTAAATATAATTAAGTTAAGCAATTAGCCACTGTTTGAATTAGTTTATTTGCTAAGGATTAGGGTAGTGAACACAACTTAATCACTTGAATCGGTAACCAACGAAAGAATTAATCCATTGCACTATTACCTTAAAAGCAACCATAAAGTTAACCGAGTTGAACTAAACAGAAGTTTCTTTTCCATTATTGAATCTAGTTAATTTGTTCTTTTCTAGCCTTGCATTAGTTTTGTTTAGTAAGTTTCTAGTCTTGTAAAACTAGAGAAAAACCCTTATTTGCTAAAGTAATTTAGATAGAATTAGTTTTTAATTTAATTTGCCGTTCCCTGTGTTCGATACCCTGCTTATTTAGCTATACCACAATTGATAGGTTCACTGCCTTTTGTGTGTTATTTGAACATGTAACTTACTTTTTTTTTCACTCAAAACCCTGCATGCTTAAGCAGGGGCGCTCAACTTCAACCTTTATTGGCTAATGATAAAAATCTTCCTGGATACATTTCAGGTTTAGGCTGCTAAACATATTGCATCCCTCAGGCTGAGCAAGGTCGTGTTTTTGTCTCATGATTTCACTGAAATAAGGAAGCCACAAATGCACTAGAACGTATTTAGGCTCAACTAAACATTTGGGTTGTCATGCAATTATTAACACAATTCTAACATGAAATCCTATTTTCTTACCAAAATTTCCTAAATTAGATCCTAAATAATCCTTTTGGTATGCAAAATTTTTGAAAATTGACTATTATATAACCAACCCCCTACCCCACACTTATGTGATGCAATGCCCTCATTGCATACTATGCATAGAAACATAAAAATAAAGAGGGAATCGGAACAAACTCCCCTGGGATAGCAGTGGATAGGTTGATCACTCTCATTTAAGCTCCATCTTCAATAAACTTCATACATGGGAACAATCTCATCCATGTATCGTGTGGGTCGCTCTAAACATGCGAAAATCGGCATAAGATCTTCAAGAATGGATATGGAAGTGGAAGGATGCAAGTGGTATAAGTAGTAGCATCAAATCAGCAGTCGTTCGGCTCAAAAAAAAATGATCGACTCGTCGAGTTTGATGATGGACTCGCCGAGTAGTAGCGCGCATTCTGAAAATATCTGGAAATACAAAGCGACTCGTCGAGTCAGCTTAGTGCACTCGACGAGTTGGCACCTGAATGAAAAATCTAGGTATGTGGCAACTGTTTGAGTCCATAACAACTTCATTAACGCTTCCTCACATGCAGACTCAATCGCTCACACTCCTAAGACCGGACTTGACACTTTGACGTTAAAAACTCGCTTCCTTGACTCGCTCTCACACGTAAAAACAACCATGCTTTACCTCATCCTAAGCAATCAAAATGCAATCCTGAAAATACTTAAAGCAAACAACTATTAAACAAAATAATATCTTAAAGCATACACACCAAAAATAAAACAAAATAAAAATGCAAATTGTTTAAACACAAAAACACAAAAAAAATTAATCCTCATCCTCCTCATCATCGTTGTTGGCTCCACTTCCTCCCGCTCCGCTATGGCGTGCACTAATCCTCTCGTCCCACGATGGAATATATGGATAATTCCCACCATCAATATGTGGAATATTGAAGTGGTCAAAAAGTCGTATGTGGGATTGATTGCTAAAATTTAGCCCTCGCGCCATTTGGTCTTGCACCTGCCTCATCTCTATATTGTACCAATCCATTGGTACATCTTCATTCTCTACCGGAATCACTGGCGGCTCATCCTCCATATCCCTTTCCCTTCGCGATCGCACCCTCCTTCCCGGTGCTTCGGGACCTATAACCGGGTCATCATTTGGGATGGCATAATGGCCACCACCATAGTCTTCAATAATTCGGGCCCTGCGGAAAAGAATGGGATTAAATGGGGGTGTCGGGATCAAAGTCATGAGGTTCCAGGCACCACGGTTCATCAACCCGAATGAATTAGCCAAACGGGTGACAAACATGCCTCCATTGATGCGCGATGTTTTGCGATCTTTGACCGCACCCGCTGAGAGGTATGAAGCAATGCACCACGGGATGTTGCAAAAGACGCCTGGTGTGATAATGCTCCAAAGGTAGAAAACATCAAGGTTGGAAACCTTGTCATCGTCCTTCCTCTGGTTGATGGTGGAGGAAATAAGGCGGTGGGTCGGGGATCGGATGCTCCCTTCCTGCGCGGACTTCGGGATATAAACTTTATTCCCAATAGTGTGCCACCAACCCGTGCTAGTAACCCCATCGGGAAACACCATGTGAGTGGTTGCCAAAAAGGCCCGAAAGAGGTTCGTAGAAACCAACGGTTGATCATAGATCCCTAGCCGGCAAGCAAGATCCACCACCGAGCATTGATGATACTCGCCCCCAAGACAAAATGTAAAACTTGCCGGATGATACAAATCCACTCCACCGGTAAAAGATACCGTGGAAAAGAACTCCAAGCAAAGCTCCAAATACACTGGCTCTTGCATGCGGAAGACCCGGCTCCATCCATCACATATCATTGACTCGCCGCCATGTTGAAACTCCCTTAAAAGGTATGGAGCTAATTCCTCTTCATATCGCACCGTTTGCAACCATTCCCAATCTATTCTGTTCAGGACATAAACCTCCTTCTTTTTAATATCGGCAAGCTTCTTTTTCCACTTCCGCATTGTTGAAGCGGACTCGATTTGCGGGAAGTTTAACCATGGAAATTCCTCTTGGCTACCCCTTGAAGATTGTCCTCTTCTAAACATGATTCCTACAAAACATATAAACCATACCCAGAAAACACAGAATGTTAACAAGCCGAACTGTTTCTGCATCTCGACTGGACTCGTCGAGTCCATGCCCGACTCGGCGAGTCGCGGGACCTGTACGAGTCAGTCGACGGGTTTCACCAAATTGAACCATGTAATCTCTAAATTCTTGCAAGGGTTTTGTTCAGGGACTTCCTACTAAGTACCAAGGCCATAATAAACATTCAAAACAACAAGATCCATGATAAAATCAAAAACCTAGAATTTAGTCACTATTTCAAAAACGGGTTTTTTTCATGAAATTGCAAGTGTAGATGGCCTTAATATCACTTTCTATCTAGAAAACAAGAAGAAAGTTGTTACCTTTTTAGTTTAATTCTTGAAGATTTGGAAGAGATGTTGGAGAAGTCTTGAATGCTTGAGAGAGAAGTGTACCCGGCGAGTGTAATGTGAAAATTGAACTTTTAGGGTTAAAACCCTATTATATGTAAAAGTAATTTCGAAAATGTTTATTTTTTTTTCTGTAAATAAGCTCGAATCGTCGAGTCAGGGTCAGACTCGGCGAGTCCCAGCGAGCAGTTAAAATTTTTTCTGAGATCAGTATGTACTCGTCGAGTTAGGGTCAGACTCGGCGAGTCGTTTATAAAACATTTCTAATTTTTGAAATTTTGTTATTTATTGAAAATATTCTCACCCCACTCTTAAGCTAGGTGCTCCCTTAAGCAGACAAGTTCGATGATTTGGAAGATTAACATTAAAACACAAAACAAAAACAATAAATGAAAAAAACTAAAGAGTAAAAGAAAGCAAACTCTAACGACGGGTTGCCTCCCGCCAAGCGCTTCTTTTTGAGGAGTCATTAGCTAGACTCCTTCCCATTTACGTTTTGTCGCCTTCAAGCATCGGGAATGTGCGCCGTACTTTTTGCGGTTTATACTTAGTCTTGTAGGCGTGAATCTTTTTCTTGTAAGCCCTTTTCAATTCGTCTCTTCTCTTTTTCGTTGTATCATCCTCAGCTGGTTGGGCCTCTCTTTTCCTCTTCTTCTTTTTCAACCCATGCTTTTTCACCAATTTTTGAACCTCCTTTTCTTTAAATTTGATAACTTCATACTTCATATTGGTCCGTGCTCTAGGTTTAGTGGTGAATTGGGGATCAGCTTCCGCTCCGCTTCCATTTATGGCTTCATTCTCTTTTGTGCTCGACTCTTTTCCAAATGGCATCATATCAAGGCATGCAACGTTGGCATGTTGGACCTCCATTCCTTTTACTTTTTCTGCAGATCGTTCTTCCAAAGAATCACTCACAGTAACTGAATCCAGGGTATGTGAAGAACTATCAACAAATAAATCAGCTTGAGTTAAGTTTTTCTCCAAATCGACTGGACTCGTCGAGTCCATTATGTCGACTCGGCGAGTCGGGTCGATTTTCATCAATTCTGGATCGTTGTCTGAGTCGGCTCCTTCCAGTAGCTTTTCTAGCTCCTCCAAGTCTTTGTCAGCATCTGAAACTTCTTCTGAGTGTAGCGTGAACTTACTTGGGTCTTCTTTTAATAAAATATCAAGCTCTTTTTGCAATACCTCATCATCTAATTGGATAAATGAGATTTCTTCTCGCTTTTCTTCTTCTTGCTTGATCTCTGGATTAGCTTTAAACATCACCGACTCATCACCCACTCTTAATGTCAAAGTAGACTCGGATATGTCAATTAGGGCACATGCGGTGTTTAAGAATGTTCTGCCCAAAATAATTGGTATTTCGGGGTCTTCTTTCATCTCCACCACCACGAAGTCTACTGGGAAGATAAACTTGTCTACTTTGATAAGGAGATTTTCACATATGCCTTGTGGATGAATAATTGTTTTATTTGCCAAATGGATTCTCATATTTACCGGCTTTGGCGCTGGTAAATTTAGCTTCTCAAAGAATGAATAGGGCATCAAATTAATGCTTGCACCTGAATCAGCCAAAGCGCGTGTGGAAACATCATTGCCAAATTGGCACGGGATTACTATATTACCCGGATCACCCTTCTTCTCAGGTAGCTCACTCATCAATATCTCCGCGACTTCAGCAAGATCTTTCCTGGCAGCAAACAAACCCTTAAGCAAGTTAAAGTATTTGAGAGTTTGGAGCATTGTGTCCACGAATGGCATATTGACTTGTAAGGCTTTAACATGCTCCATGAAGGTTCTATAGGCTTGAACTTTTTCTGAAGGAATGGCTCTGGATGGGTATGGCAAAGGAGGGTTGTATGTCTTCAGAAAACTTGCTTTTTTATCCTTCCCGACTGGACTCGTCGAGTCCATTTTGGTGACTCGGCGAGTCGGATCGAGTTCTTCTCGTTTTGGTTCTTCTTCCTTTTCTGCCTTCCCTTTGGAAACCCTTAGTGTTTCTGCCAATTCTTCTTCACCGCTGGAGGTTATAATGCTCACGTTCTCGTTCCTTGGATTGGGTTGGGTGTCGCTCGGAAGTTGGCCCGGTCTTCTTTCGTTTACTTGATGTGCAAGTTGGCCCAGCTGTTTCTCTATGTTGAGAATAGAAGCTTGCTGATTCTTCAACATGTTTCTGGTTTCCTGCATTGCCACATCATGATCATTATGCCTTTTCTCGGACGCGCTTATGAATTTTATAAGTATGTCTTCTAAGTTCGTCTTCTTGTCCGTCACCGGTTCTTCCTTTTGATAATAACCCCTCTCCCTCTGCTTATATTTTTCTTCCTTAGCCTTTCTGTACTCTTCGTATGGGAGCCACTCCTTCTTCGGTTTCCTCCAGTCTTCATCATATCTATCGCCGCTGGAGTAGCATACTTGAGCTTTCTTATTTCCATTCTCATCTCGATCACATTCCTTAGTAAGATGAGGACCGCCACAATGTTCACATCCAACTCTAATAGCATGGATCGTTTGATCCATTTTCGTCATTCTTCGGTCTAGGCTATCGAGTTTCGCTATCACCGCCGCCATACCATCGTTTACCGAATTTACTGCTCCGCGACTCACTTCATTCCTCGGGTTGTGGTATTCTCTAGAGTGCCTAGAGAATTCTTCAATTAACTCCTTTATTTCTCGAGGTGTCTTTCGAGTGAGTGGGCCTTGTGAATCGAGTAGTTGCCTCGTGGTGACATTCACTCCATCATAAAAGATAGAGACCTCTTGTTGGCTATTGAGATCGTGGTGGGGGCAATTTCGAAGTAGGCTCTTGTATCTTTCCCAAGCTTCATATAGGGATTCGCCGGGTTGTTGCTCGAAGTTGGCAATGGCTTTCTTTAGCTTGGCTATTTTGGAAGGTGGGCAGAAGTGATCTATGAACTCTTCTTTCATTTTCGCCCATGTAGTAACTGATCCGGGAGGGAGTGACTTCAACCAATCCTTTGCAGCTCCTTTGAACGTGACAGGAAGCATGCGTAGTAGCTGGACCTCGCGGGGCACATTAGGTACATTGAAGTAATCCGCCACGTCATTTACTTCATCTAAGTGCTTATAGGCGTCTTCATGATCTCTCCCGTGAAATGGTATCTCCTTGAGTTGAGCGAGAATATGGCCCTTTAGTTCGAACGTAGCGGTAGCGGGGATTGCGGGTTGCACAAGTCCCGGGCCGGTGTCATCACGCATCCTTTTCTTCCACTCCCCCATGGGGATCTCGTCAATATTAGCCATTGCGGTGGCTAAGTCTTCTTCAATATCGTATGTGTGCTCGCTTTCTTCTTCGGTCTCGTATTCGGTGTCTTTCGGGATCGGATCTTCGGTTGACAACGACGCACTGGATGCTCCTGCTTTGCTGCTCCTCTTCTTGCCAAACACGGATTTGAAGTTTTTGAGTGGTGAGTTCTTTGAAGAAGTGGTTTCTCCAACGGTTTTGCCCTTGTTTCTTCTTAATGCGGTTTCCGGATCTTCAAGAGGAGGAATTAGAGGTGTAGAAGATCCTCGGGTCATGAACTAACTGCAACTTAAAACAAAACAGAACGCGTAAAAAGAACAAAAATTTAATCTGATTCAGCGTCAGACTCGCCGAGTCGGGGCGAATGCACTCGGCGAGTTCACGTGAAAATCAGTTTTTTTTTTTTTTTTTTTTTTTTTTTTTTTTTTTTTAAACTTAAACAAAAATTGAACAGAAATTAACTTTGCGTAAGATGAATCTTACACAAAGGGTCGATTGAATTAGAATTTAATGCTAATTTTAGAACCGTTCCCCGGCAACGGCGCCAAAAACTTGATGTGTGTAAAACTCACTTAGTTTTAATCCTACTTTAATTATCAAATAACACACAAAAGGCAGTGAACCTATCAATTGTTGTATAGCTAAATAAGCAGGGTATCGAACACAGGGAACGGCAAATTAAATTAAAAACTAATTCTATCTAAATTACTTTAGCAAATAAGGGTTTTTCTCTAGTTTTACAAGACTAGAAACTTACTAAACAAAACTAATGCAAGGCTAGAAAAGAACAAATTAACTAGATTCAATAATGGAAAAGAAACTTCTGTTTAGTTCAACTCGGTTAACTTTATGGTTGCTTTTAAGGTAATAGTGCAATGGATTAATTCTTTCGTTGGTTACCGATTCAAGTGATTAAGTTGTGTTCACTACCCTAATCCTTAGCAAATAAACTAATTCAAACAGTGGCCAATTGCTTAACTTAATTATATTTACTAGATTAATTATTCGGGTTAAGTTAGACTTGCAATAGCTAATTGAATTGTTATTCTTAATTAACCTCTTGTTCAATAGTCATCTTACAAGCTTGCACATGAATTTACTCAATTTACTTATTAATCCTAGTTTCATATTCATTAATCCTAGACATATGATTTAGTGGTCACTTATCATATGAGGTTGATAATTAATAGATGTTCATGCTAATTAACTATCTTCCTATTAACAGAAAATAAATTATCATTCATACACAAGGTTCTTTAGCAAGCTAAAATAACAATTAATCACCAACTTAGAATTAATCCTACCAATCAATCAAACCATATTGTCAACTTTGTATCCCCAAACAGAAGTATAAAGAAATTAGTTCATAACTAAGGTGAATAACAGCAAACAAATAAGTTCAAGTTGCTTAATCATATTGACAAAACAAAAGAATTAAGTAGAATGATGAAATTACGCCTCAATTACTCCCGGAATTGGATTCTAGCTTCTTTGGTCGACTTCTAGGGTTCTTCTGGCTTCTTATTCGTAGCTTAACACCTCTGAAACTTCCCAGAATTTTTTTTCGCATTAAAGAGTTATCTTTATATATGCATACCGACTCGTCGAGTCATATGGCGACTCGTCGAGTCCCTCTCACATTAGTCGTAACCTGATAACTGTCTTGACTTCCGAATGTTTATCTTTCTGAATCCGCGACCGGACTCGTCGAGTCAAGAGATAACTCGACGAGTAGAAGCCTTATTTTGGTTGTTTTCTTTCTTCTTTCCACTCTTGAGCTCTTAACCGCTTCTCTTGCTTCCTTTCGCTTCCGAGCTTCATCTTTGGACTGAAAAACACAATTTAACACTTTTAAGTACCTTTTGTCCATAATATGCAACAATTTAGCTAATATATGAATAATAAACTACACTTAATACACACTAAATATGCACATATCAAAATACCCCACACTTGTCTTTTGCTTGCCCTCAAGCAAAACTGAATTTTAACACATTAGAATCACATATAATAACTCCAATCCAACCCAGCCATTATGCCAAGACCACAACGCATGTATTTGTGTCTAAAATTCCTAAAAACCCCCCATACTTCAAATACTCACAATCCTCATAAACATTCGCCCACTCACCCCGAACTATGCTCATTTTATGCAACCCTCCGAATCCATCCTCAAAAAACCTCTTTAACCTCAAGGTATTTTTGGTTGAGCAACCCAAGCATACATAATCTAGAATTACAACTTTTCGATACCACTTTGAAGCTCTTTGGAATTCTTCACTTGCTTGATAATTTGATCTTGGATATCTTTGAATTCACCACCTTTGTTTGATTTCTTTGGTATCTTCAACTTTTTGGATTTCTTCAGAATTTTCAATCTTCAAATCTTTACTTTAATTGCTCCAAAAACTCTTCAAACTTTTTCTTGTAATTCTCTCTTTCTTTTTTAACATGTAACTTACTTTTTTTTCACTCAAAACCCTACATGCTTAAGCAGGGGCGCTCAACTTCAACCTTTATTGGCTAATGATAAAAATCTTCCTGGATACATTTCAGGTTTAGGCTGCTAAACATATTGCATCCCTCAGGCTGAGTAAGGTCGTGTTTTTGTCTCATGATTTCCCCGGCAACGGCGCCAAAAACTTGATGTGTGTAAATTCAACTAGTTTTATCCCTACTTTTTATTAATGATTTGAGCACACAAAGGCAGTGAACCTGTCTTTAAGTGGTATAGATTGATAAGTAAGGTATCGAACTCAGGGAACGGAAATTAAACTAATAGCTAATTTTATCTAAACAAATAATAAAAGTAAATGGTTTTTCTCTAGTTTTGCAAGACTAGAAACTTAAGCAAGCTGAATTTAACTAATTAACTAAAGCAACAACTATTCACCAAATTTGATAAGATGTTTCTATTTAGGTTCAACCAATTCACTCCTATGGTTATTTAAGTTAAGGTAGATTAATTGCTATTGGTTACCAAGTATAATAGTTAGGTTCATGTTCATTACTCCTAACCCTTATACAATTAACTAATTCAAGCGTTGATCAAGTGTTTAAACTAATTAATTCCCTAGATTAATTATTTGGATTAAATAAGATTTGTAATGGTCAATTAAGTTATCAATTCAATTAACCTCTTGCTGATGGTTTCTCAACAAGCTCACACATTAATCTTCCTATTTTCTTATTAATCTTAGTTTCATATTCATTACTTCCAAGCATACGTTTTAGCATTCACATAGACATATGAGGTTAGCAATTAGGTGATGTTCATGCAACCTAATTACCTTCCAATTAACAGAAGATAGTAGTGATTAACACATAAGGTTCTTTAACAAACTTAATTTAATAAATCACCAATAGACAATTAAACATAATTTAATAATTAAACCATAGGAGTTCCTTGGTATTCCCCAAACAGAAACAAAAACGAGTTTAGCTCATAGTTGCAGTAGAAACAAGCATAAAAACAAAGTATATGAAAGCAAACATGTTTAATTCCTAAGTCTAAGTGGTAGAATCAACCTAGTTACTTGAATTCTTCCAACTCTTGAAGCTTAGGGTTTTCCAACGCCTTCTGAACCTTTTAGTCGCAGCTAATCCTCCAAAATTCGCCAGGGGTTTTTGTCCCATGTGATAAGGATTCGTCTTATAAAGATATCTCAAAACAGAGGGTACTCGGCGAGTAGCAGAATCAACTCGCCGAGTATGTCAATACTTATCCGTCTTCAGATTAACAGTCGTACATATCTTCTAGCATCTCATCGTGTACTCGCCGAGTAAGGTCGATGTACTCGCCGAGTATGTCTTTCTTAACACCCTTTAATCTTCTCTTGCTTTCCTTTTCTCCTTTTTGCCTCCAAGCATATCTTTTGGACTGAAAACACAATTCAAAGCATTTTAAGTACCTTTTGTCCAAATTATTCTCATAACTGACCAAAAATAACTAAGAAAATATGTTAAATGATTAACTAATTATGCACATATCAATATTTGTTATGGTGTGTTTTTTAAAAGGGTGATTTTACACAACCGACCAGTCGGTAGTTCAGGCGCCAGTGAGGGATCAGGCTCAGGCTTAGGAGTTGGGCAGCTAGAAGACAAGACTAGGGAGTTCAACTCCTTTGAGATCACGCGCAATATTCTGGATCAGACTCTTGTGATCTTTGGCACGATGAAGGAGGGTATTTTAGAGCTTTTGGATGAGAGGTTGAGTGCTTTCCGCAACGACGTGGCGACCATGATGGTGTCGCACACACTGAATTTCAGGGAGTTCAGAGCCTATGGATCTCCCGACTACCATGGGGCTCTGGACCCCATTGCGAGCACCATATGGTTGGTAGATGTCGCCAATGCATTCTGCAGTTGCAGATCTCCCGAGGGGGACAAGGTTCGACTTGCGTCCTGTATTTTGAAGGACAGGGCACGTGACTGGTGGGAGGAGGTCGGACATGCCATTGGTGATGATGAAACTCTTGATGCGATGAATTGGAGTGACTATACAACCAGGTTCAGGGCCGATTTTGCACCCGTGATAGAGGTGTAACAACGTGCCAGGGAGTTCCAAGATCCACAGCAAACAACCGAGATGGTGACTGAGATCATCGCGATGTTCAGGGAGAGGGCCCTTCTCGTTCCGAAGTATGTGGTGGACGAGGAGATGAAAAAGGCCCGATACCATGAGATTTTGCGGAGTGATATCCACCAGTTTGTGAGCCGCTCCAGCTATAAGACGCTGGAGGACATGATTGCTAGGGCTTGAGATAGGGAGTTGGATTTAAAGATGGAGAGGAAGAGGAAACCCGAGGGGGTTCAGTCAAGGAGTTCAGGAAAGAAGCCAAAGGTATTAGACCACAGATCTAGGAGCCAGCAGAGCCACAGCCGTTGTGGCAAATACGACAAGTTGCACGAGGGGGCGTGCAAGGCAGGGAGTTTAGGCTGCTTTAAGTGCGGCCAAACTGGGCATATGAGCAGATATTGTACAACTACCACCACCACCACCACAATATCATATCTGATTTGCTTCCATTGCAATCAGAGGGGACACAAGCGGTCCCAGTGCCCGAGTTTATCAGCTGTAGGGCAGGTGGCAGCACCCGCCCCTACTACATTAAGGATTACGGAAAACCGTTAGAACCGGGGTGAGGCGCCTGTGGCGAAGAGCATGGACTTTCAATTGACAACTGAGGAGGCATGAGAAGCTTCCGACATGGTGATGGGTACATATATTTCCTTTATCTCTTTATTGATATTGATTATTGCTTATGTTTATATGTTTTATTATAGGATTATTCTTAGTGAACGGTATACCAGCTTTGGTACTATTTGATTCGGGCGCTACCCGATCTTTTGTGTCGCTTGAGCTCAACACGCGATTCTTAGGGCCTCCTGGGGAGCTGGATTGCCTACTTGATGTAGAGATAGCAGATGATAGGACCGTTAGGGTTGCTATGGTTCACTGAGGATGTATACTACGGTTATTCGATGAGCAGTTCCCAATAGATTTGGTTCCTATTCCCCTGCAAGGGAACAAGGTCATCATCGGTATGGATTGGTTGAGCCCCAATTGGGCAGTGATTGACTACGAGCAACAGACGGTGAGGGTTCACACTCCTAGCAGGGGAGGGTTAGTGATTCAGGGAGAAGACCACAAGGTGGATTGACCCTATGTTCAGTAGCGAGGGCGAGGCGTCATCTCCAGCTAGGTTACATAGGTTACATCGCTTATGTCATGGTACCTGGGATAAGGGTAAGGCGACAGTTGATGATGTACCGGTAGTGCAAGAGTACCCAGACGTATTCTGGGAAGATTTACCTGGGGTACCTCTTGAGAGACAGGTTGAGTTTAGGATTGACCTAGTACCTGGTGCGGCTCCGATAGCCAAGGGACCATATCGGTTGGCTCCTCCTGAGATGCAAGAGTTATCTATGCAGATGCAAGAGCTGCTAGACAAGGGATCTATCAGGCCGAGCAGTTCGCCATGGGGAGCCCCGATCCTATTTGTGAAGAAGAAGGATGTGTCACATCGCATGTATATAGACTATCGGGAGCTGAATAAGGTAACATTGAAGAACTGTTATCCCCTTACGAGGATCAATGATTTGTTTAACCAGCTACAGGGCGCATCTTCACTCTCCAAGATTGATTTGCGGTCGGGTTATCACCAGATGCGAGTCAGGGATGAGGACGTGCAGAAGACAACTTTTAGGACTAACTATGGTCATTATGAGTTTGTGGTGATACCATTTGGCTCACCAATGCTCCAGTCACGTTCATGGACCTCATGAACCGTGTGTACAGACCGATTTTGGATCAGTCTATAATAGTCTTCATTGATGACATCTTGGTTTACTCCAAGACTCAGGAGCAGCATGAGGAGCACCTGAGGGAGGTGCTGGAGATGCTGTGGAGGGAGAGACTATTTGCGATGTTCTCCATGTGTGAGTTCTGGTTACGCGAGGTGCAGTTTCTTGTGCATCTTGTCAACCAGAAGGGTATTCAGGTCGATCCGGCCAAGATAGAGGTCGTGATGCAGTAGGAGGTTCTGAGGTCTCCAACTGAGATTCAGATTTTCCTAGGTGTAGCAGGTTATTACCAGAGGTTCATTCAGGACTTTTCCAAGATTGCAGTTCCTCTGACCCGACTAACCAAGAAGTCGGTGATTTTCCGTTGGGGGCCTGAGCAGCAGGCAGCCTTCGAGACCCTCATATAGTGGTTATACGAGGCACCGATTTTGACTTTACCAGAGGGGGTCGATGACTTTGTAGTTTACTATGATGCTTCAATCACATGCATAGGAGCAGTTTTGATGCAGCGGGGTCATATGATAGCTTATGCTTCGAGGCAGTTGAAGCCTCACGAGGCTAACTATCCGACGCACGATTTAGCGTTGGGGGTTGTGATGTTTGCCCTCAAGATTTGGCAGCATTACCTCTACGGGGTCTGTTGTACCATCTACACGGACCACAAGAGTCTGAGGAACCTCATGGATCAGCCGAATCTAAACAAGAGGCAGCATCTGTCGTTAGATGTGGTGAAGGACTACGATTGTGAGATCCTCTACCACCCAGACAAGGCCAATGTAGTGGCTGATGCCCTGAGCCACAAGGCAGTAGCGACTCCGATTCGAGACATCTGTCTGAGGATGACAGTGATTACTCCATTGCTAGAGCAAATCCGAGAGGCGCAGGTTGAAGGCCTAAAGGAGAAGCACCATAAGTGCGAGCGGATCATAGACCAGGTGGCCTCCTTCGATTATGAAAGTTGGGGATTGTTGACCTTGTATGGGAGGGTCTGGGTACCGTATTGGGGTGGATTACGACAGATATTGATGGATGAGGCCCACAAATCCAGGTTCTCCATCCATCGTGGGGCGATGAAGATGTACAGAGATCATTGGCCCGATTATTGGTGGACCTGCATGAAAAAGGATGTAGCCTGGTACGTAGAGAGATGACTAACTTGCAGGAAGGTCAAGACTGAGCACCAGAGGCCTCACGGCAAGACACAGTTGTTAGACATCCCATGTGGAAGTAGGAGGACATTACTATGGATTTCATCACTAAGCTTCCCAGGACCGCACATGGAGTTGATTCAATTTGGGTCATCATGGATCGGTTGACCAAGAGTGCTCACTTTATCCCGATCCAGAAGACCAAATCATCCAAGAAACTAGCTGAGATTTATGTGTGAGAGGTGGTGGCACGACATGGAGTGCCTGTCTCGGTGGTGTCAGATCGAAATGTCCGTTTTACTTGCAGATTTTGGAAGCGGTTCCACGACGAGATGGGTACTCGTCTCCACTTCAACACCGCTTTCCACCCCCATATGAATGGACAGAGTGAGAGGATGATTCAGACTCTCAAGGACATTCTACGTGCATGTGTTTTGGTTTTTGGTGGCATTTGGCATATGTATCTTCCGTTACTGGAATTTTCGTATAACAACGGCTACCACACCAGCATAGACTGACCTCCCTTCAAGATGCTCTACGGGAAGAAGTGTAGGACCCCAATCTATTTGGGTGAGGTCGGACAGAAGGTCATGGGGAGTACTGAGGTAGTACTCAATACCACAGAGCAGATCCAGTAGGTCCGCAGCAGGCTCTAGACTGCTCAGAGTCATAAAAAGAGCTACGCCAACAATTGGCTTTTGGACTTGGAGTTTCAGGAGGGCGACATGTTCGTCCTGAAGGTGTCACCCTGGAAGGGTGTCATACGGTTCTGGAAGAGGGGCAAGTTGGGCCCCATGTATATCGGCTCCTTTAGGTTCATAGCCCGAGTGGGCAAGGTGGCGTATCGATTGGATCTCCCACCAGAGCTCAACCAAATCCACAAAATTTTCCATGTTTCATTGTTGCGAAAGTGCTTAGTTGATGACACGACAGTTGTACCCTTAGAGGATATTCAGGTTGATGACAACCTAAATTACATTAAGAGACCGGTGGCGATTCTGGATCACAAGACGAAGGAGCTGAGGAACAAGAGGGTTGAGCTAGTGAAGGTGCAGTGGAAACACCATTAGGATTCGGAGTGGACTTGGGAGCTCGAGGAGGAGATGAGGGAGCACTACCTAGGGTTGTTTCCAGATGCAACAGACTTCAAGTACGAAGTCTAAGACAAATGGGGGAGAATTGTAACACTTAATTCCTGGTACGCATTTAACTCATTTATTTGTTTATTTTGAAAGAAGGACCCGACGAGTTGGTGGCCCTAACTCGTCGAGTAGATGACAATGTATGCACAGGGTTTGAGCTATCTAGTCGACGAGTCGAGATCCACGAATCGGCGAGTAGCTTGGGCAGAGTGAAACACTGATTATGGGGTTTTGCACCCTATTTAAGCATCTTAATCCCCACCCTTTGGCCTCATTTACAACCACCTTGTTCTAAACCCTAATTCATGAAATCCTATAGCTTTCATTGAGTGTGTGAGCCATTTTGAGTGATCTTTGTGCCCTTTTCAAGCTTGTGAAAGAAGAAGAAGATAGAGAACTCAAGAGGGAAGGAGTAGATACAGAAGCTACACTCCATTTGCTACATTTTCTAGTAATTAAGTCTCTAACGTGATCATTCTTTTCTTAGATCTATTTACTTCCATTTTATGAGGGTTTTTGTTCAAGAACCTTGGTCTTCGGATTTGGACATCCCAGTGACTTGTATTTCATATATGGGATCTATGAGGGGTTCCATGGCATAAAGGTGAAAAATTTATGACCATGGAAGCCCCATGCAAGTTTTTTTAAGCATTAATATGGCCCTTTTAGCCCTAAAAGGCCATGCATGGATGCAAGCTCGAGACTTTACATAATTAACTGGTATCTAGGCCCTAGATCTAGGTTTTCATGTTTTGGTTTTGGATATTGATGCTTTTTGGACAAGATCTATGTCCTAAAAGAATTAGGATTTTAGCTAAACCCTTCAAGAAGGGCTATTATTGGGTAAAGTTGGAAACTTTACCCTTAGAAAGATCATTTCCAGTAACACAAGCAAAGTATGGACATTGGATGTAGAGAACAGGGGCTTAATATGTTAAGATGGCCAAATAGACAGAGGGACGCGTCGAGTCCATAAGGGAACTCGACGAGTCGGGTCGTATTGTCCCATTCCGTTCATCCGTGATTATATTGTAGGGTTATATATATATATATATATATATATATATATATATATATATATATATAAATGCATGTATGCATTATATTGTCACGTCTTTTATTACGCTTAAGCTTTTGTAACCCTAAACGCCTCTACAGTTGAAGTTCTTAGTCGAGCTATTCTGAAGCATTAAAGTATTAATCATACGACATATTCAAAGTCATATTAGTGTTTATATTTTCATTCTTAATTTTTTGCATGCATAGAATCAATCGATCCTGAAAGAACTTTGTTCTTTCAATTGGTATCAGAGCAGGAGACTGTGTAATCAATACACATTCCTTCTGTAATCAAAATTCTATTAGGGTTTCCGCTTTTATCCTATAAATAGAAGCCGTCTTCCTGATATTAATGACAACTCTGTTTTAGATAAAACCCTAATCTGAAGTTTACAGGTTTGATTCTAAGAGCTCACCATGTCTCACGAAGATTCACAAACAAATCCGATCAACATCTCAAACAACATTGGATCTACAACCAGAATACCCATTCTTTACACTCAAGATTATGAAGTTTGGGCACATCACTTTGAAGACTACATGGTTGGATCAGAAGAGAATGGCTATCTCATCTCGGAGGCTATCACACTTGGGCCGTTTATTCATTCAGGAACAAACACAACCGTTAAGACGCAAAAGGGATATAACAAGCTAGTAGCAGATGAAAACAAGATAGCACAGAACGAAAAAGACAAGTAGCCATGTAATGTGAAGGCTATGAGATTGATCAGATTCGCATTACAATCTGACACTTTTCGGTTGGTCGGTTCATGCACAACTGCCAAAGAAATCTAGGATAGGTTGAAAGAACTCTATTCGACCGATGAAGATCTAGAACACTCAATTCAAACCTTTCTATTGTCAGAATTTGGAGTTTTCGAACAGAAACCTGAGGAGAAGCTCATACAGACTTTCGATTGGTTCAATCATCTCTTAAGTAAGATGATCAAGCATGGAATAGAGAGGGAGTTGATCGAGCAGAAAGTTACTTTCATGAACGGGCTCAAAACGGAATGGATGACAGTGGTTTCGACTGTAAAAGCACATGAACAGTTTAAATCTTACTCGCTAGCAAAACTTGTGGGAATTCTCTAGTCCCATGAAAGTGTAGTAACTAAAGAAGCGAAAGTGGTTTCTGGTGTGGGTTCATTGGCTCTTATCTCTAAAGGAAAAAGTATTGCGGAAGAAGATGAAGAAGTTGATATGTCGGAATGTGATCTCACAAGTGAAGAGTAATCTATGATGGTCACTAATCCAAAGAAGTTTGCGCAAAGAAAATTTCTTGTCACCAAAAACCGAAACTGGCAAGGAAGTTATAGTTCAGAGAAGGTGAAGGATGAAGCGAAAATTTCTTCAGAAAAGGATGAAGATAAGAAAGAGAGCAAGCTTGCTGGAGACTCTGGGTTTGATTGCAATTACTGTCATGGCAAGAACCACTTTGCCAAAGATTGCATGCTGAGAAAAATGGCTGAGAAAAGAGATGGTGAAGATGATGAGGCATATTATATGTGTAAGCTGGAAGAAATCAAGAAAAAGAAGGCAACTAACAATGCTAAAAGTTCTATGAATGCCTTGATTGTGCAGGAGAATACAGTTGAAGAAGAGTTCGGTGGTGTTGAAGTGTGGTCAACCGACTCCGAAGATGAAGAGGTGAGAAAACCCACTCACGGGAAGGCTTATGTGGCAAAAGAATTAGGTTCGGTCGGAAAGTGATTGAAGGCCACCGCTGGATTAACAACCGAAAGTGCAGACGAGGAACCGAACCTGGCTGAAAATAAGTGTTTTACGGCTAAACCCGTCAGTGAGAAAATCAACGACTACGATCGTTTGATCAAAAAGGTACAATCCATCCTTGAATCACTTAAAGTTCCATTAACAAATTTTGAAGAAGAATTAAATGAATTAAAATTTAAATTCTCTAACTTAAGTGGTAGTCTCATGCCAGGGTGTCTTCAAAGAGTGAGGAGAAAAGGATGTGGATTGAGTTGAAGGCGGCAAAGTTAGTTAGGGCTAAGGATGAAAGTATTTATTTGCAAAGAGATAATTTGAAGTTTTTGAAACAAGGAAATGTTTTTTTGTCTAATAGCTAAGCGTTTATATACAAATATTGCTCAATTACATTTAAGCTGTAAGATAGGAAAGAAAATTCATAAGATGATTTTGCCCTTCCTTGAAATTAAGGAGGATGAGATCATAGTAGAATTTGAATCAGAAGTGTCATCAGAAGAGACATTCATGTCTTACAAAATTGGACTGGACAAAATAGAAACCTTCATTGACTCTAAGGAACATAAATGTATGCTAAAAGATATGTTAGATGAAAATGATAGGTTGAAAATAAATTCAGACACTATTCAATCATTTGACATGTCCAATGCTAAATTAACTTCATAAAATAAAATGAACTTAGATAATGCATCTAAATTTGAAGAGGAAAGTGAGATGAGTGAAATCTCGGTAGAAGATGTTTTTGATTGCTCAGCATTTATGAAGAGCGAAACCAAGAATGAGAAACCCCTCATTTCAGAAAATTCAGTTGAATTTGCTCGCGTGTCAAAAGATAAGCCACAAAAACTCAAAGAAAAGGCTTTGGTATATCAAAAGGTTCAGACGGTGCCAAATCAGGTTTAAGCAGCTAAAGGAATCACTGCAAGACAAACGGCAGAATTAAGAGTCTTAGTGGAAAAAGACAATCCTGAAGGGTGCGACGATTACTTCTGGTCTGTCCTTATTGACAACACAGATGAAACCGTAAACTTCATGGAGGGTTAAAGGAAGATATGTTGCTGAACCCGTCAACAAGCCCTCAAGCTTCGATAAACCAAGCACAAGTGGAACTAAAGAAATTCCTGAAGAACCAATGACAAAACCAAATGCTCCAACAAATACAACCGAAAAGCAAAAGCAGAAAGCAAAGGCTAGCTTCAATATCCACAAGTCACAGAAGGAGTTAGCAGAACAGAAACGCTTGAGAAACCAAAGATATGCAAAGAACTTGAATGAGCAAAAACGTCACTGGGAATCCCAAAAACCCAACTACATACCTCCTAAGGTTGTGTCAAGGGATAAGGGAAAGGAAAAAGGTGGAAGGAAAAGAAGCTTTCAGCCCAAATTCCTACTACTCCAAAAGTCAGAACCGAACATCGGCTCTCGGTTCCCATCCTAACGTTCAGAACCGAAAGTCAAGTTTCGGTCCCCTCATCAGCACTCAGAACCGAAAGTCTAGTTTCGGTCCTTACAACAGCCCACAGAACCGAAAGTCTAGTTTCGGTCTCAACACTAGTATCGGTTCTTTCAATTCAAAGTGAAAAATAAACACGGTGAAGGACATCAAGGGAAAGGGAAAGATAACATCAGATTCTGAGTTCAAAGATAAGAAAAAGTCAGCTAACCCCAGGATTCAAAAGAAAAATCCCAAACCAACTAACAACACACCAACTAATGCACCGATCTTTAAACAAGATAAAACTAAAATTAAGGTGTATACCATCAAAAGAAAAGATCAACCCACTTTAATAAAAAGAACATTTTTGGTTGATATTTCTTCTGTGATTCCTTTTTCTGTGAAAGACTCACCAGGACCCAAGAAACTTTGGGTTCCTAAATCAGCTTGAATTTGCAAGTACTTTGTGATGAGCAGTTCGATGATGAATGGTATATCGACAGTGGTTGTTCACGTCACATGACAAGAAGGAAGAAAGAGCTGAGGGAGTTTCGGTCCCTGAAAGATGGTGGATGTGTAAAGTATGGAAATAACTCCTATGGAACAATCAAGGGATACAATATGATAACAAATGGAGATTTCTCAATTCGAAAAGTGGCGTATGTGGAAGGATTGTAGCATAACCTCATTAGTGTGTCACAATTAGTCGTGGGAACAAGTCTGAAAGTGTCATTTGATGATGAGGGTTCTGAAATTATTGAAAAGTATACGAAAAAGGTTCTGTTAAAGTTTGATCGCAAGGGAGAGATGTATCCCTTAAATCTCAACCCAATAAAAGGAAAACCAACAATATGTCTGCTATCAAAAGAAAACACAGATGAAAGTTGGCTGTGGCATCGACGTTTATCGCATCTAAACTTCAAAGACATTAATAAGTTGGTGCTTGGTGACCATGTTCAAGGCCTCCCTCTTCTCAAGTTTGACAAGGAACATCTATATGCAGCGTGTGAGATGGGCAAACAAAGTAGAAAGAGTCATCCTACGAGAATTAATACAATGATTGTTGAAGCTCTTGAACTACTGCACAATGACTTGTGTGGACCTTCGGCTATTGAAAGCATCGGTGGTAGTAAGTACATACTTGTAATTATAGATGATTTTTCACGTTTCACCTGGGTTTTCTTTCTTAAACAGAAATCTGAAGCAACACCCAAGCTGAAGACATTCATTAAGCAAGTGGAAGTTCAACTGAAAAAGACGGTGAGAAATGTCAGGAGCGACAATGGGCTCGAATTCAAGAATAAAGACTTTGAGGACTTTCTGGCTGATAAGGGAATAACTCACATCTTTTCGGCCCCTTACACACCACAACAGAATGGGATTGTTGAAAGGCGAAGTCGTTCTTTATGTGAGGCTGCAAGAACCATGCTCAGTTTTGCTTCTCTTCCGCTATACTTCTGGGCTGATGTTGTTGTAACTGCATGCTACACTCAGAACCGATCATTTCTTAACAAAAGATCTCAATCACTCCATATGAGATTTTAAATAATCGAAAACCCAATGTCAAATTTTTCCATGTGTTCGGTTCAAGATGTTTCATCTTAAAATCCAAGGAGAACCGAAACAAGTATGACGTTAAAGCTGATGAGGGCATATTTCTTGGTTATTCACTCTCCTCAAAAGCTTTCAGAGTGTTGAATAAACGATCTAAACGGATTGAAGAAACTTATTACGTCCCCTTTGATGACAATTACATGAAGAAAGTTCAAAGGAGCGAATGTGACTTAGGGGGAATTTTTCCCACATCAGGACAAGTCTCGGTTCCTATATCTAACTTGTTCGAGGAGTACATTCGGTTATTCGATGAACCAGAGAAAGCGGCGAACTCGGAGGTGAAAGTAGTAGATAACAAAATTGATAATATCCAAAAGATCATCGATGAGGCTGCAAAGGAAATGGCAAGTGAAATTCCCAAATCTGCAAGTGCTTAATCCTCTACTGACTCTCAAATCAACGGCTCAACGTTCAAGGGGGAGAGTTTGTCCACACCAAAAACTTCCAATGTATCTTTCGAGGGGGAGAATTCCACACCATCCCCAACTAATAAAAGTACATTTGAGGGGGAGAATCCAAATCTCTCAGATGATACATACTTTGATGCTGCCACAGGTTACGCTTCGCCAGTCGAGGGGGAGAAAGAAAAGGCAACTAACAATGGCGAAAGTGATCAATCAGAGTTTGAAGAAGAAGTGAATGCTAAATTGGATCCGGTTTATGACCCGAATTATCCTGCGTTAGTGAAATGGACCAAGGATCATCCTAAAGAACAAATTATTGGTGAATCTTCTGAGAAAGTTCTTACTCGTTCTCAATTAAGAGCAAAACAAACTGCATTATTCTCTAAAGTTGAGTTATGTATGTTTAATTCGTTTATCTCCAAAATTGAACCGAAAACAGTAAATGTTGTGCTTGATCATTTTGATTGGGTTCAAGCAATGCAAGATGAGCTCCATGAGTTTGAACATAACCGAGTTTGGAGGCTGATTCCCACACCAAAGGATGCTTCTATGGTCGGATTGAAATGGGTCTTTAGAAACAAATTGGACAAAGAGGGGAACGTCATTCGCAACAAGGCTCGGTTGGTGGTAAAAGAATATTATCAAGAGGAAGGGATAGATTATGAGGAAACCTTCACTCCAGTAGCTAGGTTGGAATCAGTAAGAATCTTCCTAGCATATGCTACCCATAAAAACTTTGAAGTTTTCCAAATGGATGTCAAATTTGCTTTCTTAAATGGAGAACTAGAAGAAATAGTGTATGTTGAGCAACCTCTTGGGTTTGTGAACGAGAAATATCCTGATTATTGCTATGTGCTGGATAAAGTTGTTTATGGTTTAAAGCAGGCACCGAGAGCCTGGTATGAAACCTTAACTCGTTTTCTAAAAATGTCAAAAATTTAAGCAAGGTTCGGTTGACCCTACCTTCTTCCGAAAGAAAGAAGGCGAACATCTAATGATCGTTCAAATTTATGTTATTGATATCATATTCGGCTCTATGAATCCTAGCTTAACAGCTGAATCTAGAAAGTTGATGGAGACTAAATTTGAAATGAGCGAAATGGGTCCAATTAATTTTTTCCTTGGTTTAAATATTAGACAGGGTCCAGAAACCATCTTTATCAACCAGGAAGCGTACACAAAGAACCTATTAACAAAATTTGGCATGACAGGTGACTCTAAAGTGAAGGTTCCTATGGCATTCAACACTAAGTTAACATCGTCTCTGGAGAAACCTGCCGTTGACATAACACTTTATCGGCAAATGATAGGGTCCCTTATGTATCTAACAACTAGTAGATGGGACATTATGTTTTCTATTTGTTATTGTGCCAGATTTCAAGCGAATCCAAGAGAACCTCACATGGTGGCTGTAAAGAATATCTTCCGTTATCTAAAGCGAACTTCATCTCTTGGTCTCTAATATCCTGCCAAATCAGGGTTCTTTATTCAAGCCTTTTCTGATGCTGATCTTGGAGGGTGTGGTCTAGAACGAAAAAGCACTACAGGTGGATGCCAATTTCTTAACGGAAAACTTGTTAGCTAGCAGTCCAGAAAGCAAACCTGTGTGTCACTTTCAACTACTGAAGCCGGATACATTGTTGTCCTCTTGTACTTCTCAAGTTATATGGATTCAAAGTCAGCTAAGAGATTACGGGCTAAACATGAAGAAGATTCCTCTCTATTGTGACTCAGAAAGTGCAATAAGGATTTGTCACAATCCAATGCAACATTCCAAAACTAAGCATATTGCACTTAGATATCATTTTACCAAGGATCATGTCGAAGATGGGAACGTGGAAGTGCATTTTGTTCGATCCCCTGACCAACTGGCTGACATATTTACCAAGGCCTTATCTAAAGCATGTTTTAATAACATTTTACAAGGTCTGGGTATCATGGAAGCAGAATCAGTACCGAATCCTCGAATCTTGCCTTAAAATTGACAAGCGAAATGGAGCAACCGCTCTGTCTATTTCGGCTCCATAATTTTCGGGAACCGAAATGAACCGATCGCTCGGTCTATTTCGGCTCTGGAATTTTACAGAACCAAAATGAACCGATCACTTGGTATGTTTCGCCTCATTCAATAACACTAAGGTTTCGTTTTGGACATTATGTATATCTCTATTATTTTCTGTTTTTTCTTTATTTTCTTTTATTTTTCAGAAATCCACAAAAATCTAATTTTTTTTTTCAGAAAAACTTAAAAATCCAAAAATATTTTTTCTGTTTTGTTTTGTTTTGTTTGTGTGGTGTGTGTGTTTGTTCATTCTTTTCAAAAGGTTCCAAGAATACAAGTACAACAGAAATCGGAGCTAGGGCAGGTATGATGCTTATTTTATGAACTAGTTAAGGGTCCCCTAGAAGCATGATGTTGCATGTTGACCTAAGTCTCTATGACTTAGAGCAAGGCCTTAATGATTCGATCAATACCTATCGTTTCTTCCCGATCAAGCTGTTCTTATCTACTCGGTCTAGATCTACCTTCCTCTTCTAATATGAGTTAAGAGTTTCTCTACTTTGTCATGTTTTATAGTAGAAGGTACTTTCGGTTCTATCACCATCCTCACACTATTCTCCATCTACTATTGGCTCACAAATGTAACCCTTGAGACTCTTGGTTCTTACCACTGAGGTCGATGGTTATATCAAATTTGTGTTTATGATCTTAGATTCGAATACCACGTGCTGTGTAAAACCCAAAATACAACACCTATAATGAATTGACGGTGAATTACTATATTCAAGATCTTACTTGTTACCTACTGAAATCTTTTTTTTTTGCGAGGTCTTCCCATAAAGATCCAATTTAATTTTGTTTTTGAGATTTCTATAAACTCTTTTGTCATCATAAAATATAACCTACCTACTTGTTCAACAGATCACATCGGTCTCACAAGTACTTCTTCCAACACTCGGTCTTATATTAAGAATTGATGTTCGGTTGAAGATAAGCCACCTTAAGCCTATGTCATGAAAAGAAGCCTTTCAATGTTTATTCACAAACACTTGATCGTATTCTCAGGAAACCACATAAGCACTTCAAGTCATTCTTGACTTTGAAGGAACCGATTCTTGCCCGGAATCCCCTGTTTTTTGTCTGATAATAAGACATCACTCACATCCCATATACATTTGCTTTATTACTTTATCTTTTTTGTCACTCTAATGCATGAAAGTTTTTAATTTTCCCACATTCTAATGATGGTATGTTTGAGTTTTATTTGTCCTCTAGTGAAACAAGGGTAACTCAAGTTCGTATGGCAAGTTTTAATTCAAATGCTGATTGAAGAAATCCTTTTGGGCACATGAATTTGAACGGTCCCTATACGCATGCGTGCTGCCGCATACATAGGAGCACCCAACCTGTCAAATCGCGTTTTTTCAAGCGACGTTCTCGTGATCACGTCACTATCATCACGTCTTTTATTACGCTTAAGCTTTTGTAACCCAAAATGCCTCTACATTCTAAGTTCTTTGTCGAGCTCTTCTGAGGCGTTAAATTATTAATCATACGACATATTCAAAGTCATATTCGTGTTTATATTTTCATTCTTAATTGTTTGCATGCATAGAATCAATCGATACTGAAAGAACTTTGTTCTATCAATTGGTATTGTGTTTATATTTTCATGATATTTCTCTCTCCTGGCAACGATATATAAAGGGTTTCCACGATTCTTTGTCTTCTACCAGCATCAAAATTTCTCAACTGTAAAGGTGCTTTAAACTGTTCATCTTCTTCCTTCAATCAACAATGGCGACTTCTTCTTCCGCACATGATCAGACTACTTCATCGGCCTTTCTTACCATCAAGCAAAATCAGAACATGATCATAGAAATGAACCCATTCCTGTATGATTCCTACATGTTACAAGTTGTTGAGTGTTTGAAGTATTCTCCATTGGATCTTGCCCTAACCCAATTCGAAGTTGTTCCTATGTCTCTCTTGTCTCAAGTCTACTCTTCTGCAACGTATGACAAGAACAAAGAACACATTTACATTCAAATCCACTCCAAAAAGGCCTCTGTTTCAAAAGGGAGGTTTTGCTCGTTGCTCCATCTTGCTGTGGATTCTTCCATTATCTCACCAGACTTCATTACTACAACACAACTTTTCTCGATGCTGTATGAAATGGGATACACTGATGTGCTGACCACCATTGCCAAGGTCAAGAAGTCGTGTCTACCATCTCAATGGAATGGTCTTCTCACTCTTCTTGTTAAAGCTTGGCGAAACAGAGTGTTGGATCAGATGATACTAGCAAAGGATTTCTGACCATTCTCTATGGTCTTTACAATGGACTAAACCTTGATTATGGGTCCATTATCTGGTATCAGGTTGTGAAGAGCCTCAACGCTTCCACTCGTCACTCCGAAATTTCTTGCGGAAGGTTTTGGAAACTCATTACAAGGAGGGCGATCGATATTCTAGATATTCCGGTGATGAAAGATGCTCTAATCGCATCCATTGCGACTTTTCATATAAAGAAGATCATTATTTATGATCCAAAGAAGTTCCTACATTATGGATCCATTCTGGAGACCATGTATCGAGGTGTTACAACCGAAAGTCAGGTGATGGCTGATTATAGAAAACTTCCTCCCAAGGAGTCGAGAGTTCTTTCTCCGGAGCAACAGGCTGCCTTGGATGCAATTGACAAGCCGAGTAACCGAGGCAAAAGGGTAACAGTGAGGAACGAGACAACCGAGGAAGATCAACCTAAGCCCTCAAAATCAAAGAAGCGAAAGTCAGAAAAAGAGGCCTCCTCTAAGCCAAAGAAAATCAAGAAGATGGCAAAGAGATCCAAGAATCCAACTCCTCCTAGTTCTGACAATCCAGAGGCTGATGAAGAAGATTAAATTATTACGGAATCTCCAAGAGGTAATACTCCACCTAGATCTCCTACTCCAACCGAATCTCCACCTCATAAACTTCCAACCGCACCTCCATCACCGAAACTGAAAGTTCCAGTTTCGGTTGTTACCACTTCACCACCATTAACCTCTTTTCCACCACCACCACCACCAGATTTTTCTGTTTCTATTCCTACAAGCACCTTACCAACTCCTATCATTTCCCAATCCACCACCACTACTATCCCTGAACCAACAACAAGGGTCAAAGTATCTGATACGGGGGCAACTACTGAAACCACACCCCTAGTCATTACTAAACCTCTCTCTCCAACACACTCAACCGACTCTGGTGCTACTCTCGGTGGTGATAATGATGAGTATGATTCCACATACTTTAGTCCTTACCGCCTACCCACTGATGATGATGATGAGGCTCCAATCACAAGCCAGCACTTGGAGAGCATCAATGAAAAGTTGGACAAATTGTTTGCCGATAACAAGGCTTATGGTGGTATTATCCTAAAGGATTTTGTGGAGACGACCATTGGGCAATACATAGACTCAATTGACAAATCCACCAAAGCAATCGAAGCGTCTACTTCCACTTGCAGAAAGGCCTCTGCTGATGTTGCTGATGTTGTTCATACAACTCAGATTTTCTTGGATTCGCTTAAAGGGTACGCCGATACTAATGCCGCCAAGGTGCAAGCCTCAGTGGATTCTCTTTCCAAATCCCTACAGGAAGAACAAGCGAAGTTTGAGGCTGTTCGGTCCTCCATCCAAGCTGAAAACACCTCTCTCATCAGTTCAGTTTCCTCTCGGCTGGACTCCCTTCGTACTGATATTGCAACAGAGAGTGCTCGAAAAGCCTCTACCATTGAAGTGCAGAAAGTTCAACTTGATCAAGCTGAGAAGGAGATTGCAATATTAAAGGCAGAGAGACCTGTGTTTAGAAGCTGTGCAGGGGAAGTAAAGGACATGCTCACCAACATACTTGGTGCTCATGATTCGATACTGAATCTTACCATTCGAAACCATCTAACAACCAAATAGCTTCCCTCCCTTGCCCTATTGCATGAAATGAAGGGTGTTGTGGAGAAGTTTGTTGCTCCGAAACAAGGGGGAGAGGGTGCTCATCATGTCAAAACCGAACTTAAGGATAATGTAGCTTCAGGTTCTGGTTCCAAAGAAAAGGTTAAAATGGTTATAGATGACAGTGATGATGCGATTGAGGAAACAATTGATGATGCTCTCAAGAGGAAGAAGAGAGATAGAGAGTTAGATGAGAATTTAAAAATTACCAAGGAAGCAGAGGAGAGGGAAAGGAGAAACAAGGACGAAGAAGAAGCCTTAAACTGCAAAAAGGCCTTGTTTCCCTTGTGGACTAAAGAGACACTAATCCACCAAGCGATAGAGTTCCCAAGCGCCTATTGGTTGGAACCTGTTGCTTCATTCGATTGTGACAACTCTAAGGACTCGCAGTTTGACATGCTGATCACAAGAAAAGCTTTTACATCTCATTGCTTTGATTGGACTGCCGAGGTTCCTTTCCCTCATCCAAAGGTTGACCGAGAGCTTATCGATTTTTATATTACTTATAGGCAACCTCAATACCTGAAATGGAGTGCACAGAAGATTATAACTGTCAAGGTATTGAAACCGACACCTGCTGGAAAGTTTGTTAATGTGAATTTCAAGATCACTCGAGGGTCTGCAAATTTGGTGTCAATGATTTTCTTAACAGATCTTCCAAATCTCAATCCTCACGATTGGATTCTGTTGTTCAACATCCTGCTCACCAACTCAGGGGAATATGAGCCGATTCTAGAACATTTGAAGAGGATGTTAGCTTCGTACGTTTATGAGGTTGCGGGTATGGATCAGGAGATTGCGAAGGTGATGAAGAAGAAGGTGACGGTTAAGTCGACACCGAAACTAGGAGATGTGAATAAGATGAAAATTGGCTAGATTGATTCAAAACATCTTACTGTGATGTTCACTAAAGGTGAAGGGCATAAATTTTTTTTCGCTCTTGTGGATAAACATCTCTTCTCAACGGACTGCTTAGAGCACATTATCAACATAATTCATCGGTGCAAGAAGAACTCCGAGGAAGATAATAAGAACTTCACCGACATGCTTCGGTGGTATATCACTTTTCTTCATCATCTTTTGGCCATTATACCGAAGTTGTTTAAGATGGTCAAGAAGTCTTCTACTACTCAACCGAAGTAGCCTTTCGGTCCCATTGACGCAAAGGGGGAGATTGTAGAGTCCATTTGTGTTGCGTCATGGGCTTTTTGTATTGTATCCGGATTGGGACTGTCCATCCGTGATTGTCTTGTAGGGTTATACTATATATATATATATATATATATATATATATATATATATATATATATATATATATATGCATGCATGTATGCATTATATTGTCACGTCTTTTATTACGTTTAAGCTTTTGTAACCCTAAACGCCTCTACAGTCGAAGTTCTTAGTCGAGCTCTTCTGAGGCGTTGAAGTATTAATCATACGGCATATTCAAAGTCATATTCGTGTTTATATTTTCATTCTTAATTGTTTGCATGCATAAAATCAATCGATCCTGAAAGAAATTTGTTCTATTATATGGGTAACCGATGAAAATAAATCTCTCACTTCAAGGTTCAAGATTTTCGTGAGTCTTTCATCTAACGTAAGCTTCATAACCCCAAACCTTGATATGTTCCAACAAGGGAACTTTACCTATCCATATCTCATGAGGTGTTTTGGCAACCTTCTTTGTTAAGACAAGGTTAAGAATGTGGGAGGCAGTCTCTAAGGTATACCCCCAGAAAGAGATTAGAAGTGAAGCTCGACTCAGCATGGAACGAACCATGTCCAACAAGGTCTGATTATGCCTCTCAACCACACCATTAAGTTGTGGTTTTCTAGGAGGAGTCAATTGTTAAATTATTCCACATTCCTTACAGTAGTCGTGGAACTCGATACTAGGATACTCACCACCTCTATCGGATCTAAGCATATTTATCTTCCTGCCTAATTGATTCTCGGATTGTTGATTAATGTATTTGAACTTTTTAAAGGTTTCTGACTTATGCTTGATTAAGTAGATATAGCCATATCTGCTATAATCACCAGTGAAAGATATATATATATATATATATATATATATATATATATATATATATATAATCGATTTACATCCCTTATGGTGGATTTGAATGGCCTACAAACATCTGTGTGTATGAGATCCAACAATCCTTAACCTCTTTTATAAGAACCCGTGAAATGTGGTTTCGTCATCTTTCCTAGTAAACAAGACTCGCACGTATTATTTGACCTTAAGTCAAATGCTTCCGACACTCCATCCTTTTGGAGTTGAGCGATGCGTTTCTTGTTAACATGTACACGATGACAATGCCACACGCATTCTTTGTCTATACCATTAGACGAATAAATTTTAAATACACTATTGCCTAAATTATGTATAGATATCATAGTTTCATACATACCATCAAAAGGCAAAGCTTCAAATTATATAAAGGCTAAGACCCAACTAAAATTTTATTTAGATAAGAACAATCCTCAATATAACACCGAAATGAAATATCATGGCTAGGACCCAACTAAATAACTTACAACTTAAAAAATGGATGTTGTAATCTAATTGCAAATTATATAAAGGTAGGTAAATGAAGATTTACCAATTTCACCACCAAAAACAAAATTTGAACGAATTAGGTTTTGAATGAAATTCCTAGATCTTTTGAAAATCGTTGAACTTTTCAATGGTGTGCTTAATCTCAATTATGATCTTCTATTTGTGACTAGGATACCAAGGATCACAAACTAGATGTAAATAACCATGCAAATTAGCTTAGTACTCTCGATGTCATTTATCATCTCATTTTAATGTGTTGGTTAGCCAAACATGCTCTATTAATCAATGATAATTTATGAGATACCCATTGCCACTCTTTCTTAGTCCTTATTAGTATGTCGGTTAACCACATACGATCCATTAAAGACCAATAAAGTGAAATGTGCAATTTCATGGATTAGCATACAATTTCTCATTTTTCCTTAAAGTAACTAAGATTGAGAATTTTATAAAAATGTATTTAGTTACCTTATAGATCACTATACTTATTAATAAGTATTAAGTTGTCCTATCAAACCCGTTTCGCTAACAACCCTCCACCAGTCAAGAAAGCGGTGGGTGAGAGTGAACATCCATTCAATCATCATTTTATAGGCAATTTCCTTATACACCTTTATAGATCAGCTTCGTGAATGATGTGTACTAGCAGTTCGACTGACTTGTCTTATATATATATATATATATATATATATATATATATATATATATATATATATATATATATATATATATATATATATATATAGTAATATTAGACTTTTAATGCTACATATAATATAATGGTGTATTTTTAAAACTTTTTCAAAATTACAAGGTTTTATTTAAAATTTCAAAATTAATATGCAATCAATTAAATTGAAAAATAAAACCAATTATGAATCTAGATAAAGATATCAAATTACAATTTAAAATATTCAATTTTATACAATTAAAAAATATTATTAAAGGTAATTATCCTAATCAATTCATAATATATCAAAAACCATATTTTTTTAATCCGACTGTTTGCCACGTTGTGGTAAAGCAAAATCGTAAGGCACCACGTTGTGGTGGCGGAATAAAATGATGATTTTGTTATGCTTCTCCCCGTTCAAGTTCATATTAGTAACAATTCAATAGAAAACTAAACCTACGCTCTGATACCACTGATGGGTCATTCGCATAACAAACAATGTTATGTGTACATGCAACCCTAGATTTCATCTATGTTTTCTCTAATTGAACATACAATAAAAACAAGAATGTAGAAACCCTAGAACACTAGTATATAATCAAAATTACATAATTAGGGTTACAAAACATACCATTGATTGTTATATAGCAATAACAATCCAAATCCTTAGTGTTGTTGAGACTTTGAGAACAAGCGTCACAATTTTCACGCCTCTAGTGACTCACACCCAACACTAGCAATTGTAGAAGTTGTGGAGAATGAGGGAGGAGGAAAATTTTCAGCTGGAGTTCTATAGGAAGAGGTGGCCGAAAATATTAGGGTTATATCCTATTTATAATGTAGATAGGAAACCCTAGATAAGCCCAAATCTAAGATTATCTTAAACCGGGTAATTATCTACATTCCTGATTATCCATTAAAGACTATTCTAGAAACCTTAGGGCATATGAAAAACGTCCATAGTCTACGGAGGGTTCTAGATTACCTATTGCCCAACTATTGAACAATTACAATTCAACCATACACTTTTAATTAAATCTTTTAATCTCATAATTTAATTCTAATTAATTTCTGATTAAATATTAATTAAATATTACAATTTCTAATTAATATATTATTCTCATAATATATTAATAAATTACTTATTTCAATTTATTAATCAAATTAATAAATCAAGATCTTTCTTCAAAACCATCATTCCTAGTTGCTAGTCTTGATGGAAACCCAAAAGCATTGTGCTATTATCAATTCAAGTATATATCAATTATAGTTATATGCTTAGACACCTAATCTAACAGCTGCTTTACACACTGATAATGGTATGTTCTTGTGTTAAACTTATTTTGCGAAGGACAATCTCTCTAGTGTTGACATGTCCTGTAATCCATGCAGTACTCTGACAGACACCAAGTCTAAACTCTCCCTCGATGTTCCTCATGTGGCTAATTGCACTCTCTCCTAGAACTTTGTAGGTGCGTTCCAGTATTGACATTCACTCATCCTGATATTGCTTACATTGTTCAGAAAATTTGCCTATTTATGGATAACCCACATGAACCTTACCTTCTTGCCCTTAAGCTTATTCTTCAATACACACATGATACTCTTTTACATGGCTAGTTTCTTTGGCCATCCTCTGTCGATCGCTTGGTTTATTACATTGATGTTAATTGAGTCGCTTGTCCTCATAGTTTCCGCTTATCTTGGTGATAATCTCGTGTTGTGGTCTTCAAAGCATCAGTATGTTGTCTCTCGTTCTTCAACTGAAGATGAGTAACGGTGTACCTAAGGTGGCTGTTGGAGCCGCTTGACTTTGCAATCTCCTACTCTAGTTATCTTGTCCACTATCTAAAGCAACGGTTATGTCTTACGACAGGGCCAGTTGTGAGGATTCAAATGCTCAGGACGAAGTGGATAAAAAAGGCCCATGTAACGAATTAAATTACATAAACTTATTTTTTTATTAAAATGATGATAAACTTTATAGCAATAAACAAAGCCAAATCATAGTATTTTAAACAGTTTAAAGATAAATAGTTAAACAATTACACAATTAAACATACCATGAATCTGAAAAATTGATAATATATTTAATTTATAATTTATTCAATCATTCAACTATTCAAGTATCCAATTGAATTGACAATTATAATTTACAAATCATAATCCTTAATTCCTTAATTCCTCATAATCTATTACATTACCAAGAATCAAGAATGAAGAAGAATAATCATTGATAAATTGAATAAGTGGTCGGCCCTCACTTAGAATGGTAGAATATGTTGTATCGGAGGATTGCTACTGTTGCAATCGATTTTTTTTTAAGATGTTGCTGGTTTGGTGCAATCGATCGTTGCTTCATGCGTTTTTTTTATTTGGCGCTGTGTTGCACTGCCGATGTTATGATGTTGTTGGATTGTTTGGGCTGAAACGGACGTACACACCATATACTAAAAAAAAAAATTGGGCCCCTTCAAATTTTGGGCTCTGTTCCCATGCACATGTTGCACCTGCCCTAATGTATTTGACTTCAGTCGTGTACAATATCAACGTACCAAACATGAGGAAATTGATTTATATTTTGTCAGGGAAGATGTTATCATTGAACATGTGCATGTTTTGCATTTTAATTAATTCACTAGTTTGCATATATATTTACAAGGAGTCTTCCTACTAATTTATTTTTAGACTTTCGGAACAATTTAAATGTTTGTAAGCCACGTATTTAATTATTTAAACCGAAGGTTGTGTTAAATTACATTTTTATATATTTCTTTTGCATTATAAGGACCTTTACTATAACTTATTATACTACATACACTTCTTTGCAAAAATTTGACGTGTATGATGAGACCAACCGTTGTGCAAATGCTTATAAACAGACTCCTAGTGTGGAAACACTTTTTCCACACTTCTCTCCAAAAATTATTAATCATGCATCTTCACTGTTCTCTTTAAGTCCTTAAGCTTTTGGGCCATTTTAGCTTAAGTTAAAGCCAATAGTAGTCAGCCCACGCATGCTAGCCCAACTAAGATGTAACACGTAAAATAGTAACTCGCACCTCAAACATACCAAGTTACTGAGTTAGAATAAAGTGTAATTAACAAACAATTGATTATTCCATTGTTAAGACTACTATGACAATGGTATCTTTCAATAATAGTTTATACAATTCGATGTTATTTAATTATTTGTTTTTTGCGTTTGCAGGTTTTTCAACAAATTTAGTGAACATGTTGAACTATGAACATAGTCTAACCACTTATGGTTGGACTATGATCCATGTTGGTCACGTACTATGCCTTTTATTATTATTATTATTATTATTATTATTATTATTATTATTATTATTATTATTATTATTATTATTATTATTTATTTATTTATTTATTGTAATTTTTGAATTTTGTTGAATGATGCCATCGTGTCTTTGGAAGAATCAAGATATGAAAGAGACTTAAATGTCAAGTGAAATGTATCTGTAAAAGGATTATTAACCATGCAAATCTTCGACGATTGACCAAAAGTAAATTTTTACATCATGTAAAAACCTACATCTACTCTAATACATAAATGTTTGTTTTTTTTTTTTTTTTTTTTTTTTTTTTTTTTTTTTTTTTGCCACATGTTACACTCTCATTCAATTTTTTTCACATATCATTTTATTGGTTTTCTATTTTAATAAATTTCACATAATATTTTTAATACAATTATTATAATAAATATAGTAATAAATGAATATCAATTTCATTAATGGACTTATATTCTTATTTCAAAATTCTCAAATTAAAGCTAATTAATTTATTTATTTAAATTTAGAAGATAAAAAATCAATTTTAATAATTTATTATTTTTCTTATTTTCTTATAAATCAAAGTTCTTCAATAATTTATATTTAATTTTTTAGTTAACCTTTACACCTAGTTTCAGGTTTGTTTAAACAGAAAAGTATTGCAATTAATACAAAACGTAAAATGAAAAAGTGGTACCAGCCCATTAGTAACTAGGCCCAAAATAATATTACTGATCTGGTTTAATAACTATAACACATATTGATTTGATGATAATTTTGATTTAGTTCCGAGTTTTTTTATTTATTTATTTATTTTATTTTTTTGTAAATATACTTTTTTTATCATTGAAATATATATATATATATATATATATATATATATATATATATATATATATATATATATATATATATTAATTTAATTTAAATGGATGTTCGTTAGATAAAGTTAAAACATTGTGTCAGTCAATTTCAATTTTGAATTCTGCAAATGTTATTGAATTCATTTTTTTTTATAAGACCAAGGGTTTCGGAAGAACTCTTGAATCGAAGTCTCCATTTTGAAAACCGAAGGTAGTAATGGCCAATGAGTTTGTCCCACCACCATGATTGATATATGCTAAACCTAAGGCTTCCCTATAATAATCTAGCGGTTGAGGTGCATAATTCTACATAAAAAGTTCATGATTTAAAACCCGATAAGCGTAAAATAATCGCAAGTATTCAAAATTTACTTACCATGTGGGCATTGAGATGGATTGACGTGAGCCACTGTGATAGTGCGATTTACCATTCTTATATGCTAAATCTACAACATCATGCAAACCTATGAAATTCCATTAGAAATGGAAATGGAAAGATAAATGTCGAAGAATAGAAGCGGCTATTATATACAAATGACCCTTACAGGTGAATATTATGAGATATTAAGTCAATACCAATAATAAATTTGAAATGAAAGTCACAAGCACTTTAGTAGCGTCATGGAAGGTGTTGAGGATGAGCAAAGTGGACAGCTGCAAAGAACCAAATTTTTATTATTATATATTTTTATTTAAAAATAAAAACTTATAATAACAACAAGGTTCCTTTTTTTTGTTCGTCGTGGACCTTTGAGGATATTTAATTCCTCAGGATCGGTTATGAGTAATGTGTGTGTGTGTGTGTGTGTGTGTGTGTGTGTGTGTGTATATATATATATATATATATAAACAATAAAATAATGATCGATAGATTCAAAATAGTTTAGATGAATCAAACAATAAGAACAAAGCTTGAATATAATTGAAAGAGTGACAAATGCTTTATTATCAGTATCTTAGAAGAGTTCAATTAGAACTTCTTTGTAGAGATACGTGAGGTTACCAAACATTAACCCTAAAACGATACATGTATACAATATTTATAGTCTAACCCTAGCACCATAATAACGGATGAACATGCCAAATTTGATAATAATAAAGACTAAAAACATGCAGAATTAAATTAACACAACACTATAAATATCCTAACAATCTCCCCCTTTGTGTTCCCTTGTGTAAATAAGAAAGGAAATTCTTCACTGTTATTGATGTTTCTGAACCTTGAAAAGTTTTGGCATTAATGCCAAGCAAGGTGTTGTGAACGGTGATATACCACTTGATTATATATGCAAAGCATTTCTTTGCTGCAACATCGTTCGCTTTGCACTGTTCTATTATCTCCAAAATGTAGTTCAAACAAAATGTGGAAAAAAGATGTTTGTCTAGCAAAGAGAATAAATATCTCTGAACATTTACACCAGCTCTATCACACTGTTGAAATGCTATACTCTAGTTATCTTATTCAATTTTTCCCAGCCTCATCTTGCTGATCTCCTTTGGAGCTTCTTTAGGCAGCACATTGGGTTTCTTTCGGAGTACAGCCACAATCTCTACATCCATTTTACCAACTTCTTCAATATAGGAGATCAACATCCTTTTCAGATACGCCACAATAGGCTCAAATTTCTATTCATCCTTTAACAAGAGATGTGTAACATCCTAAAATTTAAGACTAAAAATTTCATTTTTAAATAAGTAATAAAGAAACCATTAGTATAAAAACATCCATCATTTCATCCCATAAAAAAACCAAAATGTCATTAATCAAAACATGTCACAATAAAACATCATCAGAGTATATCTCCCAACAATCTCATGTACGGAAATCATGGTGTGATGCGCTACAATCATGCCGGCTCCTTTCCCTTTGAAGAAGAGGTACCTGAAACCAAAACTAAAAGCCGTAAGCACAAAGTTTAGTGAGTTCCCCATCATACCACATAATCATATATTATCAGACATATCTGGGTGCCCGGCAGGGGCGGAACATAAACAATTAATTTGTGGGGGGGGGGGGGGGGGGTGGGGGGGGGGGGGGGGCGAAAGTATAAATTATTTTTGTTAAAGAATCATACTTTTATTTACTTCTATTAGAACATTATACATTCTAATTTTTCTTATTAATCCTACTTCTAAAAATCTACCAAATTATAACATTTTACTTTCAATGAATTTTTTTATCAAGCCTTGTACTTTAGAAATACATCAAATTACAATAGTGAATATTGGTTACTATTTGGATAACATTGTTATAATTAGATTGATTTTATAAAGTACAATTTTGTAATGGGAAGAAATGGAATTGGAACATTTTGCCACATTTATGAAAAATATCATGTTAAAATTACAAAAAATAAAGAACACACCTATACTCCAAACTCCAGTGAAAATGGCAAGATCTTGTTCTCACCAAATCTATGAGCTTTAATGTCACAAACTTATTTTATATATATATATATATATATATATATATATATATATATATATATATATATATATATAAACAGTTAGTTTCATAAACAAAGAACAAAATTTGTTCTAAAAACAATAAAAACCTTAATGCTAAGACGGAACTTGTTTAGAATCAAGGTAGCCAATGATTCACTATCCACATCTTCAACAACAATTACTAATGGTCTTTGTTTCTGGATTAAAATAAACAAATAAAAAAATCAATACATAATCGCATAACATATTTCAAAATGAAAACAATCATTTTCAATACATTTAGGAATTATGACTCTTTACCTTCCTCGAAGGATAACTTCAACTCTCATAAAAATCCTTTTTTTCTTCTTTTGAAACCGTCATTCCTAAATCCCAATTGCTTTCCTTTTTCTTCCCATATCACATTCAGACTCACTTCTCTATTCTTTATTCTTACTTTTCTTTTCTATCTCTAGCTGCTCGTACAACACAGGGTGCTGATGGAATAAGGATGATGGTCTGATGGAGAAGAAAGAAGAGAGAAATGGAGAGAACAGTGAACATACATGATCGATTCCAGCAAGAAGGTAAGAAGGGGAGCTGTCAGTGGTGATTACAGATTGTCGATTGGGCGGTGCCGAGGTAGATAGGTGCTCCAGCGAACAACAAATAAGGAAGGGACTGTGAAGATTAGATGGTCTGATGACTTTGGTTCAATTTGGACTATCAAGAGCAGGGGTCAGGCCAAACTTTTTATTTCTGGGCCTAATTTGTGTAAAATTTATTGGCCTATGATTACTACTAAGAAAAAAATCACGGGGGTGGGGGGCAAAGCCCCTCCTGGCCCTAAATATGCTCCACCTTTGGTGCTTGGCCTACCCTGTCAGGCATATCTAGGTGGCCGGCCTAACCTCTATTTTATTTCAAACGGTTACGGGGACTATTTCACCACCTACCACTACTACATAATAACATAGTAATAAGCATATAAATAACAGATAGTGGCATACCAAACAATTATCACAAAGACAATCATCTCTACTATAAACAACTGCTAGTGGGCCGGCAGTGGTGCCTTCGACCCACTCATATAGGAAGGTAACTCATCTCGCAAACCTGAATGTAGAATCTCACGGTAAGAATCTCTAGCGGTAGCTCTGACGACTCCCCGAGCTATCATTACCATAATAAAACTTAATCTAAAACTCATAATCATTTAGAGGGTAAAATGACCATTTTACCTTTGATCTAATTGGGCAAATACCTAAGGCCCAACACCATAACATGAAAGGCCCCAAATCTAAATAGTCTTTCCAAACCCACTATTGGCCCATCAATGGCCCAATTTTCTAAATTAGCCTAACTCCTCAAATGAGCCTTATCGTAAGCCTAACATACTCTTAGCCCAACATAAATAATTTCAAATGGCCCAGTATGGCCCAAAAGGCCAAATACCACAAATCTCAGTTCTAGGCCTGGAGGCCTTACTCTACAGTGGGCCATGAGGCCAAACAATCTAGGCCTAAATTTCTAAGGCTGAAAAACTCATTTCCGTTACTCTACATGCGTACGCGAGGCGTACTTAGCACGTACGCCCAATAAACGTTGGCCTTGACTAGAAGCGAGAAGTTGACCAAGTATGTGTAGCATATCAGGGTGTACGTCCAGCATACAGACCAACTTTCTTGAGACTCCTTTTGTGACATAATCCATTAAGTCCTAACGTCCAGTTCATTGATCTAGGTCTAAGACATCCTAATCCATAACATTATAAAATTTATGTCTTTGCATGCGTAGATGGGGCTTAACCATCAAACACTTGCATGGTTGTGGCTTAACCATCAAGGTCCAATTTTTATGACTCTAAATGCTTCCAAGAGCTCAAAAGGACAAATCTTATGGTCTAGAACTGTCAAGACGCAAGAAACCTCAACAATGGAGTCAAAATAACCCATAAAACACCCTGATACTACAAATAAGCATGCAATGGTCAAGTTTGAAGCTTGATACCTCAAATGAGTCAGAAATGGTACTAATCCCCTTGATCTACAAGCTCTCTTCAAGTCCTTGCTCCTTCTTCAAACATCTTTCTCTTCAAAATCACCAATATAATACCAAAATGCTCTCAAATCACAAGAACACACAAATATGGATTAGAGTTTTTGTGAGAGTTGCTTAAAGGTGAGAGGGAGGATGGACTAAGGGCATAAGGTTCTTTATATAGGGATCAAACCCTAAATTTTAGGGTTTTAGAAACTGCATGCATACGCTGTACCTACCCATTGGTACGTTGCACGTAGGTTAATGGCATCCACATCCTTATCTATTGAGTACACTAAGTGTACATTGAATGGTACTCCCCGCGTACGACACTTCCTCAGCCTAATCACAAGGGCCTGATGGTCCAAGCCTAAACCAATTCAATTCATCAACCTTATATAAATATAAATAATACGTTATAAGTCTTAGACATTACAAATCTTCCCCACCTGAATTAGACTTTGATATGTGCATATTTAGCTATATTTTTAGTATAGATTTTTATTATTTATTAGCTAATTTATTTCAATTTATAGACAAAAGTTACTTAATTGTGTTTAAATTGTATTTTTAGTCAAAAAGATATGCTCGGAAGCAAAAGGAAGCAGGAGAGGCGATCGGAAGCTCAGGAACTGAAGAAAGAAGAAAAGAGCTAAATCCTAAAGCTACTCGGTGAGCCTGGACGTCTACTCGACGAGTACCGACGAAGGTTCGCGTAGCAAAACATAAAGTCCTTTCCGTACACGGATTCCACAAAGGGGACTCGGCGAGTCGGTTACCTACTCGATGAGTAGATTTTTTTTTTCCAAAATCTATAAATAGAAGTCAAACTCCCGAATTAGGACTCTCTCTGGAAACCCTTGGAGGCTAAGCTACGACTAAGAACATGGTCGAAGCTCTGGAAAGTGGAGAATCAACCCTACACTTAATTTTAAGCAATATTAAGGCAATTTTAGTAACTCTTTACTTTAAATTTTGATTGAACCATGTTTAAACCAATGGATTTCGTTTTTAAGTTTGTTTTTGTTGTAATGACAAACTAAAACCCTTTTCTTCTGTTTAGGGTAGATGATTTTGTAACAGCCGGATTTCCAGGTATCTTGTATGTTTATGATTTTTGGTGTTCTGAGAGGGGACTCGGCGAGTTGGAGCTCAGACTCGCCGAGTAGGATCGCAGAACTGGTCGCGGGATCGCGCCTGGACTCGGCGAGTCCAGGATATGGACTCGGCGAGTCCAGGATATGGACTCGGCGAGTCCGCGCTGTGTTATGAAACCCTAATTTCTCGGGTTTGGGACCTATTTAAAGGGCCTTATGGCCGTCATTTGTGCTCACCAGTCCCTTGAGTGAAACCTTAATCAAGTGTGAGCGTTTGGAGCAAAGTAGGAGGCCATTATTGATCTTGGAGGTGTCATTTTTGCAAGGAAAGGGAGAACTAGCTAAGGGAAAGCAAGTGGAGCCACTTCTAAGAGTTTGGAGTCCAGAGCATCACTATTGTGGTAATAATTTCGAGCTATCTTCTTCCTTGTTGATGTTTATTTTGATTTAGGGTTTGTTGAACCCTCTTGTGGCAAGATCTAGTGCCCCCTTGGTCCGTTATGTGGTTTAAACCATAGATATTGACCCTTGGAGGTTCAGAGTGTCCCTTTGCCCAAGCTTTTTGGGAATCAATGGAGGTTTTGGATTGGAATCCTTATGCCTTAGGTCAAAATTCTATTTATGAGCCATGGGGTGTGTTATGGACACCAAGCTAGAAGCTTTACGTGATGAATCAGTCTAGGGAGGCCAGATCTATAGATTGTGGAAGCAGATCTGGCCTTAGAAGCAAGTTGGAGTGGTTGCATGGCATGGACTCGCCGAGTCCGATGAACAGACTCGGCGAGTAGTTTGAAGATTGCCTTGGGTTCGCTCAGTGAGTGGTCTAGTCGAGTCATAGGTTGACTCAGTGAGTCAGGGTGAGTTAGAGAGGGACGACAGGTGGACTGAGTCAAACTGGGACTCGCCGAGTTGTTCTTGAGACTCGGCGAGTTGAGTCGGGGTGGCCCCGCGATTCTTCCAGATGGAACTTGTCGAGTGAGGGGGGAGTACTCGACGTGTAGAAAGGGAATTCTAGAGAGTTGGTGAAAACGTCTAGACTCGCCGAGTCGCCATAGCGCACTCGCCGAGTCCGGTCAAAGTTGACCATTGACTGTTGACCGTTGACCGAAGTTGACCTGTGTTGACTCCTTGGGGATAGTCATGTTGGATAAGGTGTCTAAGTCCATAACTTATTTGGTATATACTTGACCCGACCGGCATGGTCCATTTGGGTTGCATCTCATCCAAACTATTATGGATAATTTTATGAGAGTTATACACATATGTTTATTAATATATTATGAGTTAATTTAGAGATTAAAAGGAATACTAATTAGATTATGGGCTATTTGTTTTATATAGTGTGGGCTAATACTCATTTGTTAATGGGCTAGGCTTATGTGGAAGTCCATGGATGATCCATGGAGCTTTTAACCCATGGATCCTTGGAAAGGAAAAGACATGGGTTATTAGGGTTTCACCCTAACCATGCACACTATATAAGCATGCTTATGGAGCATGAAATGGAGCCTAAGAGAAAACTAGTGAAGTAGTGTGTGTGTGTGCATGTGTGTGGCCGATTTTATACAAGGTGTATACTTTCTCAAAGTTTTCCAAGAGTTTGTGGTGTTTGTGATTCCATTTGAGGCATTCACACTATTGGTGCTTGGCCCTCAAACTCCTTAGAACCAAACTCACCAAAAGGTATGTAATCTCTTCTAACTCTTTTATGTTGAAATGTTCCCCATGCCATGTTAGATAGGTTATAAACCTTGGAAAATTATTATTTTGCATGTATTTAGACAAACATAGATCCAAGGTTTATTAGGGTTGCATGCACACTTAGGAAGTGTTAGATTGCTCAAAACCCAACAGTGGTATCAGAGCCTAGGCTTGCTTGTTTGATACTTGATGCAAAATAGTGAAAAAAGTCGAAATCGTTGCTGTCTGCATGGTGGACTCGCCGAGTCCAAGGCAAACTTCAACCTACTCGACGAGTCAGTTCATGCACTCGACGAGTAGGATTGAAAGAGTGCAGATTCTCGACTTTTGCTGCTGGAAATGGACTAGAAACATTACCCTAAACTGTTTTGGTGTTATAAAACTTATTTTAGTTGGTGTAATGGTTGTTCTAATCCATTTACAATAGCATATATCAAAATTCCATGATTTTATGTGTTCATATAATTCTTGAATTTTTGATGATCATGTTCATGTTCTTATGAATTTAGAAAATGATAGGAATTATTTGCTGAATTGTTTAGGATTAATTCTTTATCATTTATGTGTTTTAATGGAGTCCATAATTTGTCCTCAAGTTATGGATTACCAAAGGTCACTTTTATTTAACACACACTTAAAACACATAATTTACATGAAAATGAAGAGTCTTCATTTTTATGAACCTTTAATTCATAAGTTATGAAATGAAGAGTTTTGCAAAGTTACAAAACTTGCCCTCAAGTTTTGGAATTTGTAAAGTTTCACACACTTTAATAAACTTTAATTCCAAAACTTAGAGTTTTAATAGTTAAAATTCAACCCTTATACTATTTATAACATTAATGGTTAATTATTATATATATGTATAAGAATAAGTTGTTTTACCGTTAGTAGGCCTCATTCACGAAGCCGGTCTATAAGGTGGGTATAAGGTTGTTGCCTATAAAATGGCGACTTAATGGGTGTATACTCTCACCCACCGCTTGCTTGATCGGTGGAGGGTCGTTAGCCGAACGAGTAGAACAATGACTTTAAATCCTCATTAAAAGTATAATGAATATTATAAAATAACTAAACTCTTTTAATTCCCAATCTTAGTTATTTTAGGAAAATGTGAACATAGTGCTAGTCCATGGAATTCACACTTTGTACCTTACCAAGTTGTTGGTGGAGCGTGTGTGGTTAACCGGCACACTAACTAGGACTAGTAAGGATCACGAAGGGTGACTTAATGTTTGTCATAGATCAATGGAGCGTGTGTGGTTAACCGGCACATTGATTAGGTGATAATATTAAGAGTACCAAGTGAATTAGCATGGTTATTCACACCTTGTTTTGTGATCCTCGGCATCCCAGTCACAAAACTTGAAGGGCACAATCGAGATTGAAACATGCCATTGAAAAGTTCAATGAATCTCAAAAGAATCTAGGAATTTCAAATCCAATTAAACCTAATAAATCATTTCGTTTTCATGGTGGAAATTGGTGAATCGTCATTCACCTACCTTTCAAATATATTATTACTTAGATTACCGCATCCCTCTTCTAAGTGTAATATATTGTGATTGGATCCTAGCCTTAATATTACATTTGGGTGTCTTATTAAGGATCCTAAATATCTAATCTAAACTTTCTTCTTTCAGATGTCTTCCAACACTAATGCTTCAGGCTCTAACCCAACTGGTTCTTTCTCTCTCATGAATCTTTGTGGGAGGGTCATCTTTGATGGTTCCAACTTCATGGATTGGATTAGGAACATCAGGATGGTTACTCGTTACGAGGACAAGGAATATGTCCTCGATAAGGAGTTAAAAGAACTTGATGAGTCTACTGCTACTCCTGAGGAGATCGCTGAATTCAGGACTCATGAGAGAGATGCTACTAAAGTGGCATGTATCATGATGGCCACGATGACAGCCGAGCTCCAAAATTCATATGAAGATTTCTACCCTTTTGAGATGCACCAAGACATGATGGAAAGGTACCATCAGAGTGCTTGTCAGGAGCGGTATGAAATAATCTCCTCCATAATAACTACCCGCATGAAGGACGGTGAATCCGTCACGGGTCACACGCAAAAGATGCAAAGGTATGTGGACCGTTTGCTGAAGCTGAATGTTAACATCCCTGAGGAGTTGGCAATTGACATCATTTTGCACTCCTTGCCTTCTTGTTATGATCATTTTCGAATGACATATCATATGAACAAGGAGGAAGTTACCCTCAGCAAGCTTCAAGGACTCTTGAAGACCGCGGAATCCAGTCTTAAGGGTAAGGCGGTTGTTACCTCTACTACTCCTACTCCAACATCTACCCCTGTTTTAGCTATTGGGCAAGGCAAAGGGAAGAAGAGGAAGCACCCTTCGAAGGGTACCAAGGGAAAGTCTCTTGAAGGCTCCTCATCAAAGACCAAGAGCGGTTCTGCCACTCCTTCTGCCATTCCCAAGGATGCTGAATGCTTTTATTGCCATGAAAAGGCACACTGGAAGCGAAACTCCCCTAAGTACTTGCAGGATCTAAAGGATGGGAAAGTGAAACCCACCCATGCAGGTATTTACACTATATTGTCTAATTACTCAACATACTCTAACTCTTGGGTGCTTGATACAGGATGTGGTATTCACATATGTTCTGATTTGCAGGGCCTAAGAAGAAGTGAGGATGTGGAGCACGAGAAGATAAACTTAATCATGGGGAATAGGAAGGCTTCACATGTTTCCCAGATTGGAGTTTATACTTTGTTGCTTAATAATGGGTTAAAATTAGATTTGAATAAATGTGTGTACTCGTCTGAAATGGCGAGGAATATTATTTCTTTTCATGCTTTGTACAAACAAGGTTTTACCTTTTCGTTTGATAATGAATGTGGTGGTATTAATGCTTTCTTTAAAAATGTGTTTTATTTTAAAACGTTACCTTGTGATGGTGTGTATGAAACTGTGTCGATTGTAGACAACTTAGGAAATAATGTGTTGTATATTGATTCTTCTACTAGCCTAGATAAGGCATCATTGTGGCATTGTCATCTTGGACATGTAAACAAGAAACGCATAGGCCAACTCCAAAAGAGTGGAGTCTTGGAATCATTTGACCTTAAATCGGATGATAGTTGTGAATCTTGTCTACTTGGAAAGATGACAAAATCACCCTTCACTGGAACTTGTGAGAGGGGTGAAGGTTTGTTGGACCTAATACATACTGATGTATGTGGACCATTCAAAACCGCCACAAGGGATGCTAATCGGTATTATGTGAGTTTTATTGATGATTTTAGTAGATATGGGTATGTCTACTTAATCAAACATAAGTCAGAAACCTTTGAAAGGTTTAAGGAATTCAAACAGGAAGTAGAAAATCAATTGGGCAGGAACATTAAGATGCTTCGATCCGATCGAGGTGGTGAGTATCTTAGCACCGAGTTCCTTGACTATCTTAAGGAGTGTGGGATTGTCTCACAATTGACTCCTCCCAGGACACCACAGCTGAATGGTGTAGCTGAGAGGCGTAATCGAACTTTTTTGGACATGGTTCGCTGTATGATGAGTCGAGTTTCATTACCAATCTCTTTTTGGGGGTATGCCTTAGAGACTGCCGCCCATATCCTTAATCTAGTCCCTACAAAGAAGGTTACCAAAACACCTCATGAGATGTAGACTGGGAAGGTTCCCAATTTGGACCACATCAAAATTTGGGGTTGCGAAGCTTTCGTGAGGCGTGAAACTCATGATAAGCTTGAACCCTGAAGTGAAAGGTGTATTTTCATCGGCTACCCACAGAAATCCTTTGGTTACCTCTTCTACAGACCCAGTGAGAATGTGGTCTTTGTAGCACGAAGAGGGATCTTTCGCGAGAAAGAATTTATAAGCCAAGGAGACAGTGGGAGGCAGATTGATCTTGAAGAAATTCAAGAATCAATTGGTGAAGGAACCTCAGACACTAGCAATCAACCTGAGGAGGAAACTCTTGTTGATCCTGCTGACGAGTCTGTACCTCCAAGGCGTTCCACACGGGTTGGGAACACACCTTCGTTTTATTATGGTTTTCATATTACTATGGAAGGTGATACGTTTATTAGTGATAGTACACTGGTAAATTTGGATGAACCCAACAGTGTTAAGGAAGCCATGGCAGGCCCAGAGTCTGCTAAATGGAAGGAGGCTATGGACAACGAGATACAATCCATGTATGACAATCAATTTTGGAACTTGGTTGACCATGTACCAGGACGTAAAACAGTCGGGTGCAAATGGATCTTCAAGAAGAAGACAGACATGGAAGGAAAAGTGCATACTTATAAGGCTCGACTGGTTGCGAAGGGTTTTACTCAAACTCAAGGTATTGATTATGATGAAACCTTCTCGCCAGTAGCAAAGATTAAGTCTATTAGGATTATGTTAGCCATTGCAGCATTTCATGATTATGAAATATGGCAAATGGATGTCATAACCGCTTTCCTTAATGGAAAGTTGGCTGAGGATGTGTACATGAATCAGCCAGAGGGTTTTGTCAGTGCAGAGTACCCTAATAGAGTATGCAAGCTTGAGAAATCCATTTATGGATTAAAACAAGCATCTCGTAGCTAGAATCTTTGTTTTGATGAGAAGGTAAAAGAGTTTGGCTTCTCGAGAAGCGAAGATGAGTCTTGCGTGTATGTCAGAGCTAGTGGGAGTATAGTTAGCTTCTTGGTACTGTATGTGGATGAGATACTACTCATAGGAAATGACATCCCAACCTTGCAGGAGGTTAAGTCCTGGCTTGGGAAGTGCTTTGCTATGAAGGACCTAGGGGAGGCTACCTTTATCCTAGGGATAAGGATATTAAGAGAAAGGAGTAGAAGATTAATTGGACTTGGTCAGAGTATCTACTTGGATAAGGTGTTGAAAAGGTTCAACATGGAGAATTCCAAGAAAGGAGATTTACCGATCCAAAGAAATACCAAACTGAGTAAGACTCAGAGTCCGAGTACAAAGGCAGAGATAGCTGAGATGAGCCAATTACCGTATGCTTCCGCAGTTGGCTCGATCATGTATGCTATGACTTGTACCCGTCCTGATGTGGCATTTGCTTTGAGCATGGTCAGCAGGTTTCAGGGGAACCCTGGCAAGGCTCATTGGACCGCGGTAAAGAACATTCTCAAGTACCTGTGGAGGACTAAGGATTGGATCCTTATCCTTGGTGACAGTGATGACTTGAGAGTATTAGGGTATAGTGATGCTGGTTTTCAGATTGATAGGGATAATTTCCGCTCTCAGTCGGGCTGGATCTTTACCTTAAATGGAGGGGCAATTTCTTGGAAGAGTTCCAAACAGGAGACGGTGGCTGATTCGACTTGTGAATCAGAGTATATAGCAGCGAGTGAAGCAGCAAAGGAGGCAATATGGCTAAAGAACTTCATCGGAGACCTTGGAGTTGTACCAGCTATTAAGGAACCTATAGAGATTTTCTGTGACAACAATAGTGCGGTTACCTTAGCCAAGGAACCAAGAGATCATGGCAGATCCAGACACATTGACAGAAAATATCACTTCATAAGACACAAGATTGAAGAAGGACTACTTGTGACAAGGAGGATATCGTCGGATGAGAATCCTGCAGATCCCCTTACGAAGGGACTGACGAGGGTTAAGTATTTTCAGCATGCAAGACGCATCGGGCTGAGGGACGATATTAGTTTTACAGATTAGATAGTTTTCCTGAAACTTGTAAAATGTAATCGACGTTTGATGATGAATAAAATTTGTGATTTATTTATGAGTAAAGTGTTACTATCATTGTCAATTATTTACTATTGTTTCAGTTTTGCATGTTTTGACTTCCAGAATAATTAATTTATTCAAACCTCCACAATCGATCATACGTCGGAAGTAGGTATGAATCAAGATTGTCATGAATTGGGTTTGTAGATGCCTTAAAGGTGTTTAGACATGGCAATGGTTGCTGCAACATTCATGAGTACTCATAAGTTATGAGTATTGGTACAAACCCACGCTCACTTGTATCACTTCATGGAATTTATCTCGAGTGATCGTGAGACGACAACATCATATAAATCTTTAAACCTAGAGATATGAGTTGTTACCTATGATTTGGTTGTGCATTGATTGCACGTAAACGCATCAGTAACTTGATGTTATAAAACGTGCCTTTGTGTACAATTCAATAAGTAGTAGAACAAGCATATCAGTCGAAGTTTATCTGTTCCTTCTAGAAATAGAAGCGATATCTGGGCCCCTCGATGATTTTGTGTTGAAACATGTACCAGGCCTGGTCAGAACTAAACCGATGTGTTCAGTGAAGTTCTTCGTCAAACAAATTAGAAAATCGAGAAACAACTGCTAGACAATAAGCAAGACACAGTTCCATGTGTTTGTCCGGCTGATATCATGAGAACAGAGGATTGTGTGATCACTTATCTAAAATGGCGCTTCATAGTTCGACAGAGTCTTCATTGTTCGAGGGAGTTTTCGAGAGCTACGATTGCTGGTTGGTTCCTGAAGTTATAGGCAAATTCAGTTATTAGACTTATCCAAATGGGAGTCTGTTGGATAAGGTGTCTAAGTCCATAACTTATTTGGTATATACTTGACCCGACCAGCATGGTCCATTTGGGTTGCATCTCATCCAAACTATTATGGATAATTTTATGAGAGTTATACACATATGTTTATTAATATATTATGAGTTATAATATATTAATATGAAGTTACGTTATTTAATTAGTTTTAGTCTTAAATTAATTATGAATTAATTTAGAGATTAAAAGGAATACTAATTAGATTATGGGCTATTTGTTTTATATAGTGTGGGCTAATACTCATTTGTTAATGGGCTAGGCTTATGTGGAAGTCCATGGATGATCCATGGAGCTTTTAACCCATGGATCCTTGGAAAGGAAAAGACATGGGTTATTAGGGTTTCACCCTAACCATGCACACTATATAAGCATGCTTATGGAGCATGAAATGGAGCCTAAGAGAAAACTAGTGAACTAGTGTGTGTGTGTGCATGTGTGTGGCCGATTTTATACAAGGTGTATACTCTCTCAAAGTTTTCCAAGAGTTTGTGGTGTTTGTGATTCCATTTGAGGCATTCACACTATTGGTGCTTGGCCCTCAAACTCCTTAGAACCAAACTCACCAAAAGGTATGTAATCTCTTCTAACTCTTTTATGTTGAAATGTTCCCCATGCCATGTTAGATAGGTTATAAACCTTGGAAAATTATTATTTTGCATGTATTTAGACAAACATAGATCCAAGGTTTATTAGGGTTGCATGCACACTTAGGAAGTGTTAGATTGCTCAAAACCCAACAGTGGTATCAGAGCCTAGGCTTGCTTGTTTGATACTTGATGCAAAATAGTGAAAAAAGTCGAAATCGTTGCTGTCTGCATGGTGGACTCGCCGAGTCCATTGGGGGGACTCGACGAGTCTAAGGCAAACTTCAACCTACTCGACGAGTCAGTTCATGCACTCGACGAGTAGGATCGAAAGAGTGCAGATTCTCGACTTTTGGTGTTATAAAACTTATTTTAGTTGGTGTAATGGTTGTTCTAATCCATTTACAATAGCATATATCAAAATTCCATGATTTTATGTGTTCATATAAGTCTTGAATTTTTGATGATCATGTTCATGTTCTTATGAATTTAGAAAATGATAGGAATTATTTGCTGTATTGTTTAGGATTAATCCTTTATATTATGTAATTGATATTGATATGATGTATCTGCATGCTAGAGTAGGCTAGGTATTACTATTAGGACTAGAGTGGCCTGATTTGTGATGCCTTAGTCTAGGGATAGGTGAGCTGCTATGAGATGCTTGAGAGTGAGTAGGTAGCAGCGAGGGGCTTATGAGAGATCTATTAGAGAGTGGTCTACGCATGATAGAGTACTTGGGATTTGGGATCCGAAGAGGAAGATTTGGGGTGTGTACTGAGACGGTGTGGACAGTAGTATTGGGCCCGTACTACTGAAAGCACCGGGGCGGTGCACGGTCCAAATAAGAATCTTTGGAATACCAAGAATCAAGGAGGGATGGATTGTCGAGTGTGAGTATGCTCGAGTGAATTCTAATTTATCACATGTTGTATTTCAGAGGTTGATCATGGTGAGGACACGTCATATGCCGGAGGGTGCCGGAGCTAGTGATGAGGAGATTCGACAGATCATTCATGAGGAGGTGGCTGCGGTCATCAGAGCTGAGATACCAGAGATGTTCGGGTCTATTAAGACCGCACTGATTGAGACATTTGACGAGCGTTACGCCGCTCTTTCTAAGGCTGCTGTTGCAGTGGCTACCGCAGCGATCGCTGCAGCGAGACCCTAGGGAGGTGATGCGTCGCTGTTTCGGGAGTTCAGCAACACCAAACCACCAGAGTTTGATGGGACACAGGATCCGGTGGAAGCTATGAGGTGGATATCTGATATGGAGGGGTGCTTCTTCACTTGCTCATCTCCTGAGCATCTGAAGGTTTGGTTCGCGCTGAACCAGCTTCGCTTGGGAGCGAAGGACTGGTGGAAGTTTGTGACGGCGCATTTTACGCCTACTGAGCTTTCGGCGGTGACCTGGGAGAGGTTCACTACCATGTTCCAGGATGAGTACGTTCCTCAGGTGGAGAGGGAGCATTTGGCACAGGAGTTTCTGACCCTGAAGCAGGGTACTGAGTCAGTTACAGCGATCACGAGGATGTTCCATGAGATGGCGATGTTCTGCCCTGAGCACGTGTCCACTGAGCAGGCATGTATGAGCCGCTACTTGAGCATTTTGAGACGGGATATTCGGGAGTTCGCCGCGAACTCCTCGTATCGGACATTTGCTGAGCTTCAGGAAAATGCCCGAAAGAGGGAGATTGAGCTTGAGACACAGGCCAGGGAGGAGGCGGAGTCTCAGGGGAGGGATTGGCGACCGGCACAGTCTCAGCTGGCAGCCAAGCCTGTTGATCCCAAACCAGGGAGCCAGAAGGGCCGCACTTGCGGGAAGTGCGGCAAGGGTCATGATGGAGTCTGTCGAGCGGGATCTTGCTACAAATGTGGCAAGGAGGGGCATATGGCAAGGGACTGCCCCAAGGGGTTTGCAGTGTGTTTTCACTGCAACCAGACCGGACTCCGGAAGGCGGAGTGTCCGCTGTTGCGCGGAGCATCTTAGGGATCTGCTCCTGCCGCCATCAGAGCTACAGAGTGTCGGCCCGTGAAGGCCGAGGCGCCGAGAGCTCGAGGGAGAGCCTTTCAGCTGACTGCGGAGGAGGTCCGCGCTGCACCCGATGTTGTGGCTGGTACGTTTCCTTCTATGTATTTATTTTGATGTTGAGATATTATGCTTATATTATGTTATGCGTAAGTACCTTCCTTGTGAACTCTGTGCCTGCTTTAGTGTTATTTGACTTGGGTGCGAGTCGGTCTTTTGTATCTTTGGCCTTTAGTCAGCATATCAGTGTTAGTCGTGAGGCATTGAGTCGGCCTCCGAGGGTTTCCATAGCTGCCGATAGAGTGATTTGTGCCACGGAGGTTCTCCGGGGATGTGTGTTAGAGATTTTTGGGGTTGAGTTTCCGATTGATCTGATTCCTATTGCGATGGGTGATGTCTGTGTCATTGTGGGCATGGACTGGTTGAGCCGATTCGGCGTGGTTATCAACTGTGAGCACCAGCTGGTGACCATACGAGGCCCTAGTGGGGGAGTTCTTTCAGTGTACGGCGAGGATACATGTTCAGGATCAGCCTTTTGTTCGGCCGCTAGGGCGAGGCAGTGTTTACAGCAGGGCTGTAAGGGTTTTGTGGCATATGTGATGGATACGCGGGTGATCTCCGAGAGACCGAGTTCAGTGGAGGAGGTTCCAGTGGTGCGTGAGTTTCTAGATGTTTTTCCCGAGGAGTTACCGGGTGTGCCTCCTGTGAGGCAAGTAGAGTTCAGTATTGATTTGGTTCCGGGGGCCGCGCCTATCGCTAAGGTGCCTTATCGTCTTGCACCTCCAGAGATGCAGGAGTTATCCTCGCAGCTTCAGGAGCTGCTGGGGAAGGGGTTTATTCGGCCGAGTAGCTCGCCGTGGGGAGTGCCCATTCTGTTTGTGAAGAAGAAGGACGGCTCACATCGAATGTGTATTGATTACCGAGAATTGAACAAGCTGACGGTCAAGAACCGTTACCCGTTGCTGAGGATTGACGATTTATTCGATCAGTTACAGGGAGCATCTTGGTTCTCCAAGATCGATTTGAGGTCGGGCTATCATCAGGTGAGAGTGCAAGATGAGGATGTCCAGAAGACAGCGTTCAGGATGCGATATGGGCATTATGAGTTTGTGGTGATGCCTTTTGGGCTCACCAATGCCCCGGCTGTGTTCATGGATCTCATGAACAGGGTATGCAGGCCGATGTTGGATCGGTCAGTGATTGTATTCATCGATGATATTATGGTATATTCGAGATCTAGAGAGCAGCATGAGGAGCATTTGAGGGAAGTCCTTGGGGTTTTGAGATCGGAAAAACTTTATGCAAAGTTTTCCAAGTGCGATTTCTGGTTACGGGAGGTCCAGTTTCTGGGACATCTTGTTAATCAGGAACGGATATTGGTCGATCCGGCCAAGGTTGAGGCGGTGATGAGTTGGGAGGTGCCGAAGTCACCCTCTGAGATCAGGAGCTTCCTTGGGTTGGCAGGGTACTATCGGAGATTTATCAAGGATTTCTCCAAGATCGCGGTGCCACTCACCAGATTGACCTGAAAGGGTGTTGCATTTTCATGGGGTCCCGAGCAGCAGACATCCTTTGAGACGCTTCGCCAAAGGTTGTGCGAAGCCCCAGTATTAGCTCTTCCGGAAGAGATGGAAGATTTTGTAGTATTTTGTGATGCATCGATTTTAGGGTTGGGAGCGGTACTGATGCAGAAAGGGCATGTGATAGCATATGCATCGAGGCAGTTGAAGCCACATGAGACTAGATATCCCACGCATGATCTAGAGTTGGGGGCACTGGTGTTCGCCCTCAAGATTTGGCGTCACTACTTGTATGGGGTTCGTTGTACGATATATACGGACCATAAGAGTTTGAAGTACTTGATGGATCAGCCTAACCTAAAGATGCGGCAGAGGAGGTGGTTGGATGTGGTCAAGGATTATGATTGTGAGATCCTGTACCACCCAGGCAAGGCTAATGTGGTAGCTGATTCGTTGAGCCGCAGGGAGGAGAGTACTCCACTGCGAGATGTATGTTTGAGATTGACCGTGATAGCTCCAGTTCTGGATGCCATTTGTGGGGCACAGGCTGAGGCTGTGCAACCGGAGATGCAGAAGAGGGAACGGGTCGTTGGTTTGGTTTCAGAGTTTGTTACGGATGGTCGAGGGCTTATGACTTTTCAGGGCCGGATTTGGGTAGCGTTTGTGGGCGGTACGCGTACTACTTTGATGGAGGAAGCGCATAGATCGAAATTTTCGATCCATCCCGGGGCTACGAAAATGTATTTGGATTTGAGGAAAGAGTATTGGTGGCCCTGTATGAAGAGGGACGTCGCATGGTTTTTCGAGAGGTGTTTGACCTGCCGAAGGGTTAAGGCCGAGCACCAGAGACCGCATGGCAAGTTGCAGCCATTGGAGGTTCCTGAGTGGAAGTGGGAACAGATCACTATGGATTTCATCACCAAATTGCCGAGGACTGCCAGAGGAGTTGATGCAATTTGGGTGATTGTGGATAGGTTGACGAAGAGCGCTCACTTCCTTGCCATCAGTGAGAGTTCTTCGGCGGAGAAGTTGGCGGAGGTTTATGTGAGAGAAGTGGTATCTCGGCATGGGGTGCCGATCTCGATTGTTTCGGACCGTGATGTGCGTTTCACTTCCAGATTCTGGAAGAAATTTCATGAGGAGTTGGGTACTAAACTGCATTTTAGTACCGCATATCATCCCCAGATAGACGGCCAGAGTGAGCGGACGATTCAGACGCTTGAAGACATGCTTCGAGCACGTGTGTTGGATTTCGGGGGTAGCTGGGATGCGTATTTACCCTTGGCAGAGTTTTCCTACAATAACAGCAATCATTCGAGCATCAGTATGCCGCCCTTTGAGCTATTGTATGGTAGGAGGTGTCGGACCCCCATTTGTTGGGGTGAGGTTGGGCAGAAAGTGATGGGCAGTACAGAGATCATGATTCAGACGACAGAGCAGATACACCAGGTCAGACAGAGGTTATTGACCGCCCAGAGCCGACAGAAGAGTTATGCAGACAGACGCCGGTCCGAGCTTGAGTTTCAGGTCGGCGACTTCGTTCTCCTGAAGGTTTCTCCTTGGAAAGGAGTGATTCGGTTCAGGAAGAGGGGCAAGTTGGGGCCCCGGTTGATAGGACCATTTCGTGTGATTGCGAGGGTAGGCCGGGTAGCCTATCGGTTGGAGTTGCCAGCAGAGTTGGGGCAGATCCACGACACTTTTCATGTGTCGCAGTTGAGGAAGTGTATAGCTGATGAATCGGCCGTGGTTCCATTAGAGGATATTCAGGTGGATGCAAGCCTGAATTATGCCGAGAGACCAGTGGCCATCAGAGATCGGAAGATTAAGGTTCTGAGGAATAAGGAGGTACCTCTGGTGTTGGTTCAGTGGCAACACCGGAGGGGATCGGAGATGACCTAGGAGCTAGAGCGTATGATGCAGGAACAGCATCCGGAGCTATTTTCAGAGCGAGGCTTCGAGGGCGAAGTCTAGTTCTAGTGGGGGAGAGTTGTAACAGCCGAATTTCCAGGTATCTTGTATGTTTATGATTTTTGGTGTTCTGAGAGGGGACTCGGAGAGTTGGAGCTCAGACTCGCCGAGTAGGATCGCGGAACTGGTCGCGGGATCGCGCCTGGACTCGGCGAGTCCAGGATATGGACTCGGCGAGTCCGCGCTGTGTTATGAAACCCTAATTTCTCGGGTTTGGGACCTATTTAAAGGGCCTTATGGCTGTCATTTGTGCTCACCAGTCCCTTGAGTGAAACCCTAATCGAGTGTGAGCGTTTGGAGCAAAGTAGGAGGCCATTATTGATCTTGGAGGTGTCATTTTTGCAAGGAAAGGGAGAACTAGCTAAGGGAAAGCAAGTGGAGCCACTCTGAGAGTTTGGAGTCCAGAGCATCACTATTGTGGTAATAATTTCGAGCTATCTTCTTCCTTGTTGATGTTTATTTTGATTTAGGGTTTGTTGAACCCTCTTGTGGCAAGATCTAGTGCCCCCTTGGTCCCTTATGTGGTTTAAACCATAGATCTGGACCCTTGGAGGTCCAGAGTGTCCCTTTGCCCAAGCTTTTTGGGAATCAATGGAGGTTTTGGATTGGAATCCTTATGCCTTAGGTCAAAATTCTATTTATGAGCCATGGGGTGTGTTATGGACACCAAGCTAGAAGCTTTACGTGATGAATCAGTCTAGGGAGGCCAGATCTATAGATTGTGGAAGCAGATCTGGCCTTAGAAGCAAGTTGGAGTGGTTGCATGGCATGGACTCGCCGAGTCCGATGAACAGACTCGGCGAGTAGTTTGAAGATTGCCTTGGGTTCGCTCAGTGAGTGGTCTAGTCGAGTCATAGGTTGACTCAGTGAGTCAGGGTGAGTTAGAGAGGGACGACAGGTGGACTGAGTCGAACTGGGACTCGCCGAGTTGTTCTTGAGACTCAGCGAGTTGAGTCGGGGTGGCCCCGCGATTCTTCCAGATGGAACTCGTCGAGTGAGGGGGGAGTACTCGATGTGTAGAAAGGGAATTCTAGAGAGTTGGTGAAAACGTCTAGACTCGCCGAGTCGCCATAGCACACTCGCCGAGTCCGGTCAAAGTTGACCATTGACCGGAGTTGACCTGTGTTGACTCCTTTGGGATAGTCAACCTTAGAAATATAAAGTGTTAATCAAAGACATGTGATGATATAGGAGGATTAGAGCTAGGAGGATCGAGCACGAGGGATTTCCAGGATTCGTGAGATACCGAGATACGCGAGGTGAGTCTTCTCACTATACTTACCTTGAGTAGGTAACCAGAGTTATGTGATAGAGTATTTGTATGCTATGTACGTTATGTGTTGTACTGCATTATTTCTATGTGATTTATGTGGTGCATGTTTATCAGAGTTAGAACCTGAGGGTTCACAGAGTTGGGTGCACGGACCCACAGAGTTATAGCCTCGAGTGGCTACTATGTGTTATATGTGGTATTTTGGGGAACTCACTAAGCTTTGTGCTTACAGGGTTTGATGTTATTATTTTAGGTACTAGTGACGACCGCGGGAAGGCACCGGCTTGATCCGTACACACACACACGGAGTTTATACATTTGTGATCTTGGGATGTTGTATTGACTTGAGTTGGATAATTAATATGGTTGTTTTATGAATATTAAATGAAGTATATTTTACAAAAATTTGAAAATTTTGTTTTGAAATTTACGGTGTTACAGATTTTGTGAATATGGAATGATTTTATGGTTAGGATCAATTTGATTTGGTGATATTGTTTTGTTAAGCTTGTTAAAGAACCTTATGTGTTAATTACATATATTTTCAGTTAATTAGTCAACTTATTAAGTTGCATGAGCATCTCTTAATTGCTAAATTCGTATGATTTATGTGAAAACATTGTTATATGCCTAGGAATAGCGAACGTGAAACTAGGGTTAACTAGAAAATAGATAAATTAATGTGTGAGCTTGTGTGACGAACCATCAAAAAGAGGTTAACTGAACGACCAATTTAATTAACCATTACGAGTCTTACTTAACCCGAATCAATAAACTAGGAAATTCATTAATTTAGACATTTGACCATTGTTTGAATTAATCTGTTTTCTAAGGATTAGTAATAGTGAATGTGAACCTAGTCACCTTAATCGGTAGGCAAAGAAAAATTATTCCAATGCATTCACCATAAAATCAACCATAGGATCAAATGATTCAAACCTAAACATAAGTCCTATTTATCATTGAATTTAGTTGCATCTTATTTGCTTAGATGTTAACTGTTTTCTTTAAGTGTTAGTTGAGTATATAAGTTTCTAGTCTTGCAAAAATAGAGAAAACCTCGTTTTTATTACTTGTTTTTATTTAGATAATCCTAGTAGTTAGTCTTATAATTGTCGTTCCCTGTGTTCGATACCCTGCTTGCTTAAACTATACCACAAATTGACAGGTACAGTACCTATTGTGTGTCTAATTTATATTAAAAAAAAGTAGGATAAAACTGGTTAGTTTCACACACATCGAGTTTTTGGCGCCGTTGCCGGGGAACGGTTCAATAATTAATTCTAATTTCTAGTGTTATCGATCCTTTGTGTGAGATCTATGTTGCATAAAGTTAGTGCTTTAGTAATTTAGTTATTAGGTTAAGTTCAAAGTTTTCTGTTTTTAGAACTTTTGTTTAATTTTTTTTTTCTGTTTTAGCCTTGAACTCGCCGAGTGCAATCGAAGCTACTCGGCGAGTCCACAACTGATTTCCAATTTCGTTTCATTTCACCTTTTTGTTCTTTTTACGTGTGTTTTTTGATTTGATTGCAGGTGCTACATGACCCGAGGACCTAACACACCTCTGGTTCCTCCATTTGAAGACCCAGAATCCGCTCTTAGGAAGAACAAAGACAAGGTCATTGAAGACACTAACTTGTCAAGGAAATCACCTTTCAAAGACCTTAAGTTAGTTTTTAGGAAGAAAAAGAGCAAGAAAACAGGTGAAACCAGCAGTCAAAAGATTGAGGAAAGCAAGTTAGAACATTTTGAAGAAAATCTAATTCCAAAAGAAACCGATTCCGATTCCGATTCCGAATCCGAAGAAAAAAACGACTTTGAAGGCAAACCTGCTAACACCATGGATAACATCGATGAAGTTCCCATGGGTGAATAGAAGAAAAGGATACGAGACGATACTGTCCCAGGACTTGTGCAACCTGCAATACCTAGAACTGCCACCTTTGAACTTAAAGGCCACATACTTGCTCAACTTAAGGAGATCCCATTCTACGGGAGGGGTCACGAAGACGCATACAAGCATCTAGATGAGGTCAACGACGTAGCCGACTACTTTAATGTTCCTAATGTACCCCGCGACACTGTTTTACTTCGTATGCTACTGGTCACATTTAAAGGGGCCGCGAAAGATTAGATGAAATCACTCCCTCCAGGATCCATCACTACTTGGGCTAAAATGAAAGAAGAATTTATAGATCAATTTTACCGTCCCTCAAAGATAACCAAGTTGAAGAAAGCAACAACCAATTTTGAACAACAAGCTGGAGAGTCACTTTATGAGATGTGGGAGAGATACAAGGGCATATTAAGGAACTACCCACATCATGATCTAAACAGTCAACAAGAAGTCTCCATTTTCTAAGATGGAGTTAATGTAAGAACCAGGCAGCTCCTTGATTCACAAGGACATCTCATAAAGAAGACACCCCCGGTGATAAAAGAACTAATTGAAGAATTCTTTAAGCACTTTAGAGAATATCATAAACCAAGGAATGACACAAATCGAGGTGTGGTGAACTCAATTACCAATGATATGGCAGCAATGATGGCAAAATTGGAAATTATGGACCGAAGAATGACTAAGATGGACCAATCCATCCATGCCATTAGAGTGGGATGTGAAAATTGTAGAGGGCGTCACCTTACTAAAGACTATGATCTTGATGAAATCGGAAAAAAGAATGCCCAAGTGTGTTATTCAAGCGGTGATATATATGATGATGATTGGCGAAAACCTAAGAAAAAATGGCTACCATATGATGAATACAAAAAGGCAAAGGAGGAAAAGTATAAGAAGAAAGCAAGGGGTTTTTATCAAAAAGAGGAGCCGGTGCAAGATAAGAAATCTTATTTGGAGGACATGCTCACAAGATTTGTAGCTGCATCCGAGAAGAGACATAATGACACCGACGTTGCAATAAAAGAGCAACGAAACATGATAAGGGATCACCAAGGCATGATTAAAGAACACCACACAATGATGATGGATTAACAAACTCTGCTAAGGAATCAGCAAGCATCTATTTTGAACATTGAAAAACAGCTAGGCCAACTTGCACTACAAATAAACGAGAGACAACCGAGTGGACTTCCTAGCAATACCGAAAATAATCCAAGAGGTGCACATATAAATATCATGACAACTAGGAGTGGGAAGATTGTTACTCCTCTGACACCTATCCAGCAAGAAGATCCAAAACGGGTATATGAGAAGGATGCAGAAAAGCAAAAATCACTTAAACTAGATTCGACTCGTCGAGTCAAAGACACAGACTCGACGAGTCCCTCACTGGAACAGAAAAGAGAGTCACCTGTTAAACCTTGTCAGCCTCCGTTATCGTTTCCAGGCCGAGCTAGACAAGATAAGCATCATATAGATTATCAAACGTTCCTGGAACACATTAAAGCCCCTCAAATCAATATGCCCTTCATTGAAGCAGTTGCAAAAATGCCCAAGTATGCATAATTTTTAAAGGATCTTCTAACAAATAGAAATAAGATGGAAGAGGTGAAAGAGGCAGTTCACAATGAAAATTGCTTAGCCTCCATGCTAAACGTACTTCCTAAGAAAAAAGGTGACCCGGGTAGTTTTACCTTGCCCTGTCAGTTCGGAAATTTAGCAACTATACATGCCTTGGCTGACTCAGTGGCAAGTGTAAATCTCATACCATATTCATTTTTTAAGAAACTAGACCTTCCAGAGCCAAGGCCAATTCGAATGGCAATTCACTTAGCTAATAAAATGATGACTTTTCCAAGGGGGATATGCGAGGAAGTTTTGGTAAAAGTAGATAAATTTGTGTTCCCTGTGGAGTTCATAGTTCTAGACATGGAAGCGGATCCTCAAGTCCCGATCATACTTGGAAGACCTTTCCTTAATACTGCGAGTGCCATAGTAGACATGCAAGATTCTAAAATTACCCTTCGTGCGAGGGACAAATAAGTTAGATTTGGAGTTGATCAAGCCATGAAGCATGCAAGGTTTAGTGATGACATGACATTTTCGGTAGATATGTTGGAAGAATTAATGGAAGAATAGAAGGAAGACAAGTCAAAAAAAATTTCCACTGCCTTCAAAGACGATTTTGATGCTGAAAGGGACATAAGGGAAATAGAGAGACTACTTGAAGAAGCTGAATACAATGAAATACTCAGAGGTGCAGAAAACTCGACTCGTTGAGTCTGAGGCATCGACTCGACGAATCCGCTCGAGAAATCGTGATCTCACGGGGATTTTGGCATGGACTCGACGTGTTCAGTGTATAAAATACAAAATCAGACCTTAAAACTTTACCAGATCATTTGGAGTACGCATTTCTTGAGGATGGTGATCAAAAACCTGTTGTTATAGCTTCTAACCTCTCCAAATCTGAAAAAGAAGAGTTAGTTCATGTCTTAAAGAAAAGGAAGCATAGTATTGCATGGAATATCACCGATATAAAAGGAATAATCCCTTCTTATTGCTCTCACAAGCTCAACCTGGAAGAAGGAGCAAAACCAGTATTGCAACATCAAAGGCGGTTGAACCCAAACATGCAAGAAGTGATCAAGAAGGAGGTGGTCAAATGATTGGATGTGAGGATCATTTATTCTATTTCCGATAGTCCATGTGTTAGTTCCATTTAAGTGGTGCCCAAGAAAGTAGGGATGACAGTAGTGAAAAACGAGAAGAACGAGCTTATTCCAACTTGAACGGTAACCGGTTGGCGAGTGTGCATCGATTATCGAAAGTTAAACGATGTCAGTTGTAAAGACCATTTTCCCTTACCTTTTATTGATCAAATGCTTGAAATATTATCTGGCCATAGTTATTACTATTTCTTGGATGGATTTTCCGGTTACTTCCAAATACCCATAGACCCAATTGACAAAGAAAAGACAACTTTCACTTGCTCGGGTGGGACTTTTGCTTATCGCCGCATGCCTTTTGGGTTCTGAAATGCACCCGCGACCTTTCAAAGATGCATGATGGCAATACTCCACGACATGGTGGAAAAGTTTATTGAAGTATTTATGGATGACTTTTCTATTTTTGTATCTTCCTTTCATGATTGTCTTGCTAACCTTGACTTGATGCTTGCTAGGTGCGAAAAGACCGATCTAGTTCTAAATTGGTAGAAATGTCAGTTTATGGTAAAAGAGGGCATAGTATTAGGACACAAAGTATCCAAGGCGGGGATTGAGGTGGATCAGAAAAAAATTGATACAATTGCTAAATTGCCTCCACCAACTAATGTGAAGGGCATTTGGAGCTTTTTAGGTCATGCAGGTTTTTACCGCCGTTTTATAAAAGATTTTTCTAAAATAACTAGACCTCTTACTCAATTGCTTTTAAAAGATGCACCTTTTAATTTTTCTAAAGAGTGTCTAGTGGCTTTTGAAATTTAGAAAGATAAATTAACTAATACCCCGATCATTATTGCCCCGAATTGGAACTTGCCTTTTGAAATAAATGTGTGATGCAAGCGATTTTGCATTTGGAGTTGTACTTGTCCAAAGGGTTGATAAGCACTCTCGACCCATTTATTATGCAAGCAAGACTTTAAATCTGGCCCAAGAAAACGACACCACTACCAAAAAAGAATTACTTGCCGTGGTGTACGCTTTTGACAAATTCCGCCCTTATCTTATTTTATCTAAAACCACTGTTTTCACTGACCATTATGCTATTAAGTACTTGTTTGCCAAGCAGGATGCAAAGCCAAGACTAATCCGATGGGTGCTCCTATTACAAGAATTTGACATAGAGATCAAGGATAAAAAGGGATGGAGAATGTAGCTGTTGACCACCTATCTAGGCTAGAAAATCCAGAAAGGGACGAGATAGATAAAATGGGTATTGACAATGACTTCCCAAAAGAATACTTGATGGTGATTGTAGATGAGGAACCATGGTATGCAGACATTGCAAATTACTTGGCTGGTAATTACCTTCCGAAGGGCTCACCCATCAACAAAAGAAGAAGCTCTTTTCCGAAATAAAATATTATTTTTGGGATGAGCCTTATCTTTTTGGAGTTGTGCGGATGGAATCATAAGAAGATGTGCTTTTGGCAAGGAAAGTCGGGAAATATTAGAGCATTGCCACAATAGACCTGCAGGAGGACATCATAGGGTGCAATACATTGCTAAAAAAGTGTTTGATACTGGTTTTTATTGGCCTACTATTTTCAAGGATGCTGCTACATACGTGAAGGAATGTGATACTTGCCAAAGAACTGGTAATATATCGGCAAGGAATGAAATGCCCCGAATGAATATTCAAGTTTGTGAAATCTTTGATGTGTGGGGTATAGATTTCATGGGACCATTTCCTTTATCCAAAGGCAACAAATACATACTCGTGGTGGTGGATTATGTGTCAAAGTGGGCGGAAGCGCAAGCACTACAAACTAGTAATGCAAGAGTTGTGATTAAATTTTTAAGAAAATTATTCTCAAGATTTGGAGTGCCTAAAGCATTAGTTAGTGATAGGGGAACCCACTTTGCTAATGATCAACTGGAAAAAGTGTTGCAAAAATATGGGGTACACCATAGATTCTCAACACCTTAACACCCACAGTCAAATGGGCAGACAGAAATTACGAATAGGGCACTTAAAAGAATATTGGAGAAATCGGTGGGGCACAATAGAAAAGATTGGACAGATAAATTGGATGATGCACTTTGGGCATTCGGAGTTGCATTCAAAACACCCATTGGAACCACACATTATAGACTAGTGTATGGTAAAAATTGCCATTTACCCCGTGGAGCTGGAACATAAAGCCTATTGGGACTTGAAAACATACAATTTTGAGCCACATGAGTTCCGTGCAAATCGACTTTTGCAAATGAATGCCTTCGAAGAATTATGGAATGAGTCTTATACTAACTCATTATTTTATAAAGATAAGACTAAAAGATGGCATGATGCAAGGTTGAAGGGTAATAAATAGTTCGAGGAAGGAAAAAAAAGGTGCTATTATACAATTCAAGGCTTAAGCTCTTTCTTGGAAAATTACGCACTCGTTGGACCGGGCCGTTTTCAGTAAAGCATGTCTATCCTTATGGAGTGGTTGAGTTTTGGAGTAAAGATGGGTGAAGCTTTAAAGTCAATGGGTATCAGGTTAAGAAATACGAAGAAGAAATGCTGCAAGATGAAAGAATTAAAGAAGGGATGGACTTGGAGAAAAACGCGGAGACGTAAAGCGGGAAGGAGTCCAGCTAACGACTTCTAAAAAAGAAGCGCTCTCAGGAGGCAACCCGAGTTTAAAGTTTGCTTTCTTTTTACTTTTCTTTTTCATTTACTTTTCGTTTTTTTAGGATATGCTTTTATCAATCTTATTATGTGCTTAAAATGATTGCTTGAGGACGAGCAATGTTCAAAGTGTGGGTTGGTGGCATAAAATTAAAGAACTCAAAAAAATTTCAAACATAATGAAAAACTCGTCGAGTCCATTACTCTACTTGGTGAGTCCATTTTAGAAATCCTGAAAAATTGCGGATTCGCGTATATACTCGACGAGTCCACGTTTATACCCGAAAAAAAATTTATTTTTCACATTCTATAAATAAGGGGTTTTAATCCTAATTGGTAAAACATAATTTCAAACGCAACCATCAACCACTCGACGAGCATCACTTCCTATCAAGTCTTCATCTCCAAATTTTTGTTATTCCTTGCAACTTCAACCAAAAAGGTAACATTTTTTCAACTTAATCTTGTTAAAGTTCATATCTTGAGTTGATTTATGGCCATATTTTTTTTTAAAAAAACTAGATTTTGAGGTTTACTCTAATCCTAGGGTTTTGATTTTTTTTTTGTCAAATTAGAGTGTTATAGACAAAATTTCTTGCAATTTTATGCTTAATAGACATACCAAGACAAACCCCTTCACTAATTTATGTATTTGGACAATTGATTTTTTCCGAATCAGGAAGGGACTTGCGAAGTTCATACTGCTCGCCGAGTTGGTTCTTGGACTCGGCGAGTCCATGTTGCAGATGCCCATAAATTTTACATTTTTAATTTTTCTGTGTTTTGTTTGTGGTGTTCTTGGTTTTTTTTTTGCAGAAAGTATGTCTAGGTGAGGTCAGAGCTCAAGAGGAGGCGGTTATGGGGACATCCACTGGCTAAATTTTCCACAAATCACTTCCAAATCCTCACTCGCCCGTGCGAAAAACAAGCTGGAAGCACTAAACGCAAGGAGATATATGTTCCCAATGAAATAGACTGGCATTGGATAGGTCAAGCCGGATTGGAGGAGGAATTACTCCTTATTTGGTCAAGTCCTTTGCGAATGATGGGGTGATGATAATTTATGACGGGTGGAGTCGATTGTTCAAGATTCAAGAACCCGTATACCAGAAACTATGATGGGAATTCTTTTCTACCAACTCCTTCCGAGGTGGTAATGATTATTATAACCCATGAATTATCACCTTTTGTCTTGGAGGAGAACTGCACCAATTCAGCATGGCAGAGCTTGCTTAGAGGCTAGGGATCTATGATCAACATACGATCATGTCTGAAAATTTTGAGTCATTTCTTGAACACTGCTACAAGGACATGCCCGAAGATGTGGTTGCATCTATTTCTTGATCCATCGTCTTATCGCAAGCACCATTAACATGCAAAATGATGATGATAAGGTCCCCACTCTCGATATCTTCTACATGTGGAGCATCATTACTCCCAATATTTTTTGCAATTTGTTGTATTATATGGCAAAATACTTAGCGGAGGGGGCGGTGAAGGAGAGGATTACTTCCAAAATCAACGGTGGCATGTTTGTTACAAAGCTGGCCAGGACGTATGGGATTTTGGACTAAGGGGCAGCAAGGGTGTTGACAATGATTTTTACTCCTCCTTTTAGCACCACATTATTTAGGAGGGCAGGAATCATTAAAGATTATGTTGGGGGCATATTGGAATCCTAAAGGCGGATGAGGTTTCGGTACCCGAGGAACCGGGAAGGAGGGTGAGGCAGTGAAGGGAACACGTCTGAGAAGACCCACCGGTCATTTCGATGGATGGTGAGCTACCAATGGACTTGTATAACGTGGAGATGAGAAGGTACCAGGATGATCTTGGACGGAGTATGAATTACCAAAACAAATCATTTGTTTACTTGTTTGAACAAATGAATATTGTGTCAAGGCCCAGGCCCGGATATCCCTATGTTCCGAGTTGCGAAGAAAGAGCGAATCAAAGAAGGAATCAAGGCGGCAGTAGCGGAGCTGGAGGAAACGAAGAAGACGATGAAGATTGATGTTTTATGGTTTTATTTATTTGGTTGTTTAAAGACTACATTTATTTGCTTTTGTTTTTGTGTTTTGTGTGGTTGTTGAACTTCTAGTACTTAGGTTTATTGATATCTATCACTTTTGGTTGTGTTTCTCTTTTCAGTTTAAAAGCTTAGGATGCATGCAAAAGTCGAGAGTCAAGCTAACCAAGACTCAGGAATAGATGAGGACGTGGAAGTTTTGAGTTTAAGATCGAGTCCGTTAGTGAAAATGGTTAAAGAGTAGGTTTATTGAAGTAAAAATAAAGGACGGGTACTAAATTGACATTGCCAAACACCTCAGAAACGGATTTGAAGCAGAAGAATATTTTTTCCATTCAACATTGTACTCACCGAGTGCACCTATTGGATTCAGCGAGTCCGTGAGTAATTTCGCGATTTTTCTGCTAGATACACTATTACTCGGCGAGTTACTTCATTAACTCAACGAGTAATTCAATATTCCATTCTCAAGATTACGATTTAACTACAATTGATACGGGCATCACTTATATTCTTTGAAGATTAATTCCTGAAGATTTTCAAGACTATCTTACTGCATAGTTGGAGCTGTACCACACGGAATTTGACACCCAATGCATGGATGAGCTATTCTCATGTGGAAATCCAATTGAAGAACTATCAACCTCGCCACTGCTATCCCAAGGGAGTTTGTTCCAATTTCCTCTTTTTTTTTGTCATTTTCTTTATCATGCATAATATGCAATGGGGACATAGCATAAATTAAGTGTGGGGTAAGGGTTGATTAAGTTAGTTACATTAGAATCCTAAGGGATATAACCCTGAAAGGCCTGATATACCTGGGGCCCATCTTGCCCCGTTTTCTTAAGCAGATAACACATTTCCAAGGTGACACCTTCAGAAGGACCATATCCCCAACCTGAAACTCTAGGTCCCACCGACATCTATCAACGTAGCTACAATAATAGGCTACTAAACCGGGAAAGCTCCGAATCTCAGATGGAGACCTCAGAATCCCCCATCTCATCACGGCCTACACCATGTCCGGATCGACCAGAATATCGTTTTGGTTGATGAGGTGCCCCAAAAACTGCACCGCGCACAACCAAAACTCGCACTTGGAGAACTTTGTGAAAAGTCTCTCCCTCTTCAGTGTCTCTAGCACTTCCCTCAAGTGCTCCTCGTGCTGCTCATGCATCTTGGAATCAACCAAGATGTCATTAATTAAGACTATCACAGAACGATCCAGCATTGGTCTGCATACGCGGTTCATGGGGTCCATCAACGCAGCAGGAGCATTGGTGAGCCCAAATGGCATCACCACGAACTCATAGTGGCCATAGCGAATCTGGAAAGCAGTCTTCTGTACATCCTCATCTCTGAATCTCATATGATGATAGCCTGAATGCAAATCGATCTTGGAAAACCAAGATGCCCCCTGAAGCTGGCCGAAGAGGTCATCAATCCTCGGGAGTGGGTAACGGTTCTGCATTGTTACCTTATTCAACTCATGATAGTCTATACACATTGTTGGATTAATGTCTAAGCCCATAACTATATTTGGTATGTACTCTACCCGACCCAACATGGTCCATTTGGGTTGCATGGCATCATGCACTTGGATAGACTAAATGAGAGAAATAAGACACTTATGGTTATTAATATATTATAAGTTCTAATATATTAATAATAAGAATAATAATATTTCATTAGTATTGATCAAGAATTAATTTAGAATTAATTATGTGATCAAAAGAAGACTAATTAAATATATGGGTTGACTGTGTAAATCATCAATAACTTATATAGTGGGCCAAAGATCCATGGATAATCAAGTTGGGTTAAACCCATAGGATGCTCCATGGAGGTTACATAACCCATGGGTTATGGAAATGAAAGGTCATGACAATTAGGGTTTCCATGGTGTAACCCTAATTGTAACACACTATATAAGCATCATATTATTCACTAAAACCGGCCACTAGTATGTGTAAAAGAAGGGCTAGCTGATTTCATGAAGTTTGGATTTCTCTCTAATTTATTCCAAGAGCATTTGATGTTGTGTTAGCCATTTGAGGTGTCACATTTGAGGCACCAGGCACTCAAGCCCCATGGAGTCAAGCTACACTACAAGAGGTATGTATTCTATCTATGCTAGATAGGGTAATACCTTGGAGTATTAGTATTTGCATGTATATTAGAGAAAACATAGATCGAAGGTATTTAGGGTTGCATGTATACCATAGGAGTGTTAGAATGCTCATAACCCAATAGTGGTATCAGAGCCAAGGCTTGTTCTCCTGTATACTTGATGAAGTTGCTGAAAAATCGAATTTTTGTGCTGTATGGGTAGTGGACTCGCCGAGTCCAAGGCAAAACTCATCCAACTCGGCGAGTTGGTTCATGCACTCAACGAGTTGGACCCCCTGACAACTTATCTTCGAGTTTTGGTGTTGGAATTGGTCTAGAATCATTATCTTAAACTGTTTTGGACTTATAAAAACTTTTTTTTGACGTGATAATGATTATGGTAAACCAATTTCAGAGTTATTATCAAAATTTCAAGTTTTATATGGTTAATTTTATGATTTTTGAAATTGTTGATATGCATGTTCTTGAACTTATGAGTTTTGATGATCATAGCAAATATTTGTAACCTTCTTGGTAGTTTAATTCTTGATCATTATGTGTTTTAATGGAGTCCATAACTTGTCCTCAAGTTATGGATAACCAAAAGTCATAAGTTATTAAATTCATTAAAAGAACACAATGGTTACATAAAATGAAAAGTCACTCATTTTAATAAGTCGTTAAATCATAAGTTACGAGAAAAGAAAAACTTCCATAAGTTATGAATTATGAAGAGTCACTTTCTTAATTAGTTTAAAGTCTTCCATAACTTGTCCTCAAGTTATGGAACTTGAAGAGTTTTTAATTAAAACTACTTTAAATACATAAGTTATGGAATTGAAAAGTTTTAAAAGTTACAAAACTTGCCTTCAAGTTTTGGAATTTGAAAAGTTTTCTTTTATGAATACTATATATCCAAATTAAGCCCTTTGAATTTTAAAGAATTAAAATTCAACCCTTATACTATGATAATATAATAAGTTAATAATATATATATATATATATATATATATGTGTGTGTGTGTGTGTGTGTGTGTGTATGTATGTATAAGAGCAAGTTGTCTTACCATTAGTAGGCCTCATTCATGAAGCCGGTCTATAATGGGGTATAAGATTGTTGCCTATAAAATGACAACTTAATGGGTGTCCCCTCTTACCCACCGCTTCCTTAATCGGTGGAGGGTCGTTAGCCGAAAAAGGTAGGACAAGAACTATAATTCTCCCTTCATTAAAAGTATTTATGATAAATATGAAATAACTAAACACTTATAAATTCCCAATCTTAGTTACTTAGGAAAATGTGAATAAGGTGCTAATCCATGAAATTATACTTTGCACTTTATTTAAGACGTTAGTGGAGCATGTGTGGTTAATCGTCACACTAACATGGACTTAACAAGGTAGGCAAAGGGTAAGTTAATATTTATCATAGTATCGTTGGAGCGTGTGTGGTTAACCGGCACATCGATTGAGGGGTAAATATTAAGGGTACCAAGTACATTTTCATGGTTACTTCACACCTTGTTTTGTGATCCTCGGCATCCCAGTCACAAAACCTGAAGGGAACACTCGAGATTGAAACATGCCTTTGAAAAGTTCAATGAATCTCAAAAGATCTAGGAGTTTCAAAACCAGTTAAAACCTAATTAAATATTTCATTTATCTTGGTGGAAATTGGTGAATCGTCATCTACCTACCTTCAAATATCTTATAGCTTGGATTACGACATCCCTCTTCCAAGTTATAAAATATTGTGTTGGGTCCTAGCCTTAATATTCCATATTGGGTGTTATATTAAGGACTTAAATTAACTTAGTTGAATTTCTCCCATTGAGATGTCTAGTTCAGACAACAATGATCTTCCCAAATCAAGGTTTCTAATAAAGATGACTTCCCAAGTTTGTCTCATGGAAATCATACTTATCTTCCTCCACCTCCTTCAATTATTCTCCCTATCCCACAAGCTAAAAGACTTGGAAAGTTCAAGATCACCCAATCCCTAATCACAGTAAAACATAAAAATGGAAGTCCTATGTGCACTCATATATTAGGACTGAAGTCACAAATTGTCAGGTTGAGAATGTTGGGTGTCATTGTCCCAAGGAAGTTGGCTATTGACTGGGTCTTTCAGTCACTTCCTGAGTCATATAGAAACACTACTATGTGACGGGTCTCGACATGACCCTAATGGATCTCTCTTATTTGCTTATTGCTGCTGAATCAAGAATGGTTTGGTGCAATAATCAAGAAAATATGGATGAAAGGTCTATTTCTCAAACTTCCATGAACATGGAGAATGGTAACATTGAAAGTCCAGAAGAGCTTTCTCTTCCCAATGGAAAATGGATCGGCCTTGGTCAACCCGGTTGACCAGAAGGTAAAGAGGAAGTCTAAGTCTAGGAGAGCCTTTTGTACCATTCCCAAAGAGTCTATATGTTTTCATTGTGAAGAAAAAGGGGCATTGGAATCGAAGCTGCCCTAGCTACCTGAAAGAAAGAAGAATCAAAAGTTTGACTCTGTTTCAGGTAAGTCCACTATCTAACTCTTTTAAGTTTCATTTGAAGATTCTTAATACATTTTGATGTATGAATGGATCAAGCAAAGGGTAGGAAACTTAAAGAAAAGAGTATGCTAAATCTGATCGTGTAGATGGATTTCTATCGCGTGGTTTGAAGATCAGATTCTTGAGCTACATCTTAGGAGTTATGATAGATTGCTAGGAAACCTGAAATATCATAGTTTTCATTTGAAGTTGCATTGTAAGGAAAAAGGTTTTTCCACATTTTGAAAAAATAAATAAAAGTTTTCTTTATTTTATATCTCCTTACAATTGCATTCATGAAAACTTGATGTTTGTATGTTTCTAGCAATATTGGAAATATGAATTTGATTCTTTCATTTGTGGTAGTGTCTAAATTTATCAAATAAGGAATGATTCTCACCACCCAAGTTTCAATTGGACCGAAACTTGGAATCATGCAAGTTGTTTAGTATGATGTATTAAAATTTTCATTTTTGGAAAATTAAGACTAGTTTCTTCTTCACATGTATATGTGACTCAAGTGAAGGACTAAGGAATGAAGTACACATTCTTGTGCACTAGCCAATGTCCATCACAAAAGATGAATGAAACTATTCATCATGATTTACTAAGGTTTAGTAAATATGATTATACTTACAAGCTTAAGTATGACTCTGAGACATTGGAAAAATTCCAAATGTATGGAAAAGTGAATAATAAGAATCAAATTAGGTAGAAGGATAAAAGTTTCTCAAATTTGAAAAGATGGGAGAGTACTTTAGTATCATGATTTATGATCATCTTAATGATTTTGAGACCTTATCACAATTCATCCTCTAAGTGCCTTCTGATAGCTAAGAAGAGGAGTTATGAATTGTTGAAGTGGTTAAATCAAGAAGAGGATTCATACTTGGTTCCAAAAAGAAGTCTTAGAGTTATACTCTAAGATTGTAACTTGAGTGGAATGTCTTAAAGAAGGTTTAAAACACTTGTAAGAGTAAAAGTTTTCTACTCTTGTACATTTGAAGTTGGTAAGTTGTGATGTTTTGGATAAAACAAAGAGCAACTAAGGCCAATTGTGTCAAGTGTTTGTCTTGATTAGAATCCACACTATCTCTTGAATATTTGACAAGGAAGTCTTATAGGTCAAGAAGACAGTGGGAGTCAAAAACATCCTGAAATGGTTTCAAGAACTAATCAAGAATAAAACCTGTATTTCATCACTAGCACACAACTAGAGGTTTATAACCTATCTTGTTGACATTTTTGTGCCCATTCCAATTAAGTTGGCTATACATTTGTGTTCTACATGCTCTCAATTGTTTTCATAACTACTTGTAAGCACTGGCAGGCCCTTGTACTGCCAGGTGGCAATAAGTTTAGATTGCACAAGTTCAATCCATATGAGTTTGGATTTGTCACTAACCTTGTCTTGTGATTATGGTTTAGACAAATTCACGTGGATAAGAACAAATACACTATAAAATCTAAGGGTCATAAGTTTTCTCTCCGATTCATGAAAATAATGGTGAGGAAACTCTTCCACCAAGTAGATTTTAATTAGATAGTAATCTTTGCATTCTCGAAGTCGTTAGTAGAGCACACTAACATGGACTTATGAGAAATACCAAAGGTCTAACCAATTGAGACTAGGATTACGACATCCCTTTTTATAGTTCTTAAATTGTTTAGACACACCACTAAGCTATTTACAATAAGGTGTATGATTTTGATAAAGTCTTATCAAAGCAATCTAGTATCAGAAATTTTAGCTTTGGTAAGAAAGTCAATAAAGTATTGATTTCTAGAAGTCCACTAATTTCTGAATACATGTCAAAGCTAGTGGGAGCATAAGTATTATGCTGACAATCATCATGTTAGTTGGAGCATGATAATTATGATAAGTATTGCAAGTTAGCAATGTTAATTATAGAAAATAAAAGTTCAACTCGTGAGGTTGCAAGGGTTGAAAAAGTTGTTTTGCTATAATTAAGGGAGAGGAAATTATACTTCATTTCAATTCTAAAAGGCTTATTTTGAGATTTTAATCATGATAATTATATATATATATATATATATATATATATATATATATATATATATATATATATATATAGATGAATTTCATGTTGGATTGGTTCAACTTAAGGAAATTCTATATATTGCGTTCTCAAAATTCGGTTATGATTACAGCATCCCTCTTCATAGTCAAAATTTGAAAACATGGCAAACAAAAATTATTGTAGCAAAAAACTGGTCTAGAATCATGTCTTTATGTGAGACATCATGAAGCATGTCCCGTTTGCTTTGGGTATAAGAATGATTGAATGTGCTGTAATATTTATCCTTTCTAAATTTTCCAAATGCCTTGGGGCATAAAGGGGAAAAACGTCTAGAATTGGATATGACTAAAGTGATTAAGCAATTGTCGAGGACAATCTAAGGTTTTACCAAATATTGGTTGCTCAAGGATAGTTGGAAGTATATTGTTAATATTGGAAGGACCATATTGACATATTCTGGAAAAGAGACAACTGTTGTTCAGAAGTAGTAGTCAAAATAGGAATATAGAGTTGTCTCCATAGGTGGAAGTTATATGTGTAAGATTAGAAAACTTAATGCAAGAAGGATATTCAAAGCAATGTGCTTTGAGAATTCGTCTCCATGGGATTTATCTCCATTGGAATAACCTGTAATGACTGTTGACAAGTCTTTGTGACATTATACATATTCATTACAAGAGGGTCTATGCATATAAGTTTAAAATCTAAACAGATTTTGGTAAATGTTAGGAATTTGGAATTCTTACATTTTTCGATAGGGATTTGGGAGTGTGAAAAGAGAATCATTGAAAGTACATTCAATCGATATATTTCACAAAGTAGGGATCATAGATAAACATAGAGTGCATACTTGATGTATTGCAAAGCTTTGTTTAGAAAACTTAGTGTACATGCTTGGAGCATGGGAAAACTAGTGTTTTTTTAAATTTAAGTATAAAGTTGATAAAACCAAAACAATGAATAATGAGTATTTCTTAAGGTGATAAATAAAAAGTGTTTTATTTATATTCATAGTTTTGATACCATATTAGATTCATTTATTTTTGTGTTTCATTTTGCATGTTTTGACTTCCAGAATAAAGTAGGTTATTCTTCCTGAATGACTAAGTTATTCAAACCATCTATAGTCAATCATATGTTGGAACTAGATATGAATCAAGACTGTCATGGGTTGGCTTGTAGAAGTCCAAGTTGGTTGACAAAGTGGTGCTACAACACTCATCAGTGCTCATAAGTTCTGAGTATTGGATTCAACCCGCGCTCATTTGAATCACTTCATGGATTTTATCACGAGTGATCATGAGACGATAATATCTTATATTACCTAGAGATATGAGTTGTTACTATGAGTTGATAGTACATTGATTGCACGAAAACGCATTGGTAACTCGATGTTATAAAACGTGCCTTTGTGTATGACTCAACAAGTAGTAGAACAAGCTATATTAGTCAAATTTTATCCATTCCTTTTACCTTCGGGATAAAAGCGATATCTGTAGGCCCCTCGATGATTTAGTGATGACACATGTGAGTGCTTGGCCAAGCCAAGACTGATGTGATTTGTTCAATCAGTCAGTCATCATAAATCGAAAATCGGGAAACAACAAATGGATAGAGAGAATGATTATTAATCCATGTCTCAGTCCATATGATATCTAGAATGGAGGAATATATGATCCCTTATCTTATGAACAAGTCATTGACAAGGTCAGAGTTCAGTTACAAGGTCAGAGTTCGACAACGGCTTTTGAGAGCTACGATTGCTAGTTGGGTTTCGAAGTCATACATAATAATAGTTTTAGACTTATACAAGTGGGAGACTATTGAATTAATGTCTAAGTCCATAAATATATTTGGTATGTACTTGACCCGACCCGGCATGGTCCATTTGGGTTGCATGGCATCATGCACTTGGATAGACTAAATGATAGAAATAAGACATTGATGGTTATTGATATATCATAAGTTCTAATATATTAATAATAAGAATAATAATATTTCATTAGTATTGATCAAGAATTAATTTAGAATTAATTATGTGATCAAAAGAAGACTAATTAAATATATGGGTTGATTGTGTAAATCATCCATAACTTATATAGTGGGCCAAAGCTCCATGGATAATCAAGTTGGGTGAAATCGATAGGATGCTCCATGGAGGTTACATAACCCATGGGTCATGGAAATGAAAGGTCATGACAATTAGGGTTTTCATGGTGTAACCCTAATTGTAACACACTATATAAGCATCATATTATTCACCAAAATCGGTCACTAGGGTGTGTAAAAGAAGGGCTAGCCGATTTCATGAAGTGTGGATTTCTCTCTAAGTTATTCCAAGAGCATTTGATGTTGTGTGATCCATTTGAGGTGTCACATTTGAGGCACTAGGCACTCAATCCCCATGGAGTCAAGCTACACTACAAGAGGTATGTATTCTATCTATATTATTACCCAAGTATCTATGATTGTATGCTAGATAGGATAATACCTTGGAATATTAGTATTTGTGTGTATATTAGAGAAAACATTGATCCAAGGTATTTAGGGTTGCATGTATACTACAGGAGTGTTAGAATGCTCATAACCCAACACACATCCAGTGAGACCCGTCCTTCTTCTTCACAAACAAAACTGGGGCTCCCCAAGGTGAACAACTCGGTCTGATAAATCCTTTTTCTAACAGCTCCTGTAGCTGTGTAGATAATGCCTGCATCTCGGGAGGAGCCAAACGATACGGTGCCTTGACTATTTAAGCCGCACATGGAACTAGGTCAATCTTGAACTCTACCTGTCTCTCTGGAGATACCCCAGGCATATCCTTCCGAAACACATCTGAATACTCCCACACAACTGGCACATCGCTCACAGTCACCTCACCCTCCTCCCACGTATCCATAATAAAAGCGATAAAACTTGTACATCCTTGATGAAGGTAGCATCGGGTTGTCACTGCGGAACACATGGTCGGTACACACTGCGGTATTTCACCCTGAATAACCTACTCTCCCACACATGGAGTCCTGACCCGAACCAACTACTGCTCGTAGTCGATCATCACCCCATTAAGGCTCAACAAGTCCATGCCTATGATGACCTTGTTCCTACGCAACGGAATGGGAACCAAATCTACGACGTAACGCTCGCCATACATCCTCAAGACACAATCTCTATAAACCTCTGATGCCCAGACGGATCGGTCGTCCGCAATCTCAACCTCTAAAGGAGAATCCAACATTCTCTTAGATCGGGTAGCTCCTGAGTCAAACAACACCAACACTGGAATACCATTCACATGGAACAATCTTAAAATAGAATACATGAAGCATAAATATCAAAGATGAAACATAATAAAAGATAGGGAGAAGAAACATACTCGTGACCATATGTGGTGCGACACGTGCCTCCTCGACAGTTAGCTGAAGGCTTGGCTCGTCACCAAGGAGCATCTAGCTTCCCCTGTCAGCCATTTTTAATCCAAGGGTCGTTGGAGCTGGCACCACCATTGGCTCTCCTGATACCAATCTCGGGTAGTTGACCTTTTTATGGCCTCGTTGGTTGCACTGAAAACAAAGCATGTCTGATGTCTGAATAGCGGGGATAGGGGCAGTACAATCATTGTTGAAGTGCCCAGTCTTACCGCACTTATAGTAGCCCAATCCCCCAGCTCTGCAAACTCCCTTGTGTGGCTTGCCGCATTTCCCACAGCAGCTCCGGCCCTGTTAGACCTTCAATCTCGAGTCGAATCCCTTGGGTTTCTTCACCAAAACCCCAATCGCCTGCTCAGCCTCCGCCTTCCTCTTCCAAAGGTGCTCTATATCAATCTCTCTCTTTCTCTCTCTCTCTCTCTCTCTCTCATGTCCTGGCTATCATGTCATCTAAAGTCGGGCACACCGAATAACTGACATGTTTCCAAATGTCAGCTCTCAACATGTCATGGTACTAGGTTTTCTTCATCTCCTCATCACCCGCGTACTGAGGCACCAACAAGGCCCTTTCCCTAAACTTGGTGGTAATCTCTGCCAATGTCTCAGTAGTCTATCCCATATCCAAGAACTCTCTGGCTAGCTGGTGAATCTCCATATCTGGTGCACCTCGGCCCAGAATCTGGTCACAAAGTCTAACCAGGTCATAGCCTCAATGGTTGGAGCTCCCAACGTATCACTAACTGCCTCCCACTAGTCTTTAGCCTGCTTCCTCAAACACCCAGCATCAAACCTGACCTTTGACCCCTCAGGGTAGAAGCTCTTCATCTGTACATACTCCATGTCTGCAATCCATCTCCTGGCTAGAATAGGGTCTTTCAACCCATAGAAGTCTGGTGCACCGTATCCCCTAAAATCCTTGAAGGAGAGTGTGTGAGTCCCTGACTGGCGAGGTGCCATGTCACTCCTAAATTCCATAAGGCGATCTTCCATCAGCTAAATGATACCCTCCTTGATTTACCTGAAAATCATCGTTGTCGCCTCAAGGATGCATCTCGCAATCTCGAATGTAATGAACTCGTGCAATCTATCATCAATCGGCTCGGAACTCGTACCCGAACTTGACCCAGACCCTGAACCTCCTGCTCTGTTATGTGTCACAACTAGTCTAAAACAAAACACGCAATCATCAGGGTCATACATAACATTGAGAGGTTTCACACTCTGCCACTCTTTGCTCCCCGCAGCTCCCTAAGAGTCAACCATGGATCCTCTCCTTTCAGTAGTACGGGCCCATACTACCTTCCACATCTATCCGTACTTTTCCTTTGGTTTGCCTTGGTTTACCAAAGCCTCCTCCCATCTATGTATACGATTCACAATCAAATAATTCTTGATACTAATCTCATCCTTGGATTTCCCTAGGGTAATCTCCGACCCACACTCCACCATCAGTTGTATAAGAATTCCCTGCTATCTCTCCCTAACACGCTCGCGAATACCATTACATATCACTAAGACTAGATAATTCTTCGAATGAGTGGTCGTACCTTACAACGGTTGGACTCAGACAAGAGCTACGAAATAGGTCTAGACCCAACCTTCTAAAATTATTTAGTCGTCGTAATATGTAATTTAACGTGTTTGTTTACTAGTTAATGAAATCTAACTAGAACTCCTAAAATCACAAAGCAAGCAACATTCGAGCATTGAGTAACCACAACCAAGTATATCCTAATTAGGCCATCATATCACTGACTAACTAGTACTATCATGCAGTTCAATAAGCACATACAATATGCCTACAAGGCATCCTTCCTAGATCCTTAGCCCAAATCTACCATGCAGTTCACAAGCACATACAGTAGGAATATAAGACATCCTTCCTAGATTCTTAGCCCTAATCTAGCATGCAGTTCACATTTTCATACTTCATATCATAACATAAACATATGTGGTATCTTAGGGAAAACTTACTTGAGCTTGGATAATTGTATGCATCACATACCTTGTTCTTCATTTAAAACCCTTATTTTATTTTTTGAAAAAATATTTTTCTTGTAAAAGTCTCTCAAGCCCTCGATTTGAGTCCAAACACCCCCGAAGGTGTGTCTGAATCCCTCAAACCAAGGCTCTGATACCAACATGTAACCTCCCAAAATTTAAGACAAAAAGTTTCATTTTTAAATAAGTAATAAAGAAACCATTAGTATAAAAACATCCATTGTGGCATCCCATAACAAAGCCAAAATCTCAATAATCAAAACATGTCACAATAAAAAATCAACAGAGTATATGTCCCAAGAATCTCATATGTGGAAATCATGGTGTCATACGTTGCAATCATGTCGGCTCCTTTCACTTCGACGAAGAGTACCTGAAACCAAAACTGAAAATTGTAAGCACAAAAGCTTAATGAGTTCCCCCGATCATACCACATTATCATATATTTCCAGTCATATCTGGGTGTCCGACCTACCCTATCAGGCATATATGGATGCCTGCCCTACCCTACCAATCATATATGTATGCTCGACCTACCCTGCTAGGCATATCTGGGTGCCCGGCCTACCATCCGGTTTATTTCAAAAGTTTATGGGAACTATTTTACCCCTATCACTACCACATAATAACATAGCAATAAACACATAAATCATAACAGATAGGGGCATACCAGAAAATTATCATAAAGACAATCATCTCTACTATAAACAACTACTAGTGGGCTGACATTGGTGCCTTCGACCCACTCATATAGGAAGATAACTAATCTTGCAAAGCTGAATGCAAAATCTCACGGGAAGAATCTCTAGCGGTAGCTCTGATGATTCCTTGAGCTATCATTACCATAATAATACTTAATCAAAAACTAATAATCCTTCTTAGCATAAAATGACAATTTTACCCTTGATCTAATTGGGCCAATGTCTAAGGCCCAGCACCATAACATGAAAGGCCCCAAATCTAAATAGTCTTCCCAAACCCATTAGTGGCCCATCAATGGCCAAATTTTCTAAATTAGGCCCAACTCCTAAAATGGGCCATATTGTAAGCCCAACATACTCTTTGCCTAAAATAAATAATTTCGGATGGCCCAATATGACCCAAAAGGCCCCATACCACAAAACTCAATTCTAGGCTTAGAGGCCTTACTTCACAATGAGCCATGAGGCCCAACAATCCAGGCCCAAAAACCAATTTTCTTTACTTTGCATGCATACATGCTACGTACCTCGCAAGTACGCCTAGCATACGTTGACCTTGTCTAGAAATGGGAAGTTGACCCGATACACGCAATGTACCAGTGTACGCCAAACGTACTAGCCAACTTCGTTAAGACTCCTTTTGTGACTTAATCCACTAAGTCCTAACATCCAGATCATATATATAAGTCTTTTAAGACATCCTAATCCATAAAGTTACAAACTTTATGTCTTTGCATGCATAAATGGGGGTTAAAACATGATTCAAGTCCTTAAACAAAATTTGTGACCATCAAATATTTGCATGGTTGTGGCTTAACCATCAAGGTTTGATTTGTATAACTCTAAATGCTTGCAAGATCTCAAAAGGAAAGATCTTATGGTCTCGAACTACCAGGACATAATAAACCTCAACAATGGAGTCAAAATAACCCATAAACACCCTAACACTACCACTAAATATGCAATGGTCAAGTTTAAAGCTTGATACCTCAAATGAGTCAGAAATGGTGCTAATCCCCTGGATCAACAAGCTCTCTTCAAGTCCTTGCTCCTTCAAACTTCTTTCTCTTCAAAATCACCAAAACAATACCAAAATGCTCTCAAATGGCTACAAAATCACAAGAACACACAAATATGGATTAGTGTTTTTGTGAGAGTTTCTTAAATGTGAGAGGGATCCTAGACTAAGGGCATAAGGTTCTATATATAGGGATCAAACCCTAAATTTTAGGGTTTTAGAGACTGCATGCTTATGATGGGCGTACCCTTTGGTACTGTAACGCCCGTGTTTCTGGGCTTGCCATTTTTAGCAATGTAATAGTCTAGGTTAACCTTGTAACTCAACTTGAAATAATAAGAATGTATTATTTGTGAATTATGTGAATTATGTGATTTATGTGTGTATTTTCTTAATTTTTATAATTTAATGAATTAAGAATAAAATAAGCGTCAAAATTAAAGTGTGAGATAAGCCCGACATCTTTGCATAAAGTTTTAGTGGTCGAAACAAGGATTTCGGAGATATAAGGAATGCCAAAATCCGAGTTATAACGAAGAAGTTATGACCTGTCGAAATTTTGCGACAGAACCGACACGATGCCGAGTGACGTAAAAATATGAATCTAAGATAGAGCGATATTTAGCCTTAGCGATCTAAGCGAAAGTCGTAGATTTCATTAAACCAAGAGCGTGCATAAAAGGAACACCCAAATCTGACTTCGTATGAGGAAGTTATGATTTTCTGAAGTTTCGACTTAGCAGTATGCAGCCCGAATACTCGATTTGAGATCGAGTGGTTTTTAGCCGAAAAAATCTAAATTAGAATTGAAGATCTTGTTGTTAGTAGCGAAACAATGAAAAGTTAGGCGAGAACGGACGTCAGACGAAGAAGTTATGAATTTATAACGAAATTTTTCTATCCCGGCCTTCTAAAAATAAATAATAAAAATAAAATTCAAAATTAGCCGACGGAGTCTAAATGAAAGTTGTAGAGTATGGTCTGACCTTCGCGTGGATATAAAGAACGTCAAAAACGGAGCTCGTATGTGAAAGTTACGCAATTTAGAAGTTCGACGAGTCAATTACGCCCAGTGTACTCAGTCGGATGCAACTTGTCTGACCAACACTCGAGTGCCACCAGTCGACGCACGCAGTGACGTCAAAGTACGCCCCGCGTACTGAGTACGCCCTGCGTAATTTGAGATTACGCCCCGCGTAATCCCAGACCCAGCAGCCTATAAATAGAACTCGAATTCAGCCATTTTCTCTTGTTCAAACTCTTCCCTCTCTCTAAGTTTTGCCTCGTTTTGCGTGCCGTTTATACCCTAAAGCCCCAGTAATATTCCCAAGCCCCGAAGCAAGATCCGAAGCCCCGAGGATCCCGAAGAGCGTTATTCCCGAGCCGAAACGCTGCCCGCGAGGAGCCCGGTTTTGTGAAGATATTCCAGATCTACGGAGAAACACCTCTTCTGCAAACCGTAGTGCTGCCCGATCATCTTCTGATCAAGTGAGTGTGTAGTTATTTTCATTCCAACGCAATATTATGAAGTATTTCCTATAAAATACGTGTTATGTGTATATATTTGGTTGTTATACGTGTGAGTGTATATTCACTCTCTTCTATCTTATAGATCTGATGTATTCTCTATGAAATACGTGTTATGTGTGTATGCCTCATCTGTTATGTGGAGCATGTATTGCTTAAAGCATGTTATACAGGTTTTTAAACAATGTATAAAAATGTATATTTTTATCTACTAATATGTTGGGTAGAACATGGGAAGGTAATTGGTGTGTAATAAACAGATGAGAGGCCTCGGTGTTATTGGTGTTATTCTAGTCATTCAGCAGAGTATGGATGACGACCACGGACTATTCTAGACTGTCCTGTGGAACACTAGCAGGCTCATTACCTGTAGGTGTTGTGAACGACGTGTTCACCGGTGTACTCTATCCCCCACATGGTTGCCTTTAGGACACTTAATGTTGAGGAAGCCCCTCTGCAGTAATGTCCATCCCGATGAAAAATCCTGAAATAGGTTCCTTATAATAGACGTTATTTTTAGGAACGTAAGGTGAGGATAACGGGAATGGGTAATCGGGTTTATTATTGATTGTTGAAATTAAATATAATTATTGTGGGTTGAAAACCCTATATGCTCACCAGGCTCCCAAGCCCGACCCACTCAATTGATTTATTTTACAGGAAGTGGCGCAAGAGCTTAAGATGGGCGAACATCAAGTTGGTTTGTTTACAAGTCTGTATATGTATATATTTGTTGAATGACTTGTAATGCTATCGTTTATGCTTTATGATCTGTATCGGAACATGACATCCCGACTTTTGATTGTGAAATGAAATCATATTTCTTTATGAAATGTTCTGATAAATATCTATTTTATCATGTTTTGTTTTTGGGAATAAATTCCGCATCTCTTTTAAAATTAAAAGGATTTACTCTGAAAATTATTTTAAAAAGCATAAATAAAATCAGTCTTTTCTGGCCGAGATTTTGGGGATGTCACAGTTGGTATCAGAGCATTAGTTTAAGCGAACTAGGAATTTGTAGGATTTCTAGACTTAAACTTAGGATGCTAAGTGGAGATTGCGAGGTGTGTGTCTGTTGGATTTTAGACACAAGCACTAGTTTATTTTAGGAAAGTTGCCTAAAATGCTTTTATGTGTAAATTTTATATGTTGCCATACATGATATTAATTGTTCGGATCTACGGTTTGTTGCCAACCGGATCTGAAGGTTTATGTGTTTAGGATTCTAAGTGTATATGTACGATATTAGAACTAGCATGTAATCCTTTGGAGTAATAAGGTGAAATTATTCGGTGTATAGATCAAAATGGTGAGAACAAGAAGCGGAGTTGGAAATGCTAATGAAAACAGGAATCAACCGCCTGTAATCGAGCAAGTACCTGTCGTAGCTGCTGCACCTGAGCCGATAACAATGGCTGGTGTACAAATGATGATTCAAATGATGTTAGATCGTCAGATGGAAGAAACAAGACGCCTGCTTAGGCAGAATCGTGAAGAACCGTCAATTCAAGCCGAAGAGCCCGAGGAGAATGGAGGGCAGTCTGAAGGAGAAAACTTTAGTGGGATCATTGGTCAAGACGAACAACCAGTGGTTAGACGCAATAACCAGTATGGAGGAAATGATGGTCGTGGGTGCAAGTATAAGGATTTCATGGCATCCAAACCACCATGCCTATCCGGAATCCCGATGCCGGTGCAAGTTATGGACTGGGTCTCCGAAATGGAGACTATGTTTGAAAGTTGCGAATGCAGCAACAGGCAGAAGACCGCTCTTGCGATCCCTCTGCTAAAATCTGGTGTGTTGAGTTGGTGGAAGCTGTTAGCTGACTCTATGCCCAAGGGAGAAGCAAGCAAAATGTATTGGGAAGACTTTCTGGAACAACTAAAACTGTAATACTGCTCCGAGCAGGACCTTCTGGAAATCAGTAATGAGTTTCAGAATTTGAAGAAAGGGAAATTGAGCGTTACTGAATACGCTACAAGTTTCACGGAAAAGATGAAGTTTATCCCATATTTGGTGCCTACAGAACTCTCTAAGGTCAACAAGTTTACCCTTGGACTACCAGCGGACTATGGTCCAATGGTTAAGCAAGCAACCACATTGAAAGCCGCCATCTGGGCTGCTAGAAATGTTGAGACCCAGATCAGGGAAAAAGGTCTAGAAAGGTTAGAGGTTGGTGAGAAAAGGAAAATCGATGGATTTTCAGGGTCCAGCAAGAAAAGTAAATTCTCGAAGTCTAGTTCGAGAGGAAGTGGAGGAAAGGTAGAGGCGAAATGGTGCGACAAGTGCAAGAAGAAGCATCATGGGAAGTGTGGCGGGGAAAACACATGCTTCAAATGTGGAAAGCCAGGGCATTATGCCAACGCATTCATTTTCACCAAGAATGTTTGTTATGGTTGCGGTGAGGAGGTGCACATCTCAAGAGATTGTACGAAAAAGAAGGAAGCAGCAAGACCCAACATTCCACCAAAGCCAAAGGCGAGAGCATTCCAGATGACACTGGAAGCTGCTAAAGATGAAGCTGATGTCGCTTCAGGTACCTTTCTTGTTAACAAATTGTCTGCCCAAATTTTATTTGATTCTGGAGCCAACTACTCCTTTATATCGCATGAATTTGGTAGAAAACTAGCTTTGCCTATTGTGAGACTAGATAATGCTTTATTAGTCGAAGTTGCTAGTGGAAAGATTGTACCTGTTAGCCATCGTATGAAAAACATTTTAATTGATTTGAATGGGAATAAGTTCCATGATGAATTATTACCTATAGAACTTAATGGTTTCGACATCGTTTTGGGAATGGATTGGCTTAGTGCCAATGATGCCGAAATTTTATGCAAGAAGAAAATAGTGAAAGTGAATTCGCCTGGAAAGGAATCGTTTATGGTGTATGGAGATAAACGCAGAGTAAATTCTGGAATCATTTCTCTAATGAAAGCCAGAAAATGTTTGACCAAGGGGTGTACATCATACTTAGCATTCGTGATCGATGCTAAGAAGGAAAAGAAGGTGATGCAAAATATTCCTGTTGTGTGTGATTATCCGGAAGTATTTCCCGAAGATCTTCCTGGATTACCGCCCGATCGACAAGTACAATTTCGTATTGACTTGTTGCCCGGAACAACGCCAATTGCAAAAGCACCTTATCGATTAGCACCGACGGAGATGAAGGAGCTGATGATGCAACTTCAGGAGTTATTGGACAAAGGTTTCATTAGACCTAGTTCATCACCCTGGGGAGCTCCGGTGTTATTCGTAAAGAAGAAAGATGGAAGCATGAGGATGTGCATTGATTATCGAGAGCTGAATAAGGCAACAATAAAGAATAGATATCCGTTGCCGAGGATTGATGACCTATTCGATCAGCTACAAGGTTCAAGTTATTTCTCAAAGATCGACTTGAGGTCAGGATATCATCAGCTAAAAGTAAGAGAGCAGGATATAGAGAAGACTGCATTCAGAACCCGATATGGACACTATGAGTTTTTGGTTATGTCGTTTGGACTAACCAATGCTCCAGCAGCATTCATGGATTTAATGAACAGGGTTTGTAATCCGTTCCTTGATAAATCTGTGATAGTGTTCATTGATGACATTCTGATTTATTCAAAAAGCCAAGAGGAGCATGGCAGACACTTGCGAGAAGTTTTGGAAGTCTTGAAGAATGAGAAGCTGTATGCGAAGTTCTCCAAATGTGATTTTTGGATTCGAGAAGTCCAATTCTTGGGTCACGTGGTCAACCAAGAAGGTATAATGGTTGATCCAGCAAAGATTGAAGCTGTAATGAAGTGGGAACAACCAAAAAGTCCCACGGAGATTCGAAGCTTTTTAGGATTAGCCGGATATTACCGAAGGTTTGTTGGGTTTTGAGCAATCTAACACTTCCTAAGTGTGCATGCAACCCTAATAAACCTTGGATCTATGTTTGTCTAAATACATGCAAAATAATAATTTTCCAAGGTTTATAACCTATCTAACATGGCATGGGGAACATTTCAACATAAAAGAGTTAGAAGAGATTACATACCTTTTGGTGAGTTGGGTTCTTAGGAGTTTGAGGGCCAAGCACCAATAGTGTGAATGCCTCAAATGGAATCACAAACACCACAAACTCTTGGAAAACTTTGAGAGAGTATACACCTTGTATAGAAATCGGCCACACACATGCACACACACACTAGATCACTAGTTTTCTCTTAGGCTTCATTTCATGCTCCATAAGCATGCTTATATAGTGTGCATGGTTAGGGTGAAACCCTAATAACCCATGTCTTTTCCTTTTCCAAGGATCCATGGGTTAAAAGCTCCATGGATCATCCATGGACTTCCACATAAGCCTAGCCCATTAACAAATGAGTATTAGCCCACACTATATAAAAACAAATAGCCCATAATTTAATTAGTATTCCTTTTAATCTCTAAATTAATCCATAATTAATTTAAGACTAAAACTAATTAAATAACGTAACTTCATATTAATATATTATAACTCATAATATATTAATAAACATATGTGTATAACTCTCATAAAATTATCCATAATAGTTTGGATGAGATGCAACCCAAATGGACCATGCCGGTCGGGTCAAGTACATACCAAATAAGTTATGGACTTAGACACCTTATCCAACAGACTCCCACTTGGATAAGTCTAATAACTATATTTGCCTATAACTTCAGGAACCAACCAACAATCGTATCTCTCGAAAACTCCCTCGAACAATGAAGACTCTGTCGAACTATGAAGCGCCATTTTAGATAAGTGATCACATAATCCTCTGTTCTCATGATATCAGCCGGACAAACACATGGAACTATGTCTTGCTTATTGTCTAGCAGTTGTTTCTCGATTTTCCGATTTGTTTGACGAAGAACTTCACTGAACACATCGATTTAGTTCTGACCAGGCCTGGTACATGGGTCAACACAAAATCATCGAGGGGCCCGGATATCGCTTCTATTTCTAGAAGGAACAGATAAACTTCGACTGATATGCTTGTTCTATTACTTATTGAATTGTACACAAAGGCACGTTTTATAACATCAAGTTACTGATGCGTTTACGTGCAATCAATGCACAACCAACTCATAGGTAACAACTCATATCTCTAGGTTTAAAGATTTATATGATGTTATCGTCTCACGATCACTCGAGATAAATTCCATGAAGTGATACAAGTGAGCGTGGGTTTATACCAATACTCATAACTTATGAGTACTCATGAATGTTGCAGCAACCATTGCCATGTCTAAACACCTTTAAGGCATCTACAAACCCAATTCATGACAATCTTGATTCATACCTACTTCCGACGTATGATCGATTGTGGAGGTTTGAATAAATTAATTATTCTGGAAGTCAAAACATGCAAAACTGAAACAATAGTAAATAATTGACAATGATAGTAACACTTTACTCATAAATAAATCACAAATTTTATTCATCATCAAACGTCGATTACATTTTACAAGTTTCAGGAAAACTATCTAATCTGTAAAACTAATATCGTCCCTCAGCCCGATGCGTCTCGCATGCTGAAAATGCTTAACCCTCGTCAGTCCCTTCGTAAGGGGATCTGCAGGATTCTCATCTGACGATATCCTCCTTGTCACAAGGAGTCCTTCTTCAATCTTGTGTCTTATGAAGTGATATTTTCTGTCAATGTGTCGGGATCTGCCATGATCTCTTGGTTCCTTGGCTAAGATAACCGCAGCATTGTTGTCACAGAAAATCTCTATAGGTTCCTTAATAGCTGGTACAACTCTAAGGTCTCCGATGAAGTTCTTTAGCCATATCGCCTCCTTCGCTGCTTCACTCGCTGCTATATACTCTGATTCACAAGTCGAATCAGCCACCGTCTCCTGCTTGGAACTCTTCCAAGAAATTTCCCCTCCGTTTAAGGTAAAGATCCAGCCTGACTGAGAGCGGAAATTATCCCTATCAGTCTGAAAACCAGCATCACTATACCCTAATATTCTCAAGTCATCACTGCCACCAAGGGTAAGGATCCAATCCTTAGTCCTCCGCAGGTACTTGAGAATGTTCTTTACCGCGGTCCAATGAGCCTTGCCAGGGTTCCCCTGATACCTGCTGACCATGCTCAAAGCAAATGCCACATCAGGACGGGTACAAGTCATAGCATACATGATCGAGCCAACTGCGGAAGCATATGGTAATTGGCTCATCTCAGCTATCTCTGCCTCTGTACTCGGACTCTGAGTCTTACTCAGTTTGGTATTGCTTTGGATCGGTAAATCTCCTTTCTTGGAATTCTCCATGTTGAACCTTTTCAACACCTTATCCAAGTAGATACTCTGACTAAGTCCAATTAGTCTTCTACTCATTTCTCTTAATATCCTCATCCCTAGGATATATGTAGCCTCCCCTAGGTCCTTCATAGCAAAGCACTTCCCAAGCCAGGACTTAACCTCCTGCAAGGTTGGGGTGTCATTTCCTATGAGTAGTATGTCATCCACATACAGTACCAAGAAGCTAACTATACTCCCACTAGCTCTGACATACACGCAAGACTCATCTTCGCTTCTCAAGAAGCCAAACTCTTTTACCTTCTCATCAAAACAAAGATTCCAGCTACGAGATGCTTGTTTTAATCCATAAATGGATTTCTCAAGCTTGCATACTCTATTAGGGTACTCTGCATTGACAAAACCCTCTGGCTGATTCATGTACACATCCTCAGCCAACTTTCCATTAAGGAAAGCAGTTTTGACATCCATTTGCCATATTTCATAATCATGAAATGCTGCAATGGCTAACATAACCCTAATAGACTTAATCTTTGCTACCGGCGAGAAGGTTTCATCATAATCAACACCTTGAGTTTGAGTAAAACCCTTCGCAACCAGTCGAGCCTTATAAGTATGCACTTTTCCTTCCATGTTTGTCTTTTTTTGAAGATCCATTTGCACCCGACTGTTTTACGGCCTGGTACATTGTCAACCAAGTTCCAAACTTGATTGTCATACATGGACTGTATCTCGCTGTCCATAGCCTCCTTCCATTTAGCAGACTCCGGGCCTGCCATGGCTTCCTTAACACTGCTAGGTTCATCCAGATTTACTAGTGTACTATCACTAATAAACGTATCACCTTCCGTAGTAATATGAAAACCATAATAAAACGAAGGTGTGTTCCTAACCCGTGTGGAACGTCTCGGAGGTACAGACTCGTCAGCTGGATCAACAGGAGTTTCTTCCTCAGGTTGATTGCTAGTGTCTGAGGTTCCTTCACCAATTGATTCTTGAATTTCTTCAAGATCGATCTGCCTCCCACTGTCTCCTTGGCTTATAAATTCTTTCTCGCGAAAGATCCCTCTTCGTGCTACAAAGACCACATTCTCACTGGGTCTGTAGAAAAGGTAACCGAAGGATTTCTGTGGGTAGCCGATGAAAATACACCTTTCACTTCGGGCTTCAAGCTTATCATGAGTTTCACGCCTCACGAAGGCTTCGCAACCCCAAATTTTGATGTGGTCCAAATTGGGAACCTTCCCAGTCCACATCTCATGAGGTGTTTTGGTAACCTTCTTTGTAGGGACTAGATTAAGGATATGGGCGGCAGTCTCTAAGGCATACCCCCAAGAAGAGATTGGTAACGAAACTCGACTCATCATAGAGCGAACCATGTCCCACAAGGTACGATTACGCCTCTCAGCTACACCATTCAGCTGTGGTGTCCTGGGAGGAGTCAATTGTGAGACAATCCCACACTCCTTAAGATAGTCAAGGAACTCGGTACTAAGATACTCACCACCTCGATTGGATCGAAGTATCTTAATGTTCCTGCCCAATTGATTTTCTACTTCCTGCTTGAATTCCTTAAACCTTTCAAAGGTTTCGGACTTATGTTTGATTAAGTAGACATACCCATATCTACTATAATCATCAATAAAAGTCACATAATACCGATTAGCGTCCCTTGTGGCGGTTTTGAATGGCCCACATACATCAGTATGTATTAGGTCCAACAAACCTTCACCCCTCTCACATGTTCCAGTGAAGGGTGATTTTGTCATTTTTCCAAGTAGACAAGATTCACAACTATCATCTGATTTGAGGTCAAATGATTCCAAGACTCCACTCTTTTGGAGTTGGCCTATGCGTTTCTTGTTTACATGTCCAAGATGACAATGCCACAATGATGCTTTATCTAGGCTAGTAGAAGAATCAATATACAACACATTATTTCCTAAGTTGTCTACAATCGACACAGTTTCATACACACCATCACAAGGTAATGCTTTAAAATAAAACACATTATTAAAGAAAGCATTAATACCACCACATTCATTATCAAACGAAAAGGTAAAACCTTGTTTGTACAAAGCATGAAAAGAAATAATATTCCTCGCCATTTCAGACGAGTACACACATTTATTCAAATCTAATTTTAACCCATTATTAAGCAACAAAGTATAAACTCCAATCTTGGAAACAGGTGAAGCCTTCCTATTCCCCATGATTAAGTTTATCTTCCCGTGCTCCACATCCTCACTTCTTCTTAGGCCCTGCAAATCAGAACATATGTGAATACCACATCCTGTATCAAGCACCCAAGAGTTAGAATATGTTGAGTAATTAGACAATATAGTGTAAATACCTGCATAGGTGGGTTTCACTTTCCCATCCTTTAGATCCTGCAAGTACTTAGGGCAGTTTCACTTCCAGTGTGCCTTTTCATGGCAATAAAAGCATTCAGCATCCTTTAGAATGGCAGAAGGAGTGACAGAACCGTTCTTAGTCTTTGACGAGGAGCCTTCAAGAGACTTTCCCTTGGTACCCTTCGAAGGGTGCTTCCTCTTTTTCCCTTTGCCTTGCCCAATAGCTAAAACAGGGGTAGAAGTTGGAGTAGGAGTAGTAGAGGTAACAACCGCTTTACCCTTAAGACCGGTTTCCGCGGTCTTCAAGAGTCCTTGAAGCTTGCTGAGGGTAACTTCCTCCTTGTTCATATGATATGTCATTCGAAAATGATCATAACAAGAAGGTAAGGAGTGCAAAATGATGTCAATCGCCAACTCCTCGGGGATGTTAACATTCAGCTTCAGCAAACGGTCCACATACCTTTGCATCTTTTGCATGTGGCCCGTGACGGATTCACCGTTCTTCATGCGGGTAGTTATTATGGAGGAGATTATTTCATACCGCTCCTGACGAGCACTCTGATGATACCTTTCCATCAGGTCTTGGTGCATCTCAAAAGGGTAGAAATCTTCATACGACTTTTGGAGCTCGGCTGTCATCGTGGCCATCATGATACATGCCACCTTAGTAGCATCTCTCTCATGAGTCCTGAATTCAGCGATCTCCTCAGGAGTAGCAGTAGACTCATCAAGTTCTTTTAACTCCTTATCGAGGACATATTCCTTGTCCTCGTAACGAGTAACCATCCTGATGTTCCTAATCCAATCCATGAAGTTGGAACCATCAAAGATGACCCTCCCACAAAGATTCATGAGAGAGAAAGAACCAGTTGGGTTAGAGCCTGAAGCATTAGTGTTGGAAGACATCTGAAAGAAGAAAGTTTAGATTAGATATTTAGGATCCTTAATAAGACACCCAAATGTAATATTAAGGCTAGGATCCAATCACAATATATTACACTTAGAAGAGGGATGTCGTAATCTAAGTAATAATATATTTGAAAGGTAGGCGAATGACGATTCACCAATTTCCACCATGAAAACGAAATGATTTATTAGGTTTAATTGGATTTGAAATTCCTAGATTCTTTTGAGATTCATTGAACTTTTCAATGGCATGTTTCAATCTCGATTGTGCCCTTCAAGTTTTGTGACTGGGATGCCGAGGATCACAAAACAAGGTGTGAATAACCATGCTAATTCACTTGGTACTCTTAATATTATCACCTAATCAATGTGCCGGTTAACCACACACGCTCCATTGATCTATGACAACATCAAGTTACCCTTCGTGATCCTTACTAGTCCTAGTTAGTGTGCCGGTTAACCACACACGCTCCACTAACGACTTGGTAAGGTACAAAGTGTGAATTCCATGGATTAGCACCATGTTCACATTTTCCTAAAATAACTAAGATTGGGAATTAAAAGAGTTTAGTTATTTTATAATATTCATTATACTTTTAATGAGGATTTAAAGTCATTGTTCTACCCGTTCGGCTAACGACCCTCCACCGATCAAGCAAGCGGTGGGTGAGAGTATACACCCATTAAGTCGCCATTTTATAGGCAACAACCTTATACCCACCTTATAGACCGGTTTCGTGAATGAGGCCTACTAACGGTAAAACGACTTATTCTTATACATATATATATAATAATTAACCATTAATGTTATAAATAGTATAAGGGTTGAATTGTAACTATTAAAACTCTAAGGTTTGGAATTAAAGTTTATTAAAGTGTGTGAAACTTTACAAATTCCAAAACTTGAGGGCAAGTTTTGTAACTTTGCAAAACTCTTCATTTCATAACTTATGAATTAAAGGTTCATAAAAATGAAGACTCTTCATTTTCATGTAACTTATGTGTTTTAAGTGTGTGTTAAATGAAAGTGACCTTTGGTAATCCATAACTTGAGGACAAATTATGGACTCCATTAAAACACATAAATGATCAAGAATTAATTCTAAACAATTCAGCAAATAATTCCTATCATTTTCTAAATTCATAAGAACATGAACATGATCATCAAAAATTCAAGAATTATATGAACACATAAAATCATGGAATTTTGATATATGCTATTGTAAATGGATTAGAACAATCATTACACCAACTAAAATAAGTTTTATAACACCAAAACAATTTAGGGTAATGTTTCTAGTCCATTTCCAGCAGCAAAAGTCGAGATTCTGCATTCTTTCGATCCTACTCGTCGAGTGCACGAACTTACTCGCCGAGTAGGTTGAAGTTTGCCTTGGACTCGGCGAGTCCCCCCAATGGACTCGGCGAGTCTACCATGCAGACAGCAACGATTTCGACTTTTTTCAATATTTTGCATCAAGTATCAAACAAGCAAGCCTAGGCTCTGATACCACTGTTGGGTTTTGAGCAATCTAACACTTCCTAAGTGTGCATGCAACCCTAATAAACCTTGGATCTATGTTTGTCTAAATACATGCAAAATAATAATTTTCCAAGGTTTATAACCTATCTAACATGGCATGGGGAACATTTCAACATAAAAGAGTTAGAAGAGATTACATACCTTTTGGTGAGTTGGGTTCTTAGGAGTTTGAGGGCCAAGCACCAATAGTGTGAATGCCTCAAATGGAATCACAAACACCACAAACTCTTGGAAAACTTTGAGAGAGTATACACCTTGTATAGAAATCGGCCACACACATGCACACACACACACACTAGATCACTAGTTTTCTCTTAGGCTTCATTTCATGCTCCATAAGCATGCTTATATAGTGTGCATGGTTAGGGTGAAACCCTAATAACCCATGTCTTTTCCTTTTCCAAGGATCCATGGGTTAAAAGCTCCATGGATCATCCATGGACTTCCACATAAGCCTAGCCCATTAACAAATGAGTATTAGCCCACACTATATAAAAACAAATAGCCCATAATTTAATTAGTATTCCTTTTAATCTCTAAATTAATCCATAATTAATTTAAGACTAAAACTAATTAAATAACGTAACTTCATATTAATATATTATAACTCATAATATATTAATAAACATATGTGTATAACTCTCATAAAATTATCCATAATAGTTTGGATGAGATGCAACCCAAATGGACCATGCCGGTCGGGTCAAGTATATACCAAATAAGTTATGGACTTAGACACCTTATCCAACAAGGTTTATCCAAGGCTTTTCTTCGATTGCTAGTCCATTAACAGCTTTGACCCACAAAGGAGCTACTTATGCTTGGAGTGATAAGCATAAAGAAGCATTCGAGAAGCTAAAGAAGAAACTTTGCGAGGCACCGATACTTTCTCTACCTGATGGAGTTGAAGACTTCGCTGTTTATAGCGATGCGTCTGGTGTTGGATTGGGTTGTGTTTTGACCCAAAGAGATAAGGTGATCGCGTATGCATCTCGACAGCTGAAAGAGCATGAAAAGAACTACCTGACTCATGATTTGGAGTTGGCAGCGGTAGTTTTCGCTCTGAAAATATGGAGGCATTACCTCTATGGCACGAAGTGCAAACTTTTCACTGATCATAAGAGTCTCCAATATCTCTTTAGTCAGAAAGAATTGAATATGAGGCAACGATGCTAGCTAGAACTACTTAAAGACTACGACTGTGAGATACTTTACCACCCCGGTAAAGCTAATGTTGTCGCTGATGTTCTCAGTCGGAAAGTCAATCTTGAAAAGAGAAGGCCAAGAGCGTTGAGAATTGAAGTTGTCTCAACCATTTTGGAAAGTATAAAGAAAGCTCAATAGGAAGCTTCAGAGAAGAATGACCGAAAGGAGGAACGTTTGGGCAAAACGTTGGTGTTCGGTGTAAACAGTCACGGACTAAAGGTGTTCCAAGATTGGATTTGGATACCTAAGACAGGAGGAGTCAGAGATCTTCTGATGGAAGAAGCTCACAAGACCATGTACTCAATTCATCCCGGTAGCACTAAAATGTATAGGGACCTGAAACCCTATTATTGGTGACCGACGATGAAGCTCGACATTGCGAAGTATGTGGCCGAGTGTGTGACTTGTGCAAGAGTCAAGGCACAACATCAGAAACCGTACGGGAGTTTAGAACCATTGCCTGTGCCTATGGGTAAGTGGGAAGACATTACTATGGATTTTGTCACCAAACTGCCCAGAACAAAGAATGGTCATGACATGATTTGGGTGGTCGTCGATCGATTCACTAAGAGTGCGCATTTCATAGCAGCCAATGAGAAATGGTCTATGGAAAAGCTTGCGAATTCTTACGTGAAGGAAATTGTGAGACTTCACGGTGTTCTGCTAACAATTGTGTCAGATCGTGATAGTCGTTTCACCTCAAGATTTTGGAAAAGTCTACAAGAGGAATTGGGTACCAAGTTGTGTTTAAGTACAGCTTACCATCCGCAGACTGATGGTCAGAGCGAACGGACAATACAAACACTTGAAGATATGTTAAGAGCGTGTACCTTGGAATTCCTAGGTAATTGGGATGAACATTTACCTTTGGTAGAATTTTCCAATAATAATATTTTTCACTCGAGCATAAAGATGGCACCTTATCAAGCTTTGTATGGACAGAAGTGTCGTACGCCATCTTGTTGGCTTGAGGCTGGGGAAAAGCAGTTTATGGGGCTGGAGATAGTCCATCAAACTGCTGAAAAGTTGAAAATAATTAGGGAGAGAATGTTAGCAGCTCAGGATCGTCAAAAGAGTTATGCTGACAAAAAGCGAAGACCGATGACTTTTGAAGTTGGAGATTTGGTTTTGCTTAAAGTCTCGCCGTGGAAGGGACTTATAAGATTTGGAAAAAGGGGAAAGTTAAGTCCAAGGTTTATTGGACCGTTTAAAGTTCTTCAGAGGATTGGGAACCAAGCTTACAAGCTCGAACTACCAGAAGAACTGAATAGAATTCATAACACTTTCCATGTGTGTTATTTGAGGAAGTTCACGGGAGAAGTTCCCGACATAATTCCACTTTCAGAGTTGAGGATCGATGAGAACAAAAGGTTGATTGAGGAACCGGAGGCAATTGTTGACCGAAAGACTAAGAAATTGTGACGTAAGATGGTGGAGTTAGTGCTTGTCCGATTGAAACACACAAATGGGCCAAATCTCACCTGGGAGACGGAGAGTGACATGATGAGTCGCTATCCGCATTTGTTTGCTGGTGTGTGATTCCGGGGACGGAATCATTCTAAGGTGGAGAGAATTGTAACGCCCGTGTTTCTGGGCTTGCCATTTTTAGCAATGTAATAGTCTAAGTTAACCTTGTAACTCAACTTAAAATAATAAGAATGTATTATTTGTGAATTATGTGAATTATGTGATTTATGTGTGTATTTTCTTAATTTTTATAATTTAATGAATTAAGAATAAAATAAGCGTCAAAATTAAAGTGTGAGATAAGCCCGACATCTTTGCATAAACTTTTAGTGGTCGAAACAAGGATTCCGGAGATATAAGGAATGCCAAAATCCGAGTTATAACGAAGAAGTTATGACCTGTCGAAATTTTGCGACAGAACCGACACGATGCCGACTGACGTAAAAATATGAATTTAAGATAGAGCGATATTTAGCCTTAGCGATCTAAATGAAAGTCGTAGATTTCGTTAAACCGAGAGCGTGCATAAAAGGAACGCCCAAATCTGACTTCGTATGAGGAAGTTATGATTTTCTGAAGTTTCGACTTAGCAGTATGCAGCCCGAATACTCGATTTGAGATCGAGCGGTTTTTAGCCGAAACAATCTAAATTAGAATCGAAGATCTTGTTGTTAGTAGCGAAACAATGAACGTCAGACGAAGAAGTTATGAATTTATAACGAAGTTTTTCTATCCCGGCCTTCTAAAAATAAATAATAAAAATAAAATTCAAAATTAGCCGACGGAGTCTAAATGAAAGTTGTAGAGTATGGTCTGACCTTCGCGTGGATATAAAGAACGTCGAAAACGGAGCTCGTATGTGAAAGTTACGCAATTTAGAAGTTCGACGAGTCAATTACGCACAGCTTAATTTGAGTACGCCCAGCGTACTCAGTCGGATGCAACTTGTCTGACCAACACTCGAGTGCCACCAGTCGACGCACGCAGTGAGGTCAAAGTACGCCCCGCGTAACGCGAGTACGCCCCGCGTACTGAGTACGCCCTGCATAATCCCAGACCCAGCAGCCTATAAATAGAACTCGAATTCAGCCATTTTCTCTTGTTCAAACTCTTCCCTCTCTCTAAGTTTTGCCTCGTTTTGTGTGCCGTTTATACCCCAAAGCCCTAGTAATATTCCCAAGCCCCGAAGCAAGATCCGAAGCCCCGAGGATCCTGAAGAGCGTTATTCCCGAGCCGAAACGCTGCCCGCGAGGAGCCCGGTTTTGTGAAGATCTTCCAGATCTACGGAGAAACACCTCTTCTGCAAGCCGTAGTGCTGCCCGATCATCTTCTGATCAAGTGAGTGTGTAGTTATTTTCATTCCAACGCAATATTATGAAGTATTTCCTATAAAATACATGTTATGTGTATATATTTGGTTGTTATACGTGTGAGTGTATATTCACTCTCTTCTATCTTATAGATCTGATGTATTCTCTATGAAATACGTGTTATGTGTGTATGCCTCATCTGTTATGTGGAATATGTATTGCTTAAAGCATGTTATACAGGTTTTTAAACAATGTATAAAAATGTATATTTTTATCTACTAATATGTTGGGTAGAACATGGGTAGGTAATTGGTGTGTAATAAACAGATGAGAGGCCTCGGTGTTATTGGTGTTATTCTAGTCATTCAGCAGAGTATGGATGACGACCACGGACTATTCTAGACTGTCCTGTGGAACACTAGCAGGCTCATTACCTATAGGTGTTGTGAACGACGTGTTCACCGGTGTACTCTATCCCCCACATGGTTGCCTTTAGGACACTTAATGTTGAGGAAGCCCCTCTGCAGTAATGTCCATCCCGATGAAAAATCCTGAAATAGGTTCCTTAATGATCTGTATCGGAACATGACATCCCGACTTTTGATTGTGAAATGAAATCATATTTCTTTATGAAATGTTCTGATAAATATCTATTTTATCATGTTTTGTTTTTGGGAATAAATTCCGCATCTCTTTTAAAATTAAAAGGATTTACTATGAAAATTATTTTAAAAAGCATAAATGAAATCGGTCTTTTCTGGCCGAGATTTTGGGGTTGTCACAGGTACACTGCGCGTGCGTGCATGGAATCTGTGTCCTTATCTCTTGAGTACGCTAAGTGTACGTTGCATGGTATGTCCCACGTACGACACTTCCTCAATCCAATCACAAGGGCCCAATGGTTTAAGTCCAAACCAATTTAATTCATTAACCTTATATGAATATAAATAATACCTTATAGGTGTTGGAAGTTACAAGATGGAACAAATAAATCCAGTTGTATGGGTTAAGACACGATAAGTCTGCTAGTGTAAATTCAAAAATTGAACTCCCAATGCCTAGAGCAGCTTTGAAATGAACATTAATGAAACTCTCAGTTTCAATCAAGCCAAAAACTTTCACAGTTGTTATCTTCTTTGAACTTCAGGTTTGATGTCGAGGCTTCCAATGCTTGAGATAAAACGAGAAAATCACTTGATTAACATCATTGTATGAAAGTGGAGCTTTTTCGATCTTTTGAAACTACTAAACAGGAACGCCTTCAAAGTTATTGGAAGGTCAAGTTGAGAATCCGAAGTGTTCTCCAACTTAAACGAAACAATTGGCTCCAACCAGTAAACACTTGGTTTATTGATAGCTTCATTCATAATTCACTCCATAGACCAGGGAGGAAAGATAGACTTTTGGGTTTCCAGAGTAACTTGGGCATCACGAGCCTCTCCTTCAACTGCTTCATCTTCTTTGGCAATTCGCAGATTTTCATCAAGCTCTTTATCACGAGACTTTCATTTGAGTTGAACCTCTTCCGATAAGTCTTCTTCATCAACACCATCATCAATCATCTTGCTTTTTCTTTCGATCCTGAAGCTTCATTACCCTTTGGATCGTTTGGATACGGGTTTTATTCATGCTCACCTTAACCACCAGCTGGTTTATTGACTTTTCCCCTTGTTTCTGAAGAGAATCGGACTCTGAAACACCTTTTATACGATTTAGTATTGAAAAGCCAGGTTTTAAGTTTGTCAGCTAGATGTTGGCAAACGGAGATCGTGAGTAAATAATCACTAGTCTCGATGAGATTTAGCAAAAATTGATTCACATATCTGACACAACTTTTTAGCACAGCCTTTTAGAACTTGAGCTCATCCATATGCTGTTTCGCATGCGATAGTTGCATAGAAAGAACTTTTACCTTCTTGGTATTTACCACGAGTTTATCCAAAAGTGAATTCTCAGTAACAAGGTCCTCTTGAAGCTTATCAAGCCTGGAAGTTATAGATGTTTGCAGCTCAACATTATCAGCCTGAATGTCAGTGCGAATCTTTGAAAGAGCAGCTTTCTCGGTTTGAAGAGTCATGCCAAGACTCGTAATGACCTTCTTCGCAGCTTTAGTATTTTTTTTTTTTGAGGAACTATGAAAGTCCACGGTAAACACAGTCACATCATTCACTAGTTTTTCTACTTTTTCGATCGCCTCGCGAACAGTCTTTTATGAATTTTCGATAGCTTTAGTAGAAGCAACGAGACTTTTGGCACCCTCCTTGGTGAAAGTATCGACTAATTCTTTGATAGACTCGTATGAGTATTCAGAGATTTATGAAGTTTTGGAAGACTCAAGTAGAGTATCCAACTTTTCATTGAGGGATTTGAATTGTCCCTTCGTCATAAGTGCATCTTGGTCATCACTTGATTGTTGAACACTGAAATGACTGAAGTGGAAGTCTTGGAAATCATCTCGATCATCACCAAACACAGTATCAGGTTCATCATGGCATATTGTTGAGATTGGAGTGATGTAAGGACCAACAGTGACACCAGAAGCACCTGCCCCCGTATCAGCTACATTGATAGATATTGGCGATGTACTAGTGGTGGTTGTGGTTGTTCTTGTAGAATCGATATAGAGTGGGGTTGATTGAACAATGGATATTTAGGGTTGCAAAACGCCAATAGAAACATTGGGACAAGGAGAAACTGTGATAGGGGTAGAAAGAGGTGAAGCAGTAGCAGTAGGAGAAGATAGAGGAGTAAGACCGTAAAAGAAGTCATCTGTTAATGGAACAGAGGTGGGCGTCGAAAAAGTTACTAGTGGATTGGAGTGAGTAGGAGATGGTTCTGAGACCATTGGTTGCAATGTCCCAGTTGTATCTTTAGTTTCTTGTTGGACATGCTCTGTTCTCCGAACTATAGAAATAGTGTGAGACTCCGAATCTTCATCGGCAACGGGAGAAAGAGACTTTCGCTTATGAGCAACTCTTTTTACTTTCGTCTTCAAAGTGTGAGCCAGATCGGAATGTTTGGCTTTCGTTTTTCATTTACCCCCTTCTTGGTTTTGCTAGCCTCCTCTAGGGCCTTTTGAATGTCAGCAGTTACTGGGCGAGGACTGGAGACATGCTTCTACCTATACTCGTTAATTAGCACATTTTTATTGGAACATAGTTGAGCATAGCTTCGGGAATTGAACCAACAAAGCTGAATTTGGTGTGATCAGAAACCATGAAGTTGGAAGTGTGCAAAACCGGGATTGTAGCAAGAACAAAAATTTCATTTACTTGAATGTGAAGACAATCAATATCCCTTTTTACAATAACTGACCAAAATCTTGCACAGGAGATCTTTGAATGCCTCGATGAAGAAAGGGTGCTCTGAACTAGCTGTGCCCAAAGAACAGACCTATAATCTAGGTTAATCCCCTTGTAAAGACCATAGATGAGTGTGCAAAAGAGCTTGTTAGCACTGTCAGACCCGATGACTCTTTCAAAAAAGCTTTTGAAGAATAACATAAAAAGACCATTCCACACCGATGGAATATTTGGCTTTATGAACTTGGACAGAAGAGCCAGATTCTCAAGATATCCCATCTGATAGAACATTTCAAGAATTGATGATGAGGAAATTGTTTCAGGATCAACATGATCAGCAGAAGCAGGAAACTTTAGCAGCTGACAAAATCGAGATTAGGTGATAAAGGTTTTGTGAGAATCAACCTCAAAAGTAATCAACGCTTCACTATGGTTGTAGTTGGCAGTTGAGAATGTCTTTTACAAATGAACAAGTGGTACACTTTTAGCCATGGATAAGGCTTGAGCCAAAGGCGAGTAGTGAAGACATTCTCTCAAGGGTTTTAGAAAATCGGCATATTCAGGGGAATCAAGATCCGGACTCCGATTCTGGTTGAGTTTGATATTGAGCATCACATTGGAACCAGTTTGATCAACAGCAGAGAGAGCCTCAGATGAAGTGGCCATGGATGCAGTTGGAGAAGACGATGAATAGTACAAAGAGAAAGAATATTTGCTTGAGAGATTTTGAAAATGGTGAGTAAAGCAATCGTCATTTTTTCCTTGAACACGGTATGGATGGAGAGAGAAAGCCTACTATAGATGGTTCACTTCCTAGAAAAGTCGCCTGAAAAAGTGTGACTGACAGGCGTGATGTCAGGCGGTGTAACAGACACGCGTGACTGTAGAAACGTTTGAAAACTTCACATGCCCAAATTGAAAGCTTATCCCTTAAATGTCATCGTTTCAGTTTTGCACGTTCGTAATTCAGCATCAATCACAATAACATGTTCTCAGAACTGAAAGTAACCATTCAAAGCATAGATCCAGACTTTTGGAAAATCATGAGGATTTTTGTGCAACATTGTGCCAAAGATAAAAAAATAAAACAAAATATATTTGGGATTCTGTGATGTCAATATAAAATTAACGTAAAAGTAGATGGATCTCGGGCAACGATCTCTACCGTTGGAGTCAAGAGAGACTTGAAAGTGCTTGCATGGCTTCCCGTTGAATTACAATCATCTATTTATTGAGAAACAGTGAAATACTTCTTTTCATTAGGCTTTAATGGATGGCTTTGCTTCAACCAAACTACGAAAATCAACATAAGTCCGAAAGTATGGAAGAAGTACTTGTCTGACCAGTGTAGCCATAATAACAAGTATGCTTTGGAGTCATTTAAGTGATTAGACAAAAAAACAAAAAAAAAACAAAAAACAAAAAATTGGATCTATTGGGAAGAAATGTCTTAGGTCGAGAGGATTCCATAAAGATCTTGCAAAAATGAAAAATAATGAGATTTCAAGGTACAAACCACGAGATTTAATTTCGTCAATTCCATGGTGAAAAATCTAGAATTTATTAATTATTCACCGTCAATACATAAATAGGATTCTTATTTTGGGTTTCACTCAAATTGTGGAGATAAAAATTTGAATATCATAAACACAAAATTTGTGTAACTATAAACCTCAGTAGTAATTATTGAGAGTCTCAGGGCTTACGAAAGTGAAAGCAAAGGTAATGGAGAAAAGATAAGGTGGTTCTGAAGATAAAAATGTACCTCTGCACTATTGTGAATGACTAAGCAATCAACTCTTAACTCGATATGAGAAGAGTAAGGTAGCTCAATGACTTATGTGAATATTAGCTTGATTGGGAAGAAACATTCGGAGTGAAAGTTTCATTAAGGATTCAACATAGAGTCTCAAAGGTTGGTCAACATGCAGCAACATGCTTCAAGGGGCACTTAGCTAGTACATAAAATCAGAATTATATACCTGCCCCATCATTCCGAATTGAGGTGACAGAAAGAGTACCTAAGAGAAAATGAATTTTAAATGACACACAAATAAACAAAAAAAAATATTTTTAGAGTTTTTGATTTTCTAAAAAGATAAAACATAAACAAGAAAGTAAATATTTTTGTATTTTGGATTTTATAAAAAAGAAATAAAAACATAAAAGAAAAAGATTTTGTATTTTGAAATTTTTCTGAAAAAGAAATAAAAATAGAAAATAAAATACCAAAAATACATAATATACAAAGGATACATGATGTTCCGAGTTCCAGACAAACAATAGACTCTGAGGTGTTGCGAATGCTTGGACCCATTCGACATGTGAATAGTGACTTACGAGTATCTCTGAGGGTTCGGACCAGTTTACAACTTAAGTGATGCATTCTGATTATGAAGACGGTTTTGGAAGTGATTCTGCTTCTATCATTCCTAAGCCTTGTAGAATTCGATTGAAGGTTGTTTTAGGTAAGGCTTTCGTAAAGATACATCAGTGCTATATGTTTCGTGTTGGAATGTTGCATTGGGTTGTGACAAATTCGAATAGCACTTTCTGAATCACAATAGAGTAGAATCCTCTTCTACATGATCCTTAGAATTCTCCCCATCAACTGATATATTTAATGTGGAGGTTGACGTGGAACCCTCCCCTAGAGTGTAGAAATAGTAGGTTGTGTTTGGGGTGGAACTTCAGAAGTCCTCGGAATATCAGTGTGAACTTCTGGATTCTTGGAATTTGTGGTTCAAAATATCTGTTGAACCCTCGCCATAGTTTATCAGACAGCCCAATATTTTCTATCTTGTAAAAGTCAACAAAAGTCAAAATAAGTCAAACATATCAAAGTAAAGTCAAACTTATTGATTTGTTAATTTAATAAAATTAAACTAATGTTTTTGATACATATAAACAATTAGTAAAAATGTTGTAGAAATAAGAAGTTGAAACACCCAAGGAAAAACCGAGGATTCTCGTATGTCCGAAAACCATCGCAACCTTCTTCTTCTTTCTTCTCTTGGAACGAAAACCTTCGCAAGAAGGAACAACTAGCTTCAGACTGCAAACCAGTTATTGGCCGCAAACTCCTCGGACCGCAAACATGCGAGATCGACTAAGCAACCTTACCCTCTCGGTTTAAGTTCTCAACCGAGAACCCTTCCTCAGTTTTTGTTCTCGGCCGAGAACCACTAACCACCACACTTTATGCTTCTTATATATGTGTAGGGCCGAAAACATATCCTCACTTCTTCACCCTCCAACCGAAAGCACTTATTTTCTTCCAAGATCATCAAACCGAGAACCTTGTTTTCTCTCATATATCATACGAAAATTTACCGTCTTCTCCTTAGGATCTTGATAATTTCACTTAGTGTTCTTCATCCTTTCGAGAAATCATCATCCATCATCTTAACCTCCAACCGAAAACACTCACATCTTCTTAGTTTTACCAAGAACACCAAGAACATTACTTCAATCATCAAGTGGCCGAAAACTCAAGGCTGACCGAAAACTCCAAACAGCCCCGAAAATTACTTCTAACACTCCTTGTGTAAGTGATTCTTACATCTAAGACTATTCCATAACATATTTGTCACTATTTTCACTAATTATGTACACATATATTGCGTGATTATGCTATTAGGACTCGGTTTTGTTGCGGGATCTTACTTGTGGAATTAACACTACCATTTCGGATCTTCACTAGAATACTCACATAAGGTGAGTTCATACCCCTATATTTTCATGATTTCTAACTGTTTTAGGGGGAATACAAGTGTAACACAATTAAAATTGTGTTAATATCTAAATGTTTTAAATGTTTATAAATTGTTGCCATTATCAAAATTATATATATATATATATATATATATATATATATATATATATATATATATATATATATATATATTATAAATTATATAATTAGGATTCAACAGATTTAGAATATGTAATTTAACTCCATTTTCTGTTCCTTGTTTGGTTATGGAGTTGTGGTAGAATTATTTATTCGAAAGTATATTTACTCACAATTATATAAATATTGTATTTATATAAGTATAAAACGATTTTAAAAAAATTGTTAAACAAAAACATAATTTTTGGCAAACTATTTTAGTACCGATTGAAAATAAACAGTGGATTTCAAAGAACAACCATTTTACAAATTTTACAAGATTTGACAAAGGTTTTCATTACAGTAAAACATGAACATATAAACTATAATATATATAGTTTATAAAACTTACACATTGCTTTAAAGGTTCAGATTTACAAAACAGAAAACAACAAACATATAAACTATATTAAATATAGTTTATAAATGTGACATCCCCAAAATCACGATCAGAAAAGACCGGTTTTTGTTTATACATTATTTTAAAATCAGAGTAACCATTTAATAATAGAGTTGCGGAATTTGTCCCAAAACAATAATATGATAAAGAGTTATCAAAAGGATTTCCTTAGAAATGTATTTCATTAAAAGAATCGGAATGTCATGTTCGATACAATACATAAGTATAAACAATACAATATACGCCTTACTACATTATTTCATATTACAGGCCTATATCCGTAATCCCTCATCCCAACACATCACAACTATGCTCGAGTGCCACTACCTGTAATTCATAAAACTGAGTGGGTCAGGCTTGGGAGCCTGGTGAGCACATAGGGTTTTCAACCCACAATAAATAAGTTTATTAATTTCATCGACCAACAATAACCCGATTACATGTTCCTGTTATCCTCACACTACGTCCCTAAACACCTACCATAAGGGACATATCCTAAGGATCATCATCAGGATGGACACTACTGCTAAGGGGTTTCCAAAGCAATAAATGTCCTAAAGGCAACCATGAAGGGGATGGAGTACACCGGTGAACACATCGTTCACAACACCTATAGGTTGCGAGCCTGCCAGCGTTCCACTCGACTGTCTAGAAGAGTCTGTGGTCGTCATCTATACTTCGCTAGATGATTGGATCAATAACAACAACATCGAGGCCTCTCATCATTTTATCACACATCACCTATTACATCTACCCATGTTTTACCCCAACATTTTTGTAGATATAAAATACATATACAATTTAAATCATATAAAACTTGTATAAAATCGTTCATCCAGCATAGATAGCAAGTATAAAAGTAATATACACACATAGCACGTAGTTTATATAAAATACTTCATATCTATGTGTAAGATGAAAGGGACCATGCACTCACTTGAAAAGGTGGTGATTCCGAACTCAGACATCGCTTCGCTTCTTAAAAATAATTTCCTTTGACGAAACCTAGTATTATTACCACTAGAGTTTAGTCTATTTTCGCCGAGACTAATTAATAGTCTAGCTATTATTACTATTATATAAGCGTTAAAAAAATACTTATATAACCCATTATAATAGCGTAAGTATTTATTATAAGTTCATAATAACGTTACTATAATTAAATAAAACCTATATTAAAAATAGTGTAGGCGTAGCTTACTTACAGCGGGTTTATAGAAAACCAGACTTTGCTTGGAGCAGCGTTCCCGAGCCAAAAAGCTCTTCTTCTCGGAGCCATCGAGCACTCTAGGGCTTCGACCTCGTGCTAGGGAGGTTCTCTAGGGTTTTTGGGGGATTTCGGGGCTAGAGAGAGGTTCTAGAGAGAGAGAGTAAAAAGAAGAAAGAATGGGAAAGGTGTGAAGAAAATGAGGTTGGGAGAGGTGGTATTTATAAGGTGAAATGTGGCTGAATGTGATGCCACATCTCACCATCTGGTGGCAAGCCTTGGGAGAAAGCAATTACCAAGATTGTGCTACGCTACCCATTTTCGCATAACACTTCCGACTTCTAAAATCCATAATTTTCACACACGAGCTCTGTTTCTGATGTTCTTTATATCCACACGTAGGTAAAAATAAAATCTAAAACTTTCATTTTGACTCCGTCGGCTAATTCTCGACCGATCTTAAATTTAACAGTACGAGGAGATTATATTGTTAAATGTCCGCGTCAAATTCGTAACTTCTACATACGGACTCTGTTTTCGTCTGTTTTTTTACCGTTGAGTTCCTATAAGTGAGATCTTCAATTCCCATTTAGGTCGCATTGGCCAAAACCGCTTGATCTAAAGTTCGAGTTTCGGGTTGTACACTGCTAAGCCGAAACTTCGAAAAATCATAACTTCCTCATACGAAGTCAGATTTGGGCGTTCTTTTTATGGACGCTCTCGGTTTAACATATTCTACGACTTTCGTTTAGATCATTAAGGCTAAAACTCGCTCTATCGTAAATTCACTATTTACGCTTCCCGGTATCGTGTCGGTTCCATCGCGAAACTTCGACGGGTCATAATTTCTTCGTTACAACTCGGATTTCGGCGTTCTTTATATCTCCGGAATCCTTGTTTCCACCAGTACAACTTTATGTAAAGATATCGGGTTTATCTTACATTTTAATTTTGATGTTTATTTTTATCCTTTATTTATTATACATTTATAAATGACTAATAAGCATACAAATACACATAATTCACATAATACTAAAATATTTCATTTTTATTATTTCAAAAAGAGTTACAATAGTTAACCTAAACTATTACATTGTCTAAAAATGCTTAGCCCCGAAACCTGGGCGTTATAATTTCCTGCTTAGGATGATTCCGTCTCGGAATCATGCATCAACAAACAGATGTGGGTAGCGACTCATCATGTCACTTTCTGTTTCCCAAGTGAGATTTGGCCCATTCGAATGTTTCCATCGGGCTAGCACTAAGTTGACCATCTTGTGTTGTAACTTCTTCGTCTTACGATTAACAATTGCCTTGGGCTCTTCAATCAGTCTCTTGTTCTCATCCATTCTTAACTCTGAGATTGGAATTATGTCGGGAACTTCTCCCGTGAATTTCCTCAAATAACACACATGGAAGGTGTTATGAATACCATCTAGTTCTTCTGGTAATTCGAGCTTGTAAGCTTGTTTCCCAATCTTCTGAAAAGCTTTGAACGATCCAATAAACCTTGGACTCAACTTTCCTCGTGTCTCAAATCTTATAAGTCCCTTCCACGGTGAGACTTAAGCAAAACCAAATCCCCAACTTTGAAGGCCATCGGTCGCCTTTTCTTGTCAGCGTAGTTCTTTTGACGATCCTAAGCTGCTAACATTCTTTCTCTGATCACCTTTAACTTTTCAGCAGTCTCATGGACTATCTCGGGGCCCATAAACTGCTTTTCTCCAGCTTCAAGCCGATAAGATGGCGTACGACATTTCTGTCCATACAATGTTTGATAGGGTGCCATCTTGATGCTCGAGTGGAAACTGTTGTTGTAGGAAAATTCTACCAAAGGTAAGTGCTCATCCCAGCTACCTTGGAAATCAAGGGTACAATCTCTCAGTATATCCTCAAGTGTTTAAATCGTTCTCTCGCTCTAACCATCGGTCTGTGGATGGTAAGTTGTACTCAAAAACAATTTTGTACCTAATTCCTCCTGTAGATTTCTCCATAACCTTGACGTGAAACGCCTATCACAATCTGTCACAATTTGTTAGAGGAACACCGTGAAGTCTTACAATTTCCTTCACATAAGCATTTGCGAGCTTATCCATAGACCACTTCTCGTTGGCTGCTATGAAGTGTGCACTCTTGGTGAAACAATCCATGACCACCCAAATCATGTGGTGACCGTTCTTCGTCCTGGGTAGTTTAGTCACAAAATCCATCGTGATGTCTTCCCATTTACCCATGGGTACCGGTAAAGGTTCTAAAATCTCATAGGGTTTCTGATGTTGTTTCTTGACTCTTGTACAAGTAACACACTCGGCTACATACTTCATAACATCGAGTTTCATCGTCGGCCACCAGTAGTAAGGTTTTAGGTCCCTATACATTTTAGTGCTACCGGGATGAATCGAGTACATGGTTTTGTGTGCTTCTTCCATCAGAAGATTTCTTATTCCTCCCATATTTGGTACCCAAATTCGATCTTGGACTACATTCAACCCTTGGTTGTTTGTACCGAACTCTAACGTTTTCCCCAAACGTTCCTCCTTTCGATCATTCTTCTCAGAAGCTTCCTCTTGAGCTTTCTTTATACTTTCCACAATGGTCGAGACAACTTCAATTCTCAATGCTCTTGGTCTTTTCCTTTCAAGATTAATTTTCCGACTGAGAGCATCAACGACAACATTGGATTTACCAGGGTGGTAAAGTATCTCACAGTCGTAGTCCTTGAGTAACTGTAGCCAGCGTCGTTGTCTCATGTTCAACTCCTTCTGATTAAAGAGATACCGGAGACTCTTATGATCAGTGAACAGCTTGCACTTCGTGTCGTAGAGGTAATGCCTCCATATCTTTAGAGCAAATACTATCGCTGCCAACTCTAAATCGTGAGTGGGGTAGTTCTTTTCGTTCTCTTTCAATTGTCGAGATGCGTATGCTATCACATTTTCTCTTCGCATCAGAACACAAACCAACCCGACTCCAGATGCGTCATTATAGATCGTGAAGTCTTCAACTCCATCAGGTAGAGAAAGTATCGGTGCTTCACATAGCTTCTTCTTCAGCTTCTCGAACGCTTCTTCGTGCTTCTCATTCCATGTATATGTAGCTCCTTTATAGGTCAAAGCTGTCAATGGAGATGCTATTGAAGAAAAGCCTTGGATAAATCGTCGGTAATATCCAGCTAATCCTAGAAAGCTCCGAATCTTTGTGGGACTTTTTGGTCGTTCCCATTTCATTACAGCTTCGATTTTTGCTGGGTCAACCATTATTCCTTCTTTGTTAACCATGTGACCCAAGAACTGGACTTTTCTAATCCAAAAATCACACTTGGAGAACTTAGCGTAAAGCTTCTCCTTCGTTAACACTTCCAACACTTCCCGTAGATGCTTGTCATGATCCTCTTGGCTCTTCGAGTAGATCAGAATGTCGTCGATGAACACTATCACGGATTTATCGAGGAATGGTTTACAAACCCTATTCATCAAATCCATGAATGCTGCAGGGGCATTGGTTACTCCAAATGACATAACCAAGAACTCGTAGTGTCCATATCGAGTTCTGAATGCAGTCTTCTCAATATCCTACTCTCTCACCTTCAGCTGATGATATCCTGACCTAAGATCGATCTTTGAAAAGTAGCTCGAACCTTTCAACTGATCGAATAAGTCTTCAATCCTCGGCAATGGATACTTGTTCTTCACTGTTTCCTTATTCAGCTCTCGATAGTCTATACACATTCTCATGCTTCCTTCATTTTTCTTCACGAATAACACCGGAGCTGCCCAGGGTGATGAACTAGGTCGAATGAAACCGTTGTCTAATAGCTCCTGAAGTTGCGTCATACGCTCCTTCATCTCCGTCGGTACTAATCGGTATGGTGCTTTCACTATCAGTTTCGTCCCTGGTAACAAGTCTATTCGGAACTCTATTTGTCTATCAGGTGGTAATCTGGGAAGATCTTTGGGAAAAACCTCTGGAAAGTCACACACGACTGGTATATTCTGCACCTCCTTCTTTTCCTTCTTAGCATCGATTACGAATGCCAAGTATGATGCACATCCCATGGATAAACATTTTCTGGCTTTCATCAGGGAGATGATTCCAGAATTTACTCGGTGTTTGTCCCCGTACACCATAAATGACTCTTTTCCGGGTGGGTACACCCTTACCATCTTCTTCCTGCAAAGAATCTCAGCGTCGTTGGCGCTAAGCCAATCCATTCTCAAAACGATGTCGAAACTGTTTAACTCTATGGGTAATAGCTCCTCGTGGAATTCGTTTCCGTTCAGGTCGATGACGATGTTCCTAATACGATTACTAACAGATATGAACTTGCCACTGGCAACTTCCACAATTAGGGCATCATCAAGTTTTTCTATAGGCAATGCTAATATTCTACCAAACTTATGGGATACAAACGAGTAGTTTGCTCCTGAATCAAATAGTATGTTGGCAGTTAAACCATTTACAAGAAAGGTACCTGAAGCAACGTCTGCTGCCTCCTTCGCAGCCTCGAGCGTCATTTGGAAAGCTCTTGCCTTCGACTTCGGTGGTATGTTAGGTCTCCTTGCCTCCTTCTTCTTCGGGCAGTCCTTCAAAATGTGCCCCTCCTCATTACACCCGTAACATGCCTTCTAGGTGAGGGTACATTCGTTGGCATAGTGCCCTGGTTTTCCACACTTGTACTAAGTGACTTACCCCGCCACATTTCCCAGTGTGCTTCTTTTTGTACTTGTCACACCACTTCGCTTCTGATCCTCATCCTCTCGAACCAGACTTCAAGAATATACTCTTCTTATTGGACTTCGAGGATCCATCAAACTTTCTTTTTTTACCAACCTCGACCCTTTCCAGACCCCTTTCTTTCTGCTGGGTCTCCACATTTTTAGTTGCTCGAACAGCTAACTTCAGTGTAGTTGCCATCTTGATTGTTGGGCCCAAGTCAGTGGGCAATCCCTTCGCGAACGTCTCAATTTTGGAGAGTTCGGTTTGCACTAGTTACGGAAACAACTTCATCTTCTCTATGAATGCAGTAACGTAGTCGTCAACGCTCATTCTTCCATTCCTCAAGTTTTGGAACTCATTGTTCAGGTCTATCAGATCTATCTCTGAACAATATTGCATCTTCAGCTGTTCCAAGAACTCATCCAATGACATTTTCATAGCTTCTCCTCGTGACATTGTATCCGCCAATAGTTTCCACCAGCTCAAGACTCTAGTTTTCAGTTGTCTTACAGCGAAGACAGTTTTCTTCTTCTCGCTGCAGTCGCAGCTTTCAAACACCATCTCCATCTCGGAGATCTAATCCATTATCTCCACAACTTTGGGCTTCCTGAGAGACTTGGTGGTTTTGCACCCATGAAATTCTTGTACATCCTCCCATCCTTGTTGTTTCTCCTCTCCGGGCCATCCCTTTGTCACTTTGAGTCCTTACTTGACTCCCTTAGCGGTTGTAGTTCCCTTCCTCAGATTGCTCGGGAATTGGCTCGGTTGGCTCAACGTGTATGGTAGGTTCGTCCCTATTTTTGTGGAACATCTGTCTCATTTCGGCCCTTTGTTCAGCTAGCATAGCCCGAATCATGGCTTGAACTCCAGCCATGGTGACTGGCTCAGGTGCAGCTCCTACTACAACAAGTATTAGTTGAATCACTGGGGGCTGATTCCTATTCCCATTTGCATTCCCAGCTCCACTTCGGGTTCTTGTCATTTTGATCTATACACCGAATAAGGTGAATTTAGATCTTTATTTAGGATAGACGTTTAAATCATCCTTATCACTTCGAAACGTTTATAAGCTAGTTCTAATATCGTACTCGTACGTTTAGAATCCTAAACACATAAGGTTTCTAGATCCGGTCGGCAACATACCATAGATCCGAATAAATAACATATCAAGCACAAAGCATTTAGCACATAAAAGCATTTTAGGCATAATTCCTAAAATAAGCTAGTGCTCACATCTCACAATCATCGCTTAGCATTCTAAGTTTAAGTCTAGAAATCCTACAAATTCCTAGTTCGCTTAAACTAATGCTATGATACCAACTATGACATCCCCAAAATCACGGTCAGAAAAGACCGGTTTTTATTTATACTTTATTTCAAATCAGAGTAACCTTTTAATAAAAGAGTTACAGAATTTGTCCCAAAACAATAATATGATAAAGAGTTATCAAAAGCATTTCCTTAGAAATGTATTTCATTAAAAGACTCGGGATGTCATGTTCGATACAATACATAAGTATAAACGATACAATATAAGCCTTACTACATTATTTCATATATATAGGCCTATATCCGTAATCCCTCATCCCAACACATCACAACTATGCTCGAGCGCCACTACCTGTAATACATAAAACTTAGTGGGTCAGGCTTGGGAGCCTGGTGAGCACATAGGGTTTTCAACCCACAATAAATAAGTTTATTAATTTCATCGACCAACAATAACCCGATTACTTGTTCCCGTTATCCTCACATTACATCCATAAACACTTATCATAAGGGACATATCCTAAGGATCATCATCGGGATGGACACTACTGCTAAGGGGATTCCTCAGTAATAAATGTCCTAAAGGCAACCATGAGGGGGATGGAGTACACCGTCGAACACATCGTTCACAACACCTACAGGTTGCGAGCCTGTCATCATTCCACTGGACTATCTAGAAGAGTTTGTTGTCGTCATCTATACTCTGCTAGATGACTAGATCAACAACAACAACATCGAGGCCTCTCATTATTTTATCACACATCACCTATTACATCTACCCATGTTTTACCCCCAATACTTTTATAGATATAAAATACATATACAATTTAAATCATATAAAACTTGTATAAAATCATTCATCCAGCATAGATAGCAAGTATAAAAATAATATACACACATAGCACGTAATTTATATTAAATACTTCATATCTATGTGTAAGATGAAAGGGACTATGCACTCACTTGAAAAGGTGGTGATTCCGAACTCAGACAGCGCTTCGCTTCTTAAAAATAATTTCCTTCGACGAAACCTAGTATTATTACCACTAGAGTTTAGTTTATTATTCACCGAGACTAATTAATAGTCTAACTATTATTACTATTATATGAGCATTAAAAAAATACTTATATAACCCATAATAATAGCCCAAGTATTTATTATAAGTTCCTAATAACATTACTATAATTAAATAAAAGCTATATTAAAAATAGCGTAGGCGTAGCTCACTTACAACGGGTTTTATAGAAAACCAGATTTTGCTTGGAGCAGCGTTCCAGAGCCGAAAAGCTCTTCTTCTCGGAGTCGTCGAGCACTCCGGGGCTTCCGCCTCGTGCTAGGGAGGTTCCCTAGGCTTTTTAGGGGATTTCGGGGCTAGAAAGAGGTTCTAGAGAGAGAGTAAAGAGAAGAAAGAATGGGAAAGGTGTGAATAAAATGAGGGTGGGAGAGGTGGTATTTATAGGGTGAAATGTGGCTGAGCTTGATGCCACATGTCACCATCTGGTGGCAAGCCTTGGGGAGAAAGCAATTACCAAGATTGTGCTACGCTACCCATTTTCGCATAGTACACTTCCGACTTCTAAAATCCGTAACTTTTACACACAATCTCTGTTTCTGACGTTGTTTATATCCACGCGTAGGTAAAAATAAGATCTAAATCTCTCATTTTGACTCCATTGGCTAATTCTCGACTGATCTTAAATTTAACAATACGAGGAGATTATACTGTTAAATGTCCGCGTAAAATTCATAACTTCTATATACGGACTCTGTTTTCGTCTGTCTTTTTACCGTTGAGTTCCTATTAATGAGATCATCAATTCTCATTTAGGTCGCGTTGGCCAAAAACCGCTTGATCTAAAATTCGAGTTTCGGGTTGTACACTGCTAAGCTGAAACTTCGAAAAATCATAACTTTGTCATACGAAGTCAGATTTGGGCGTTCTTTTTATGGACGCTCTCGGTTTAATGTATTCTACAACTTTCGTTTAGATCATTAAGGCTAAAACTCGCTCTATCGTAAATTCACTATTTACGCTTCCCGGTATCGTGTTGGTTCCATCGCGAAACTTCGACGGGTCATAATTTCTTCGTTACAACTCGGATTTCGGCCTTCTTTATATCTCCGGAATCCTTGTTTCGACCACTACAACTTTATATAAAGATATCGGGTTTATCTCACATATTAATTTTGACGTTTATTTTTATCCTTTATTTATTATACATTTATAAATGAGTAATAAGCACATAAATACACATAATTCACATACTACTAAAATATTTCATTTTTATTATTTCAGAAAGAGTTACAATATTTGACCTAGACTATTACATTGTCTAAAAATGCTTAGCCTCGAAACCCGGGCTTTACACTAAAACACATTTACAGATTGTTCATTACAAAGTAACTTTTCATTATTCTACGCATAATCATCAATATAGCATTTGTGAGACATACTTTAAGTACTTATCTAAGTACCAATCAAGTCCTGAAAATATAACCAGAGTCTCCTGGAGGAAGAGCATAACACTTGTGTATAGATATATACCGGACTGACAATCCCACACCAGAGCTGCTTGCAACAGCTAGGCCGTCAGGCCTGTGGTGACAAATGTCTTAACGATTGTGACGCCTGAAGAATGTTGTGTTTAGCCATTTTAGTTCATCAAGCATGATTATAATAACTCACAATTTGATATTGAACAAAATGATTAGTGTTTGAATAAGTAAATAACTTCACATGGTTTTATTTAATAATAAAACTATAATACAGTATTTTACAAGTACAGTTGGTTACACTAGACAATTACAAACACATGGGTTGCATACAAGTACAAGTACAAAATACTATTTCACTATAGAGAAAACATACTTTTCATGGTTTTATGTGGACTAAACTATATTTTACCAGAGTACAGTAACATTCACACATTTTACTTACAACATACTACAACAGAAAATATAAGATTTCTGGGAAAAACATGCTTACATTATCAAGGAACAAGAAAACAGATTTTAGATACAAACATACTTATGAACTCACCAACTTAATTGTTCACACATTTTCAAAACTACTTGTATTCTCAGGGAATCAGTAGACAAGTATATCCATGGATTTTTTAGAAGACGGAGCTCTATAGACTCATGTCTTTTAACTTGTACTGTTTGGTGCGAGCATACAATGTTTTGAACACATATATAAAATTTATAACTTTGTTAATACAATCGTTGTTGTATTTTGATTACTATTATGCATTGTTGTGATACTGTACATGATGCCCTCCGTTCCCGAACGTTTCCATCGTTCCGCTTTGGGGGTGTGACACTTTGATATCGGTTATGTTGTATGGTTTGGCATTTAGATCAAGAGTGTACATTAAATACATGTTTGAGACAAACATATATTGGGCCTACACACAAACATATATTGGGCTAATACAAGAGGGTTAATAAGCTAATATAGATTATACAAAAAAAAAAAAAAAAAAAAAAAAAAAAAAAAAAAAAGTGTTAAGAGACAACTCTTAAAGAAAATAAATTGTACGTGAAATATATGTCTATATATATTTTGGTTTCTGATGGGTCTTTTCTTTCATCTCACTTCGTGCCCAAATATGTTTGTAACAGCATGCGGTAAAAAGGTGAAAAGTTAGTTACTATTATATGATATTATCCCTTAAAAATAAATTGTGTTATACTGTTCAAAGAAGTGAAGATATTATTTTTGTAATAGAGTTTTAATAATCGTATTTTATACATTAATTGTTTATAATGCTAAAAAGATAAACAAAAGTTATTAGCAACCACAATAAAAAGTAATAAATAACAATCGTTGACTTTCTATGCAACTTAGTTGATGTTGTTTTTTTTTTTTTTTTTTGGGTAACGTTGTCATCTTCCCGCGGTTTGTCATGGTTTCATGCACATGGTTTTACAAACTTCATACGGTTTCCAGCATCAACAAGACGCCGACAACCAACATTTCACAATAATTTATGATTTCATGATTGTTTTGGTTTTTAAATATAGTATTTAATTTAATACTTACTTTATATAAAAAAAAAATCACAAAGAGATAAAGTTTAATGAATAAAAGTTAAAGTCATATATTAAATAATGATTACGCAGAGAAAAATTACAGGAGGAAAAGCGTTTCGACCTACAAAAGAAATAATCCATTTCGATTTGTTTATATGTTATCCAACGTCTTTGTTATACATCCCTTACGTGCATCTAATCCTTTTAATATAAGAAATTCTTAATATAATTTTAAAAAATTAAATGACTTTACTTCTTATTATTGGGGTGCACTGTGTTGTGAGGACATGTGATTGACCAAAAACAAACACACCACTTTTATTTATTTACGTGGTTCCATGGCGGTGCAATAAGAATATAGGAAATTGTATACTTTTTTATAGCCTCCAAAGAATTTGGAAATAAAAAATAGAAAAAAATTTAGTTCTTTAAGTGATATTTTCATTTTAAAATATGGATGAACACCGAGCTGTTCGGTGTGATTTTTGGCAAAAAATCAAACTGTAAACTGAAAATACGGTTTTACAATTATAAAAACCACGTATGGTGCGTCTTTTCAGTTTTTTTGGTACAAGTCGGTTCATATGGTTGTGGTTCAATTTTTAAATGCTCAACGTGGTACGTTTTGAACCACAGTTAAACATTTCAAGTTTCACGTATTTGTTTAGGCCTTTGGACTTTTTCACAGTGGTTTTAAAAGTTAAACACCATTAGTTTTAGTAAAAAAATAAAACAATGAAGTAACAACAATTAAATCCAAATATAATGCTTTTAAGCTTGACCATTAAAATTTAAAACATCACTATATAGATCATCAGACTTCGGAGGTCTTTCCCGACGGGATCAAACACCGGCACATCATATCCCCCGTTGATCGTTCCTGTTCTACGATCTTTCCCTCTCGATCGTTATTTCTCTTAATTGAAGGATCCTTATGTTGGTCTTTTAGTGACGATTCTTTGTAATTACCACCAACGTAAGCGTTCTTCAAGCAAAAATCCGACATTGACAATATGAGAAGGGATGTCTAAGTCTAATTGAATGAAGATTCGCAATGGCATGTATGAAATCATCAGGTTTTGAATTGGAAATCCACATTGTTGTGGGTAGAAATTGACATACTATTTATATATCTTAAACTTGAACTAACATCTCGGGCAAGCCCAAGATCTTGTATTTATTCAGTATCATGTTCCCTCGCTGTATTTCTTATGATATCTTATGCAGAGACTGGAGGATTAATAAAAGAGGAATAAGATCACATCAATTATATGTGGCCAATGCCCCATGAACGTTGAAGATTCTCGAGAAAGTTGGGTCGAGCAAAAGATTAAGGAGTTTTAGTTATTCATGTCAAAGTTTTAGTTATTCATATGGTTCTATTTTATGTTAGGATTAAATAGATAAAATCATATAATAGTATTAAAGGTAGCATTGTTGAGAAGATACAATAATAATAATACCTAATGCTCTCTAGGGAATATAAATACACTAGAAATAGGTTAGTATCACCCAAGAATAGAGTTGGTATTAAAGTTCGTTACAGGCACTGTAATCTAGTCTAGGGATAAACATGGACTCATGGAAGATACCTAGCTCAATTAAGTTTACTATTAGGTAGTCTAATCAGTGATAAGACCGATAGATTCTATATTCAATATGAAATGCTAAAATGATTTAGCTAACCAGAACGATATGAAATGAAACAAGCTCAATCATTAATAACAAAGCACAAAGAATAGTTCGCAATTCGGAACTATTCTATAAGTGTTGGAACGATTACAAAAAGATCGATACCAAATGAAAGGAACATTGTGCTATTTGTAGACAAACTAAGATTCCGAAGATTGACAAGCCCATTTCGGAATCGGAATGTATACACAAAAATTCCGAATACAAAAATTGACACAACTAACATAGACTTAACAACTAGGAGAATGTGTGTACCATGGGAACAGAGAGTAAAGTGTTCTTACATGACTCTAACAGGTGTCAATGTATGGTAGCTCCATACAAGATGACTAGAAACAATGAATCCCGATCAGGCAATTGTTAGCGGTATGCCTGGTCACCCCACATAGTAGGTGACAACACTTGATCATTCTAGATGGTCTTGTGAATTACGTTGCTAGTGTGAGCTCATTACTCACAGGCGTAGATGAATTGGAAAACCATATTCATCAAATACTTTGATGACCCATAGGCCTTTATGACTTAAACTGGAAAACGAAGCCCTAGTTGTGTATTCAAACCCTTAACTTAAATAGTTCGTCGGGGAGATAATTTTCCCCGATAATCTTGGACAAGGATCTATGAGGATCGGTAGGAATAGGCATGTAGGAATGTAAGCCTATATGGATATTGTATGGTAACGATTAGTGTTGCAGGTCTGATAATTAAGAAATATTATGATATCAATATTGTGGGATTGAAATCCCTATATATCTCACCGGGTTTCCCAACTTGATCCACTTAGCCTATATATATATATATATATATATATATATATATATATATATATATATATATATATATATATATATATATATATATATATATATATTACAACTATTAAGTCTTAAACTAGTGGAACTTGATTAGGATGTTGAGTGATTAAGAGACAACATGCAATAGTATTCAGGACCATCATGTCTGTACGTTGTAATTTATGTATTTGTATTGCTTATGACTGTAGCATCCCGAGATAAGGTACGTATTGATGACCCTTAATTTTATTGAATTGTCAAAATTAGCCTTGATTGTGAAATTGTTTGAAAATGAGTACACGGGGCGTATGCATGTGTACACTCAATGTACTCATGTGCGTATTATGGATGCGGAGGCCACCTAGTACGCTGGGTGTACTAGGCTCAGAGTGTAAACCCTAATTGTGTTGTGTGTCCCTATTTAAGGAACATGATAACCTCATTTCCATCCACTATTTCCATCCTTCAACTCCCTTCAAACCCTAAATCCCGTTCTTATGGTTTGTGTGTGCATTTGAGGCTTAATGAGTGATCTTGTGGGATTCTTTTGTGAAGAAGGAGCTTTGGAGAAAGAAGAGTTTGTGTCCAAGCTTTTGGATCTAAGTTTCCATGTGGTTGGTCCATCTCAAAGCTTTCTTATTGCTTCATTATTTCATGTTTTAGTCCATTTTTAGGGTTTTATGTCCCAAGCTTTAAGCATTATGAGTTTGATGAACTCCAAACCATAATGCATGTCCATTTAAGTGTTTTTAGTCGTTTGGAATCATAAAAATGAGATCTTGGTCGTCAAGATCTCTTCATGCATGAGTTATGAGTACTTTTGTGAGTAAAGCATGAGAGTTTATGAGTTTTAGACTTGTCCAGCCATGCTAAGGCTTAAAATCACCAACATTGTGAAGTAATAGACTCCAGTTAGTCCAGATCTGAGATTGTTGCCATGGTCTTAACAAATTAGGACCAAGAGAGTGAGAAAATTGAGTTTGGGATGTACACCGAGCTTACTCCCAGCTACGTGCAGAGTATCGCTGACCCACCCCGATTCATGCATTTTCAGTAGTACGCCAAGCGTAGAGGGTTGTACGCCTAGCATACGCACTGGGTGTTGACTTCCGTTGACTTTTAGGGTTTTGGTCAAGTTGTGGACTTTGGAGGGGTAAAATGGTCTTTTACCTTTTGGGATTTTGTAGAGGAGCTTAGCTTAACATCTTTTCGGGGTTGTTAATATTAATTATTAATTAGAGGTATATATGATATATGTTAGGCGGAGTGTAGATCGGCAGTTCGGGTGCGGGATATACTTGCTTTACGTTACGAAGTGAGTTTTCTCACTTTACTTACCAGAGTGGTAATTACTGTGCGACCGAAGGGTCTTATTTGTGTTATTGACCGAAGGGTCTTATTTGCTTATACTGAGATATGTCATATTATGCAATCGGTCTTTGTGAATTATGTTGTTATATTACTCTGTGAGTATTTATTGATTTATGACCGGAAGGTCCATACCGAGCCGTGAGACCGATGGGTCTTCACTGAGACACATGACCGGAGTGTCCTTATCGAGATATAGCCATGAGAGGCTAATTATTTGTGTGTGTGGTATTTTGGGGAACTCATTAAGCTTCGTGCTTATAGTGTTTGTGTGTGAAATGTGTTTCAGATACATCTCAGGATCGCGGGAAGGCGTTGGCATGATTGTACATAACAGCTTGATGATTTGTGTTTTGAGGACTCTGGAATGTTTGAATAATTTACCTATGTTTTGTGTTTGGCAAAATTTCAAATTGGCTTGATAAATGTTGAATAGTTTTTGTGGAAGTTTTAAACTTTGAAAATTTTATCTAAAAATTTTGAGTGTTACAAGTTGGTATTAGAGCCTTGGTCTGAGGGATTCGGATGTACCCTCGGATATGTCTGGACGCAAACTAAGGGTTTGCGAATTTTTTTCAAAAATGAAATGATTTTCTAAATGAGCAAAGGATTTTAAGAGGAAACGAAACGAAGCAGTGTGTACAATCAACCAGAGCTCGAGCGGTGATTTCCCAAAATACCCATACTTGCTTATATTATGAGATAAATTATTCATGAGCTATTAGCACTGCATGCCAGATGGTAGGCTAGGTATTTCAGGGAATTTGAGCTAGAGTTTCCTGATTCATGATGCCTTAGCCTAGTAGGTGTAACACCGTGAAATTTCAAAACAATTTTTCATTTTAATTTAATAAAAATACTCCAATCACAATTCTCAAAAACATGTATCAATTGTTTTTACATAACATAGGTGCACATCAAAATCCCTAGAATCTCAAAACATCTCCACCATAAGAGTGTACTGATCATGACGGCGCCTTCACGCGATCATCACTGGTACCTGAAACACATAACACGCAAACAGTAAGCAATAATTCTTATTTAGTTTCCCAAAATACCACGTACATCACATACGCCTTTCCAGGCCATAGCTCTATGGGATCTTCCGATCCAGGTGTCTCAGGGGATTTCCATCCCATAACTCTGTTGACCTTCCGGTCCATGCTTTGTTGATCTTCCGGTCCATATCATCATACTCATATCATAACATATTACATATACAACATACATCACATTTTCATGATACATAAGACCTTCCGGTCACACATAATCACCCCATCGGGTAAGGCATAGTAAGAAGACTCACCTCAATGAATTCGGATAAACTCTTGTGCTCAACGTCCCGACCTAGCCTCTTCCTATTATTCAAATAACATTCCCAATCAATACTCCCCCATGATCTCATCTATACAGACTGTGTAGAAGGCCATTCTACCCTTCCCTGAACTCCCCTGTATCAGTCTTGACCGGAGCCCTAAAGTCAATGAAAGTCAACGGTCAACTTTGACCCGACTCATCGAGTGCACAAAGGTGACTCGGCGAGTCTACGCGGGTCCTTTGAATCCTTTCAGACTCTCTTGGCTTGTCGAGTCTTTCTTCCACTCGACAAGTTACACCTATCACGAATCGAGGCGCAACCCCGACTCGACTCATCGAGTCCGCTCATGGACTCGTCGAGTTCGTTCCATGCTCACACATAAATGACCTTCTGAGGTTAGATCTGTTCCTCTAATAATATTCCCAAGCTCAATAATCACGTAAAGGTTCGAACTTGATGCTCATGCAACGTCCAAATGACACTACTTGATGATTTAGCCCAAAATACAACATCCTAAGTCCATTTCTTCCATAACTCCTCATAAAGAAAGATGGAATAGGTTCTCTGGACCATTATGGATCCAGATCTGATGTCTAAACACGATAAGGGACCATATTCCCAACAAATCAACTTAATAAAGGGTATAGAAAACCCTAGATCCATGGATTCTTTAACAAAACAGAAAAAGGATCGATATGATACCTCAAGAATGATGTCCTTTGCTTGCAATCCACAAATAAGCAACCTCCTTGGCCTCCTCTAAGCTGGAATCAACTTCTTCTTGCAAAACAAACCCACAAAGGTCCAATAATGGCTTCTTCTGTCTCACAAACACTCAGGTACTATAAGGGTTTCTCTCAAAGGTCTGGTAGCTGCAAATGGTGGCTATAAGGGTCCTTAAATATGCCCCAAGCCGGATAAATTAGGGTTTCATTAAACAACATGGACTCGCCGAGTCCACGTATGGACTCGCCGAGTCCTCCATTAAATCAAACCAACACATGCGTGGTCCCACTCGGTGAGTCTGAGCGCCTACTCGCCGATTCCTTCTCTAATATTCAATATAAATACTTAAAATGAGATACCTAGGATTCCGGATGTTACAATTCTCCCCTACTAGAATCAGACTTCGACCTCGAAGTCTCGCTCCACAAACAATTATGGATACTGCTCCTGCATCTCTAACTCCGACTCCCAAGTCAGCTCGGACCCCTTCCGATGTTGCCTCTGGACCTGAGCCAGGGACACCTCCTTGTTCCTCAGAACCTTGATTCTCCTATCTCGGATCGTGATCGGCCTCTCAGCATAGTTCATGCTCGCATCCACCTGAATGTCCTCCAATGGAACCACTGCTGACTCATCGGCAATACACTTCCTCAACTGAGACAATGAAGGTATCATGAATTTGACTCAGCTCGGTAGGTAGCTCCAAACGATACGCTACTCTACCTACCCTAGCTGTCACCCTAAATGGACCGATATATCAAGGTCCCAACTTGCCTTTCTTCCTTAATCGAATCACACCTTTCCAAGGTGATACCTTCAAGAGAACGAAATCACCAACCTTAAACTTGAGTTCTGAGCGACGCCTATCAGCGTAACTCTTCTGGCGACGTTGGTTCATCAGCAACGTCTGCCTGACCTACTAAATCTGCTCAGTCGTCCAGAGTACTATCTCTGTACTACCCATCACCCGTTGTCCTACCTCTCTCCAACAAATGAGAGTCCGACACCTCCTTCCATACAACAGCTCGAAGGGAGGCTTACCAATTCTCGAATGGTGGTTGTTGCTATAGGAAAACTCAGCCAAAGGCAGATACGTGTCCCAACTTCCTCCAAAGTCTAATACACATGCCCGAAGCATGTCCTTGAGTGACTGGATAGTCCGCTCACTCTGACCGTCGGTCTGAGGGTGATAAGCAGTGCTGAAATGCAACCTCGTTCCCAACTCCTCATGAAACTTCTTCCAGAACCTGGAAGTAAAACATACATCTCGATCTGACACAATCGAATGCAGCACACCATGCCGAGACAGCACCTCCTTTACATATATTTCTGCCAACTTCTCTACGGAAGAACTCACACTGATAGCAAGGAAGTGAGCACTTTTCGTCAATCGATCCACAATCACCCAAATTGCATTGATGCCCCTTGGGGTTCTTAGCAGTTTGGTGATGAAATCCATAGAAATCTGTTCCCACTTCCACTGGGGAACCTCAAGTGGCTGCAACTTGCCATGCGGATGCTGGTGCTCAGCCTTAACCTGACGACAGGTCAAGCACCTCTCTACAACCCATGCAACATCTCTCTTCATACAAGTCCACCAATAGTCTCTCTTCAGATCTAAATACATTTTAGTGTCCCCGAGATGGATCAAGAATCTCGATTTATGCGCCTCCTCCATCAAAACATTGTGTGCCCCACCAATAAACGGCACCCAGATCCGACCATGAAAAGTCATAAGCCCTCGGCTATCATTCAGAAACTCAGATACCTGCCCAATCACTTGCTTCTTCTTGCGGTTCTCCAGTTTCACAGCCTCTGCCTGGGCCTCACGAATGGTATCGAACACCAGAGTCATCACGGTCATTCTCTTACACATACCTCGTATCGAAACACTCTCTACCCTCCGACTCAGGGCATCGGCTACCACATTCGCCTTTCCCGGGTGGTACAGGATCTCACAATCGTAATCCTTCACCACATCAAGCCATCTCCTCTGCCACATATTTAGGTTGGGCTGATCCATAAAATACTTCAAACTCTTGTGGTCCGTGTAAATGGTACATCGAACCCCATACAAATAGTGGCGCCAGATCTTGAGGGCGAACACTACCGTTCCCAGCACCAGATCGTGAGTGGGATACCTAGCCTCATGAGGATTCAGCTACCTTGACGCATATGCTATCACATGCCCCCTCTGCATAAGCACTGCACCCAACCCTGATATCGATGCATCGTTGTATACCACAAAATCCTCAACTCCCTCCGGAAGGGATAACACAGGGGCTTCGCACAACTTCCAGCGAAGAGTCTCAAACGAGATCTGTTGCTCCGGACCCCATGAAAAAGCAACACCCTTCTGGGTCAACCTAGTGAGTGACACTGCAATCTTGGAGAAATCCTGAATGAATCTTCGATAATAACTGGCCAACGCTAGAAAACTCCTGATCTCCGTGGCGGACTTCGACACTTCCCAACTCATCACCACCTCAATTTTGGCCGAATCGACCAATATCCCATTTTGATTAACAAGATTCCCCGGGAATTGGACCTCTCGTAACCAAAAATCACACTTGGAGAATTTGGCATGAAGCCTCTCCGACCTCAATACCCCGAGGATCTCCCTCAAATACTCCTCATGTTGTTCTCGGGATTTAGAATACACTAGAATATCATCAACAAACACGATTACCAACCAATCCAACATCGGCCGACATACTCTGTTCATGAGATCCATGAACATTGATGGTGCATTTGTGAGCCCAAAAGGCATCACCACAAACTCATAGTGCCCATATCGCATCCTGAACGCCGTCTTCTGGATATCCTCATTACGCACCCTCATCTGGTGATATCCGGACCTCAAGTCTATCTTGGTAAACCAAGATGCCCCCTGAAGCTGATCGAACAAATCTTCAATTCTCGGTAACGGATAATGGTTCTTGACCGTTAACTTGTTCAATTCCCGATAATCAATGCACATCCGGTGCGAACCATCTTTTTCTTGACAAAAAGGATCGGCGCTCCCTAAGGTGAGCTGCTCGGTCGAATAAACCCTTTCCCCAACAGCTCTTGACGCTGTGAGGATAACTCCTGCATCTCTGGCGATGCAACGCGCTGAGGTGCCTTAGCGATAGGTGCTGCCCCCAGAACCTAATCAATGCGAAACTCCACCTGCCTCTCGGGAGGCACACCTGACAACTCCTCGGGAAATACATCCGGTAACTCATGCACTATCGAAACATCATCAACTGAACTTGGCCTTCCCTCGGCCACCCGGGTATCCATCACATAAGCTATGAACCCCTTACATCCCTACTGCAAACTCTACCTTACTCTGGCAGCCAAACAAAACGCTGACCCACTTCGAGTTCCCTCGCCATAGACTGTCAGCACTCCCTCACTAGGATCTCGAATCGTCACCAACTGTTGCTTGCAGTCTATCATAGCCCCAAATCGGCTCAACCAATCCATGCCCACGATGACACATACGTCCCTCATTGCAATCGAGACCAGATCTATCGGAAACCCAACGCCTAAAATCCCAAGCACACACCCTCGAATGACATCCGTGGCATACACTGCTCGCTCGTTACCTATAGAAACTCGTAGAGGCCGACTCATCGCCTCTCATTGGATACTGATGTGTCTACTGAACGCTAATGAAACAAATGACCAACTCACACCCGAGTCAAACAACACCAAAGCAGGTACAGAATTCACAAGGAAAGTATCTACGCATATCACAATATAAACACAAGATCTCATCATAAATAAATAGTAACTTAATACATAACAGCCACGACGTCGGGCGCTGCGCGGACCTCCTCCGCTGTCAACTGGAAGGCTCTCCCGCGAACCTTCGATGCCTCGGCCTTCACTGGCTGAACCTCAGTAGCGCGCACGGCGGCAGGGGAAGATCCCTGCTGTGCTCCCTGTGCTGTCCCCCGCAGCTGCGGACACTCGACCTTCCGATGGCCCGTCTGGTTGCAATGAAAGCAAACCACGAATCCCTTGGGGTATTCCTTGGCTATATGCCCCTCCTTGCTACATTTGTAGGAAGCACCAGACCGAAAAATCCATCGTGTCCCTTGCCGCACTTTCCGCAAGTGCGGCCCTTCTGGCCTCCAGATATCGAATCGGCGGGCTTTGCCCGCTTGGCTACCGGCTGAGACTGTGCCGGCCGCCTATCCAACCACTGAGACTCGGCCTCCTCCCTGGCCTGAGTCTCCAACTCAATCTCCCTCTTTCGGGCATTTGCCTGAATCTCATCAAATGTCCGGTATGTCGAGTTCGATACAAACTCCTTAATGTCCTTCCTCAGAATGCTCAGATACCGGCTCATGCACGCCTGCTTAGATGACACGTGCGCAGGGCAAAACATTTCCCTCTCATGAAACTTCCTGGTGATCATAGTCACTAACTCAGTTACCTGCTTGAGGGTCAAGAACTCCTGGGCCAACCGTTCCCTTTCCACCGGGGGAACGTACTCGTCTCTGAACATAGTGGTGAACCTCTACCAGGTCACCGCTGAGGTCTCCGCAAAAGTAAGATGCGTTGTCACAAATTTCCACCAGCCCTTCGCTCCCAAGCAAAGTTGGTTCAGTGCAAACCGAACTCTTAGATGCTCTGGACATGAACATGTGTAGAAGCATTCCTCAATATCAGATATCCATCTCATTGTAGCAATCGGATCATGCATCCCATCAAACTCTGGTGGCTTCGTGTTGCTGAACTCCCAATACAACAATGAATCACCCCCCCTGTGGCCTGGCAGCAGCAACGGTTGCGGTGGTCGTGGCAACAGCAGCATCAGTAAGAGCGGCATACCGCTCATCAAAAGTCTCAATCAGCGTGGTCTTGATAGACCCGAACATCTCTGGTATCTCGGCCCAGATGGCCACATCCACCTCGTCATGAATCATCTGGCGAAACTCCTCATCGCTCGCACCCCCTCGCTAGTCCCCGGTCTATGGCGTGTCCCAACCATGATGCCTCTAAAATACAACATAATGATATTGAGACTCGCTCGAGTATACTTGCGCTCGATAACTCAACCCTACTTGCTCCCCAGTACCCTAAGGATTCTTAATTGGGCTGCGCACTAATCTGGTTTCTTCGGTAGTACAGGTCCAATCGTACCGCCCACACCGCTTCAACATTCACCCCAAGTCCTCCTCCCTAGGATTCCAATTCACAAATAATCTACATCACGCTAGCATAGGATACCCTTCGGTAAGACTCTCATAAGCTCCTCGCTGCTACCTACTTGCTCTCAAGCATCTCTTAGCAACATAAATCTCTTAAGGCTAAGGCATCACAAATCAGGCCACTCTAGTCCTAACATGAATACCTAGCCTACTCTAGTATGCATAACATATCATATCATGTCTCATAACACATAATGTAAGCGTATTTTGGGAAATCCCCGTTCAGGCGCTAGCTGATCGTACACACTGCTTCTTTCTGCTTTCCTCAAATTCTTTTACCTTTTGGAAAAATTGTTTCTTTTTTTTTGAAATGTTTCTTAAATCCTCAGTTTGAGTTAAAATAAACCCGAAGGTGAATCCGAGTCCCTCAAACCAAGGCTCTGATACCAACTTGTAACACCGTGAAATTTCAAAACAATTTTTCATTTTAAATTAATAAAAATACTCCAATCACAATTCTCAAAAACATGTATCAATTGTTTTTACATAACATAGGTGCACATCAAAATCCACAGAATCTCAAAACATCTCCACCATAAGAGTGTACTGATCATGACGGCGCCTTCCCGCGATCATCACTGGTACCTGAAACACATAACATGCAAACAGTTAGCAATAATTCTTATTTAGTTTCCCAAAATACCACGTACATCACATACGCCTTTCCAGGACATAGCTCTATGGGATCTTCCGATCCAGGTGTCTCAGGGGATTTCCATCCCATAACTCTGTTGACCTTCCGGTCCATGCTCTGTTGACCTTCCGGTCCATATCATCATACTCATATCATAACATATTACATATACAACATACATCACATTTTCATCATACACATAAGACCTTCCAGTCCCACATAATCACCCCATCGGGTAAGGCATAGTGAGAAGACTCACCTCAATGAAGTCGGATAAACTCTCGTGCTCAACGTCCCAACCTAGCCACTTCCTATTATTTAAATAACATTCCCGATCAATACTCCCCCATGATCTCATCTATACAGACTGGGTAGAAGGTCATTCTATGCTTCCCTGAACTCCCATGTATCAGTCTTGACCGGAACCTGAAAGTCAACGAAAGTCAACGGTCAACTTTGACCCAACTCGTCGAGTGCACAAAGGTGACTCGGCGAGTCTACGTAGGTCCTCTGAATCCTTTCAGACTCTCTTGGCTTGTCGAGTCTTTCTTCCACTCGACAAGTTACCCCTATCACGAATCGAGGTGCAACCCCGACTCGACTCGTCGAGTCGGCGAGTTCGTTCCATGCTCACACTCAAATGATCTTCTGAGGTCATATCTGTTCCTCTTATCCATAGATCTAATCTTCCCAAGCTCAATAATCACGTAAAGGTTCAAACTTGATGCTCATGCAACGTCCAAATGACACTACTTGATGATTTAGCCCAAAATACAACATCCTAAGTCCATTTCTTCCATAACTCCTCATAAAGAAAGATGTAATAGGTTCTCTGGACCATTATGGATCCAGATCTGATGTCTAAACACGATAAGGGACCATTATGGATCCAGATCGATATGCTACCTCAAGAATGATGTCCTTTGCTTGCAATCCACAAATAAGCAACCTCCTTGGCCTCCTCTAAGCTGGAATCGACTTCTTCTTGCAAAACAAACCTACAAAGGTCCAATAATGGCTTCTTCTCTCTCACAAACACTCAAGCACTATAAGGGTTTCTCTCAAAGGTCTGGTAGCCGCAAATGGTGGCTATAAGGGTCCTTAAATAGGCACTAAGCCCAAGAAATTAGGGTTTCATTAAACAGCATGGACTCGCCGAGTCCTCCATTAAATCAAACGAACACATGGGCGATCCGACTCAGCGAGTCTGAGCGCCTACTTGCCGAGTCCTTCTCTAATATTCAATATAAATACCTAAAATGAGATACCTGCGAATCCGGATGTTATAGGAGGTCATTCTTGATCGACACTATTTGTCATTTTCTCTTTGTGTATTTTGTAGTGTACATGAGATAGATTTGAGCGGAAAAGTAATCAAGGAGGTGTACCTAGATATTCAGTTTGAGAAGCCTTATGAGAGAGTAGTTAGATATCCATGAGGGATTGAGTACCTGTGAATTAGGGTCCTAAGAGGAGGACTTAGGACGAATACAATTTGGTGTAGAAGGTAGTATTGGGCCCGTACTACTGAAAGCACCAAATCCGTACGCGATTCAAGTAAGAATCTTAGGGTACTAAGGATCATGTAGGGGCATGTAAATGTGTATGTGTAATTTTAGCATGTTCCTGATATTTTTTGTGTTTGTATTCCAGAGAGAGACTATAGTGGTTACCGGAGGTTCAGGCTCCGACAACCCTGAGAGGGCGAGTACCAGTGATGAGGAGATCTACAGGATTATTGTGGATGAGGTGGCTGCAGCTATCAGAGAGGCCATTCAGGAGATGTTCAGGTCTATTAAGACCACGTTGATTGAGACTTTTGATGAGCGTTATGCTGCCGTCGTTGAGGCTACCGCTATCACAGCCACCACAACTCTTGCAGCTGCAAGGCCACAGGGGGTAATTCGATGATGTTTTGAGAGTTCAGCAACATGAAGCCACCAGAGTTTGATGGAACCCATGACCTGATTTCTATGATGAGGTTGATCTCTGACATCGAGGGATATTTTTATACTTGTTCATGCCCTGACGATCTGATGGTTCGATTTGCACCGAACCAACTTCAGTTGGGAGCGAAGGACTGGTGGAAGTTTGTGATGGCTAATTACACTCTTGCAGACCATGTTGCAGTGACTTGGGAGGGATCCACCCAGCTATTTTGAGATGAGTTCATTCCCCGGGTAGAGAGTGATCGGTTGTCCCAAGAGTTTCTGTCTCTTAAGATGAAGACAAAGACAGTAACAGGGATCACAAGGATGTTTCATGACAGGGTGTTATTCTGCCCTGATCATATGGCTACTGAGCAGGCACGTGTGAGTCGGTACTTAAGCATATTGAGGAGGAAGATTTGAGAGTTCGTTGCAAACTCGTCATATCGGATATTGGCTGAGCTACAGACCAATGCCAGGAGGAGAGAAATCGAGTTGGAGACTCAGGCAAGGGAGGAGAGAGAGTCTCATGGTAGAGACACGAGACCAGAGTAGTCGCAGCTAGTGACCAAGCGGGCTAAGCCCGCTGATTCTAGAGCAGTAGGCTAGAAGGGCCGCACATGTGGAAAGTACGGAAAGAGTCATGAGGAATTTTTCCCACAGGGGATTTGCTTCAAATGTGGAAAGGAGAGGCATATGGCGAAGGATTGCCCTAATGGATTTTCGGTTTGTTTTCATTGCAACCAGAGCACCTACCAGAAGACCGAGTGTCCTCATCTCACTCAGGGATCAGCCCAATTGATATGTGCATATTTAGTGTGTATTAAGTATAGTTTTTTATTCATATATTAGCTAAATTGTTGCATATTATGGACAAAAGGTACTTAAAAGTGTTAAATTATGTTTTTCAGTCCAAAGATGAAGCTCGGAAGCGGAAGGAAGCAAGAGAAGCGGTTAGGAGCTCAAGAGTGGAATGAAGAAGGAAAACACCTAAAAACAGGCTTCTACTCGTCGAGTTGGGCATGGACTCGACGAGTCCGTTCGCGGAATCAGAAGGATAATGATTCGGAAGTCAAGATAGTTATCGTAATACGAAGAATGTGAGAGGGACTCGACGAGTCACCATATGACTCGACGAGTCGGAACACATATTTAAAGATAACTCAACAAATCGAGAAGAGAGAATTCTGGGAAGTTTCAGAAGTGCTTAGCTGCGAATAAGAAGCCAGAAGAACCCTAGAAGTCGACCAAGGAAGCTAGAATCCAATTCTGGGAGTAATTAAGGCATAATTTCATCATTCTACTTATTTCTTTTGTTTTGTCAACATGATTAAGCAACTTGAACTTGTTTGTTTGCTGTTATTTACCTTAGTTATGAACTAAATTCTTTAGACTTCTGTTTGGGAATACAAAGTTGACAATATGGTTTGATTGATTGGTAGGATTAATTCCAAGTTGGTGAATTATTGTTATTTTAGCTTGCTAAAGAACCTTGTGTATGAATGATAATTAATTTTCTGTTAATAAGAAGATAATTGATTAGCATGAAGATCTATTGATTATCAACCTCATATGATATGTGACCACTATACCATATGTCTAGAATTAATGAATATGAAACTAGGATTAATAAGGAAATTGAGTAAATTCATGTACAAGCTTGTAAGATGACCATCAAACAAGAGGTTAATTAAGAATAATAAATTAATTAGCTATTGCAAGTCTAACTTAACCCGAATAATTAATCTAGTAAATATAATTAAATTAAGCAATTGGCTACTGTTTGAGTTAGTTTATTTGCTAAGGATTAGGGTAGTGAACATGAACTTAATCACTTGAATCGGTAACCAACGAAAGAATTAATCTATTGCACTATTACCTTAAAATCAACCATAAAGTTAACCGAGTTGAACTAAACAGAAGTTCCTTTCCCATTATTGAATCTAGTTAATTGTCATTTTCTAGTCTTTAATTAGTTATAGTTAGTAAGTTTCTAGTCTTGTAAAACTAGAGAAAAAACCCCTATTTTCTTAATCAACTTAGATAGAATTAGTTTTTAATTTAATTTGTCGTTCCCTGTGTTCGATACCCTGCTTATTTAGCTATACCATAATTGATAGGTTCACTGCCTTTTGTGTGTTATTTGATAATTAAAGTAGGATTAAAACTAAGTGAGTTTTACACACATCAAGTTTTTGGTGCCGTTGCCGGGGAACGGTTCTAAAATTAGCATTAAAATTCTAATTCAATCGATCCTTTGTGTAAGATTTATCTTACACAAAGTTAATTTCTGTTTAATTTTTGTTTAAGTTTTTAGGTAAAAAAAAAAAAAAAAAAAAAAAAAAAAAAAAAAAAAAAAACCGCTGATTTTAACTTGAACTCGCCGAGTGCATTCGCCCCGACTCGGCGAGTACAACGCTGAATCAGATTTAAATTTTTGTTCTTTTTTACGCGTTTTGTTTTGTTTTTTTTTTTTGTTTTTTTTTGTTTGCAGTTGGTTCATGATCCGAGGATCTGCTACGCCTCTAGTTCCCCCTCTTGAAGATCCGGAAACCACATTAAGAAGAAACAAGGGCAAAACCGTTGGAGAAACCGCTTCTTCAAAGAACTCACCACTCAAAAACCTCAAATCCATTTTTAGCAAGAAGAGGAGCAGCAAATCAGGAGCATCCAGTGCATCGTTGACAATCGAAGACCCGATCCCAAAAGACATCGACTACGAGACCGAGGAAGAAAGCGAGCACACATCCGAGTTTGAAGACGATTTAGCCACCGCTATGGCTAATATTGACGAAATCCCCATGGGGGAGTAGAAGAAAAGGATGCGTGATGACACCGGCCCGGGACTTGTGCAACCCGCAATTCCCGCTACCGCTACGTTTGAACTAAAGGGCCATATTCTCGCTCAACTCAAGGAGATACCTTTTCACGGGAGAGATCATGAAGACGCCTATAAGCACTTGGATGAAGTAAATGATGTGGCGGATTACTTCAATGTACCTAATGTGCCCCGCGAGATCCAGCTACTACGCATGTTTCCTGTCACATTTAAAGGAGCTGCAAAGGATTGGTTGAAGTCACTCCCTCCCGGATCGGTTACCACATGGGCCAAAATGAAAGAAGAGTTCATAGATCATTTTTGCCCACCTTCCAAGATAGCCAAGCTAAAGAAAGCCATTGCCAACTTCGAGCAACAACCCGGAGAATCTCTTTATGAAGCTTGGGAAAGATACAAGAGCCTACTTAGAAATTGCCCCCACCATGATCTTAATAGCCAACAAGAGGTCTCTATCTTTTATGATGGAGTCAATGTCACCACAAGGCAACTACTCGATTCACAAGGCCCGTTCACCCGAAAGCCACCTCCGGAAATAAAGGAGTTAATTGAAGAATTCTCCAGGCACTCTAGAGAATACCACAACCCGAGGAATGAAGTGAGTCGTGGAGCAGTAAACTCGGTAAACGGTGGCATGGCGGCGGTGATAGCTAAACTCGATAGCCTAGACCGAAGAATGACGAAAATGGATCAAACGACCCATGCTATTAGAGTTGGATGCGAAAATTGTGGCGGCCCCCATCTTACCAAGGATTGTGATCGAGACGAGAATGGAAATAAAAAGGCTCAAGTATTCTATTCCAGTGGCGATAGATACGATGAAGACTGGAGGAAACCCAAGAAGGAATGGCTCCCATACGAAGAGTACAAAAAGGCTAAGGAGGAGAAATACAAACAGAGGGAGAGGGGATATTATCAAAAGGAAGAGCCGGTGACGGAAAAGAAGGTGAATTTAGAAGATATACTTACAAGATTCATAACCGCGTCCGAGAAAAGACATAATGATCATGATGTGGCAATGCAAGAAACCAGAAACATGTTGAGGAATCAGCAAGCTTCCATTCTCAACATTGAGAAACAACTGGGACAACTTGCACATCAAGTGAATGAAAGAAGACCGGGCCAACTTCCGAGCAACACCGAGCCCAATCCAAGAATGGAGAACGTGAGCGCAATAACCTCCAGAAGTGAAGAAAAATGCACAGAAACACTAAGGATCTCCATGAAGAAGGAAGACAAGGTAGAAAAATCGGAGCCAGCCAAACCCGACCCGACTCGCCGAGTCACTCCTGTGGACTCGACGAGTCCATGCGAAAAAGAGAAACCCATCAATTCTTCGAAACCTTATAAGCCTCCACTGCCATACCCAACCAAAGCCATGCCTGCAGAAAAAGTTGAAGCATACAGGACCTTCATGAATCATGTTAACGCTCTACAAGTTAATGTGCCATTCGTGGAAACAATACTTCAAACGCCTAAATACTTCAACTTGCTTAAGGGCCTTTTTGCTGCTAGGAAGGATTTGGCTGAAGTTACAGAAGTCTTGATGAGTGAACTACCTAAATAGAAGGGTGATCCCGGCAATATGGTGATTCCGTGCCAATTTGGTAATGAGATCTTCACACGAGCATTGGCTGACTCGGGGGCAAGCATCAATATGATGCCTTTGTCATTCTATAAGAAGATGAATCTACCAGAACCAAAACCGGTGCATATGAAGATCCATTTGGCGGACAAGACAATAATATATCCAAAAGGCGTTTGTGAAGATCTCCTTATAAAAGTTGACAAGTTCATATTCCCAGTAGACTTCGTGGTTGTTGATATGGAAGAAGACCCCGAAATTCCAATTATTTTGGGAAGATCCTTCTTAAACATCGCGTGTGCCTTAATTGATATAAGTGAGTCTACATTGACATTGAGAGTGGGTGATGAGGCTGTGAAGTTTAAAGCTATTCCAGAAATCAAGCAAGAAGAGAAAAAGATTGAAGAAGTCTCAATGATCCAATTGGATGATGAGATATTAGAAAAAGAGCTTGCACATTTGATGAAAGAAGATCCAAGAAAGTTTGTGATGCACTCTGAAGAAGAAGGAGATGTTAACAAGGACTTGGAAGAATTGGAAAAGCTACTGGAAGGAGCCCACTCAGAAGAAACCCAAGAATCGATGGAATTCGTACCGACTCGCCGAGTCACTTCAATGGACTCGACGAGTCCAGTCGATTTGGGCAAAAACTTGGCCGACCTGGATCTGCTTGTTACTAGTCCTTCACATACCTTAGATTTCAGCAATATACAAGAGTTTTTAGAAGAACAAACAGCAGAAAAGGGAAAGGAAAAAGGAGTTCAATACGCCAATGTTGCATGTCTTGATACGGTCAAATTCGAGGATGGGTTAAGCACAGGAAAGGATGCAGGAATAAAGGAAAGGAAGGAGGAAGCTAATCACCAATTCACCACTAAACCTAGAGCACGGACCATCATGGAATGTGAAGTTATTAAATTTAAAGAAAAGGAGGTTCAAGAGACGGTGAAAAAGAAGGGGGTGAAGAAGAAAAAGAGGAAAAGGGAAGCCCAAGCAGCTGAAGATGAAGCAATGAAAAGAAAAAGAGATGAATTAAAAAGGGCTTACAAGAAAAAGATCCACGCTTACAAGACCAAGTACAAATTACAAAAAGTTAGGCGTGCGTTCCCGATGCTCGAAGATGACAAAACGTAGATGGGAAGGAGTCTAGCTCATGACTCCTCAAAAAGAAGCGCTTGGCGGGAGGCAACCCGTTATATAGAGTTTGCTTTCTTTTTCTTTTTATTTTTCTTTTTATTTTCCCTTCGTTTTTATTCTTAATCTTCCAAATCATCAGGCATGTCTGCTTGAGAGTGTGCATAGCCTAAGTGTGGGGTGAAATGATTCATAATAAACAGAAGAATTTTGAAAATTCTACAAATTTTTTTAATGACTCGCCGAGTCTGACCACGACTCGACGAGTCTACATGGATTTCAGAAGACTTCGCGACCAGACTCGCCGAGTCTGACCACGACTCGACGAGTCGGTCTTATTTATAGAAAAAAAATAATTTCAAAATTAATTTTACATTGGGTAAGTAGGGTTTTAACCCTAAAGAATCAGTTTCACATCTACACTCATCGACGGGCCGTTTTTTTTGCAATTTCTCTCTCAAGCATTCATCAAGTTCTTCAAGTTCATCCAAAATTCTCAAGCACAATCCAAAAAGGTATCAAATTTCTTCCTATTTTATGTTAAGAGCATGATTATAAGGCAATCCAAGGTTGAAATTGCATGAAAAACCCGTTTTTGAGAAGTTCTAAATTTCTAGGGTTTTGATTTCTCATGAATTAAGTTGTTTTGAATGCTTATTTTGGCCTTAATACATCAATACTAAGTGTTGAGACAAAACCCTTGAAAGAATTTACAGGTTTAATGGTCCAATTTTATGAGACCCGTCGACCGACTCGTGCAAGTTGCGCGACTCGCCAAGTCGGGCATGGACTCGACGAGTCCAATCGATTAACAGATGCAATCCAGTTTTTAATTATATTCTGTGTTTTCTGGGTTTTGTTTATATGTTTTCAGAAATCATGTTCAGAAGGGGACAATCTTCAAGTGGTAGCCAAGGGGAGTTTCCATGGCTAAACTTCCCGCAAATTGAATCCGCTTCAACAATGAGGAAGTGGAAGAAGAAGCTCTCCGACATTAAGAAAAAGGAGGTGTATGTGCCGAATAGAATTGATTGGGAGTGGCTGCAAAGTGTTAAATATGAAGAAGAATTAGCTCCTTACCTTTTGAAGGAGTTCCAACATGAAGGCGAGACAATGATCTGCGATGGGTGGAGCCGGGTCTTCCGCATACAAGAGTCAGTCTATTTAGAGCTTTGCTTGGAGTTTTTCTCCACGGTATCTTTTACCGGAGGAGTGGATGTGTATCACCCGGCAATCTTTACTTTTTGTCTTGGGGGCGAGTATCGTCAATGCTCGGTGGTGGACCTTGCCTGCCGACTAGGGATCTATGATCAACCCTTGGTGTCAACAAACATCTTTCGGGCCTTTTTGGCAAACACTCACATGGTCTTCCCCGATGGAGTTACAAGCACGGGTTGGTGGAATACCATAGGAAATAAAGTTTACATCCCAAAGTCTGCACAAGAAGGGAGCATCCGATCCCCAACTCACCGCCTCATTCACCGCCTTATTTCCTCCACCATCAACCAAAGGAAAGACGATGACAAGGTCTCCAACCTTGACCTTTTCTACTTATGGAGCATAATTACACCCGGCGTCTTTTGCAACATCCCTTGGTGTATAGCTTCATACCTTTCGGAGGGTGCGGTCAAAGATCGCAAAACCTCCCGTATCAATGGTGGAATGTTTGTCACCCGATTGGCTAATTCATTCGGGTTGATGAACCGCGGTGCCTGGAACTTCATGACATTGATCCTGACACCCCCGTTTAATCCCATTCTTTTCCAAAGATCACAGATAATTGAAGACTATGGTGGTGGCCATTATGCCATTCCAAATGATGACCCCGTTGTTGGTCCCGAAGCACCGGGAAGGAGGGTGAGATCAAGAAGAGAACGGGATGTGGAGGACGAGCCGCCAGTGATTCCGGTCGAGAATGAAGATGTACCAATGGATTGGCACAATGTAGAGATGAGGCGGATGCAGGATCAAATGGTGAGGGGGCTGAGCTTTAGCAACCAATCCCACATACGACTTTTTGACCACTTCAATATCCCACATATTGATGGTGGGAATTACCCATTCATTCCATCTTGGGATGAGAGGATTGGTGCGCGACGAAGCGGGGCCGGGGGAAGTGGAGCCGCCAATGATGATGAGGAGGATGAAGATTGATTTTGATATTTTTGTGTTTTTAATCAAACAATTTTAATTTTTTTTTGTTTTGTTTTATTTTTTTATTTGGTGTGTATGCTTTGAGATTTTATTATGTTTAATGGTTGTTTGCTTTAGTTATTTTTCAGGATTGAATTATGATTGCTGGTTTAGGATGGTTTAGAGATATAAAGCATGGATGTTTTCGCGAGTGAGAGCGAGTCAAGGAAGTGAAATTTTAACGTCAAAGTGTCGAGTCCGGTCCTAGGGGTATGAGCAATTGAGTCCGAATGTGAGGAAGAGTTAAAGAAGTTTTTAGAGGCTAAAACAGTTGCAAAATACCAAGATTTCATTCCGTGGCCAACTCATCGAGTGCACTAAGCTGACTCGACGAGTCGCCTTGTATTTCCACAAATTCTGAGAAGGCGCGCTGCTACTCGACGAGTCCACCATAAGACTCGACGAGTCATTCACTTTTTATGCCGAAACACTGCTGATTTGATGCTAATACTTGTACCACTTGCTTCCTTATTCTTCCATATCCATTCTTGAAGATCTTACACCGATTTTCGCATATTTGGAGCGACCCACACGAGACGAAATACCCAAGACATGGATGAGATGTTACCATGTCTAAAGTTGATTGAAGTTGGAGCTTTATTGAGAGTGATCAACCTATCCACTGCTATCCCAGGGGAGTTTATTCCAATTACTTCTTTATTTTTTATGTTTCTATGCATAATATGCAATGAGGGCATTGCATCACATAAGTGTGGGGTAGGGGGTTGGTTACATAATAGTCAATTTTAAAAAAAAAATTGCATACCAAAAGTATTATTTAGGATTTAATTTAGAAATTTTTGGTAAGTAATTAGGATTCCATATTAGAATTGTGTTAATAATTGCATGAAGACCCAAATGTTTAGTTGAGCCTATATACGTTCTAGTGCATTTGTGGCTTCCTTATTCCAGTGAAATCATGGGACAAAAACACGACCTTCTCAGCCTGAGGGATGCAATATGTTTAGCAGCCTAGACCTGAAATGTATCCAGGAAAATTTTTATCATTAGCCAATAAAGGTTGAGATTGAGCGCCTCTGCTTAAGCATGTAGGTTTTGAGTGAAAAAAGAGAGATACATGTAAAAAAAAGAGAGAATTACAAGAAAAATTGTAAGAATTTTGGAGCAAATGAAGTGAAGATCTAAAGATCAAAATTCCAAGAAATTTAAAAAAAAATTTGAAGATGCCAAAAGTCAATACAAGTTGGTGAATTCAAACATATCAAAGATCAAATTATCAAGGAAGTGAAGAATTCAAAGAATTCCATAGTGGTATCGAAAAGTTGTAATTCTAGAATATGTATGCTTAGGTTGCTCAATTAAAAATACCTTGAGGGTAAAGAGGTTTTCTGAGGATGGATTCGGAGGGTTGCATAAAATGAGCATAGTTCGGGGTGAGTGGGCGAATGTTTATGAGGATTGTGAGTATTTGGAATATGGGGGGTTCTTTAGGAAAAATTTTAGACACAAATGCATGCGTTGCGGTCTTGGCATAATGGTTGGGTTAGATTGGAGTTGTTATATATAATTCTAATGTATTAAAATTCAGTTTTGCTTGAGGGCAAGCAAAAGACAAGTGTGGGGTATTTTGATATGTGCATATTTAGTGTGTGTTAAGTATTGTTTTTTATTCATATATTAGCTAAATTGTTGCATATTATGGATAAAAGGTACTTAAAAGTGTTAAATTATGTTTTTCAGTCCAAAGATGAAGCTCGGAAGCGGAAGGAAGCAAGAGAAGCGGTTAGGAGCTCAAGAGTGGAATGAAGAAGGAAAACACCTAAAAACAGGCTTCTACTCGTCGAGTCGGGCATGGACTCGACGAGTCCGGTTGCGGAATCAGAAGGATAATGATTCGGAAGTCAAGATAGTTATCGTAATACGAAGAATGTGAGAGGGACTCGACGAGTCACCATATGACTCGACGAGTCGGAACGCATATTTAAAGATAACTCAACAAATCGAGAAGAGAGAATTCTGGGAAGTTTCAGAAGTGCTTAGCTGCGAATAAGAAGCCAGAAGAACCCTAGAAGTCGACCAAGGAAGCTAGAATCCAATTCTGGGAGTAATTAAGGCATAATTTCATCATTCTACTTATTTCTTTTGTTTTGTCAACATGATTAAGCAACTTGAACTTGTTTGTTTGCTGTTATTTACCTTAGTTATGAACTAAATTCTTTAGACTTCTGTTTGGGAATACAAAGTTGACAATATGGTTTGATTGATTGGTAGGATTAATTCCAAGTTGGTGAATTATTGTTATTTTAGCTTGCTAAAGAACCTTGTGTATGAATGATAATTAATTTTCTGTTAATAAGAAGATAATTGATTAGCATGAACATCTATTGATTATCAACCTCATATGATATGTGACCACTATACCATATGTCTAGAATTAATGAATATGAAACTAGGATTAATAAGGAAATTGAGTAAATTCATGTACAAGCTTGTAAGATGACCATCAAACAAGAGGTTAATTAAGAATAATAAATTAATTAGCTATTGCAAGTCTAACTTAACCCGAATAATTAATCTAGTAAATATAATTAAATTAAGCAATTGGCTACTGTTTGAGTTAGTTTATTTGCTAAGGATTAGGGTAGTGAACATGAACTTAATCACTTGAATCGGTAACCAACGAAAGAATTAATCTATTGCACTATTACCTTAAAATCAACCATAAAGTTAACCGAGTTGAACTAAACAGAAGTTCCTTTCCCATTATTGAATCTAGTTAATTGTCATTTTCTAGTCTTTAATTAGTTATAGTTAGTAAGTTTCTAGTCTTGTAAAACTAGAGAAAAAACCCCTATTTTCTTAATCAACTTAGATAGAATTAGTTTTTAATTTAATTTGTCGTTCCCTGTGTTCGATACCCTGCTTATTTAGCTATACCACAATTGATAGGTTCACTGCCTTTTGTGTGTTATTTGATAATTAAAGTAGGATTAAAACTAAGTGAGTTTTACACACATCAAGTTTTTGGTGCCGTTGCCGGGGAACGGTTCTAAAATTAGCATTAAAATTCTAATTCAATCGATCCTTTGTGTAAGATTTATCTTACACAAAGTTAATTTCTGTTTAATTTTTGTTTAAGTTTTTAGGTAAAAAAAAAATAGAAATTGCAAGTCTGACTTTGATTGAGTTGAATGGATATACAAGATAGAAATTTTGGGTTGTCACAATAACGAGGGGAGATGACTGCGTTATAGTGGGCATGGATTGGTTGAGCCGATTTGGAACTGTGATTGATTGCGAGTGTCTGATGGTGACGATTTGAGACCTTAGTGGGGGAGTACTTACTGTTTATGGTGAGGGAACTAGATCGGGATTAGCTTTCTGCTCTGCCTCCAAGGCAAGAAAGAGTCTACAGCAGGGATGTATGGACATTTTTAGCAGCTTCGAGATGACACTGGAAGCTTCTAAAAATGAAGCTGATGTCGCTTCAGGTACCTTTCTCTTTAATAAATTGTCTGCCCAAATTTTATTTGATTCTGGAGCCAACTACTCCTTTATATCGCAAGAATTTGGTGGAAAACTAGCTTTGCCTGTTGATAGACTAGATAATGCCTTATTAGTCGAAGTTTCTAGTGGCAAGTTTGTACCTGTTAGCCATCGTATAAAAAACATCTTAATTGACTTTAATGGGAATAAGTTCCACAAGGAATTATTGCCTATAGAACTTAACGGTTTCGACATCGTGCTTGGAATGGATTGGCTTAGCGCCAATGACGCCAAGATATTCTTCAAGAAGAAGATAGTCAAAGTAAACCCGCTAGGGAAAGAGTCATTTATGGTGTATGGAGATAAACGCAGAGTAAATTCTGGAATCATTTCATTGATGAAAGCCAGAAAGTGTTTGGCCAAATGATGTACATTGTATGTAGCATTTGTGATCGATGCTAAGAAGGAGAAAAAGGAGGTACAGAGCATTTCGATAGTGTGTGATTATCCGCAAGTATTTCCCAAAGATCTTCCTGGATTACCGCCTGATCGGCAAGTAGAATTTTGTATTGACTTGTTACCCGGGACGACGCCAATAGCAAAAGAACCTTACTGATTATCACCGACGGAGATGAAGGAACTGATTATGCAACTTCAGGAGTTATTGGAAAAATGTTTCATTAGACCGAGTTCATCACCCTAGGGCACTCTGGTGTTATTCGTGAAGAACGTTGAAAACGGAGTTCGTATGAGGAAGATATGAATTTTTGAAGTTTATTAAATATTTTCGGTATTTAATTTAATTATATACTGATATTATCCAAAGGGGGGGAGTCAGCAAGCTTATCCAAGTTACGCCCAGTGTAACCTTAATTACGCCCAACATAATTCGGTGGTTCAGCCCCTATAAAAGGGATGCGAAGGCAGCCGAGTTCTTTGCTCATTTCTTCCCTTTCTCTCGTTTTTTTACCTCGTTTTTCGTGCACGAATTATCCCAAAGCCCTGGTATCATTCCCGAGCCTCGAAGCAAGTCCCGAAGCCCCGAAGATCCCGAGAAGTGAGATTCCCGAGCCGAAGCTCTGCCCGTGAGGAGTCCGGTTTTTGTGAAGATCTTCCAGGTCTACCGAAGAATACTACTTCTACAAGTCGTAGCACTTTCCGATCATCTTCTGATCAAGTGAGTGTGTGGTTACTTTCTTCTAACGCATAATTATGAAGTATTTTATACGAAATACGTGTTATGTGTATATTTTGTTGTTATATGTGGGAATGTATATTCATTTTCTTCTATCTCATAGATATGATTTATTCTCTATGAAATACGTGTTGTGTGTATGTGTCTCATCTGTTGTTTGGAATATGTACTGAATGAGAATGCTATACAGGTTTTAAACTATGTACAAATATATATATATATATATATATATATATATATATATCTACTAATATGTTGGGTAGAACATAGGTAGATAGTCGTGTGATAAACATATGAGAGGCCTCGATGTTGTTTTCGATTCAGTCATCTAGCGGAGTTTAGATGACGACCACAGACTTTTCTAGACAGTCCTATGGAACGCTAGCAGGTTCGCCACCTGTAGGTGTTAATGAACTTGGGTGTTCATTCGTTGTACTCCATCCCCCTCATGGTTGCCTTATTTGATATATATTGCTGGGAAGCCCCCGAAGCATGTGTTGTCGCCCTGATGAAATATTCTTAGACTAGGTCCCTTGTGTTAGTTATTTTAGGGACGTAAAATGAGAATAACGGGAATGAGTAGTTGGTTATTGTTGGTTGATGAAAAATTAATTTAATCATTTATTGTGTGTTGAAAACCCTATATGCTCACCAGGCTCCCAAGCCTGACCCACTCAGTTTATTTGTATTACAGGAAGTGGTGCAAGGGCATAAGATGGATGAATCATCAAGTTGTTTTGTTTACAAGTTTGTATATGTATATATTTGTTGAATGACTTGTAATGTTATCGTTAATGCTTTATGGTATGTATCAGAACATGACATCTCGAGTTTTGATTATATAATGAAAATACATTTCTTTATGAAATGCTTTGGTAAATATTATTTTATCACGTTTTGTTTTTTGGGAACAAATTCCGCAACTCTTTTAATCAAAGGATTACTCCGAAATCATTTTAAAAGCATAAATTAAACTGGTCTTTTCTGGTCGTGATTTTGGTGATGTCATAGATAAGGTATGTACTGATGACCCTTAATTTAATTAAATTATCAAAATTAGGCTTGATTGTGAAATTGGTGGCAAATGAGTACACAAAGTGTATGCATGTGTACGCTCAGTGTACTCATGTGCATATTATGGATGCGGAGCCCACCTAGTACGCTAGGCGTACTAGGCTAAGAGTGTAAACCATAATTGTGTTGGGTGTCCTTATTTAAGGAACATGATGGCCTCATTTCCACCTTCAACCCCCCTCAAACCCTAAATCCCATTCTTATAGCTTGTGTTTGCATTTGAAGCTTATTGAGTGACCTTGTGGGATTCTTTTGTGAAAAAAGAGCTTTGAAGGAAGAAAATTTGTTGTCCAAGCTTTTAGATCTGAGTTTGACTATGCTTGGTGCATCATTTAGAGGTATCAATCTCAAAGCTTTCTCATTGTTTCATTAATTCATGTTGTAGCCCATTTTTAGCATTTTATGTCCCGAGCTTGAAGCTTTATGAGTTTGATGAACTCCAGAGCATAATACATGTCCATTTAAGTGTTTTTAGTCGTTTGGAATCATAAACATGAGATCTTGGTTGTCAAGATCTCTCCATACATGAGTTACAAGGACTTTTGTGAGTAAACGATGAGAGATTATGAGTTTTAGACTTGTCTAGGCATGCTAAGGATTAAAGTCACTAACTTTGTGAAGTAATAGACTCTAGTTAGTCCAGATATGAGATTGTAGCCATGGTCTTAACATATTAAGTCCAAGAGAGTGAGAAAAGTGAGTCTGTGATGTACATCAAGCGTACTCCCAGCTACGCGCATCGTAGCGCTGAGCCACCCCGATGCATGGATGGTCAGTAGTACGCCCAACGTAGAGGGTTGTATGCCCAATGTACGCGTTGGGTGTTGACTTTTGGGGTTTTGGTCAAGTTGTGGACTTTAGAGGCCATGGAGGGGTAAAATGGTCTTTTACCCTTCTGGGATTTAGTATCCTAACATCTTTTAGGGGTTGTTAATATTATTTATTAATTAGAGGTATATGTGACATATGTTAGGCGGAGTCTAGACCGGCAGTTCGGGTGTGGGATATACTTTCTTTACTTTGTGAGGTAAGTCTTCTCACTTTACTTACCAGAGTGGTAATTATTGTGCGACCAGAGGGTCTTATTTGTGTTATTGACTGGAAGGTCTAATTTTCTTATACTGAGATATGTAATATTATGCATTTTGTCTTTGTGAATTATGATGTTATATTACTCTTTGTGTATTTATTGATTTATGACCAGAGGGTCCATAGCGAGCCGTGAGATCGGAGGGTCTTCACCGAGACACATGACCGGAGGGTCCTTATCGAGATAGCCATCAGAGGCTAATTATTTGTGTATGTGGTATTTTAGGGAACTCACTAAGCTTCGTGCTTATAGGGTTTGTGTGTGAAATGTATTTCAGGTACATCTCAGGATCACGGGAAGGCACCGGCATGATTGTACACACCAGCTTGATGATTTGTGTTTTAAGGATTCTGGGTTGTTTGACAAGTAATTTACCTATGTTTTGTGTTTGGGAAACTTTCAAATTGGCTTAATAAATGTTAATCTATTTGTGTGGAAGTTCTAAACTTTGAAATTTTTATTTGAAAATTTAGAGTGTTACAATGACATCCTTAGTGTTTTAACATTTTGGAAACAAACATGTGTAATCAAAATGATCTTTGTGCTAGTATTTTCCTTAAATATAAACATATGATATTTAAAGTGTAAAGAAAAGTTTTAATTGATTCTGAAAATTAAATGATGTCACATCGTAGATGTTTTAAACAAATATATTATCACTACTTGGTTGCATTAATGGGTGGCACATGGAAGTAGGGTCGAATCCTTAGGGACACGACCTAACAGTTAATGCCTCTTTGCGTAAGGCACATAATAGTAATATAAATGAAAATGTAAAAAACAGATGGGGAGTTGTTTTGAAATAAAACTAAAAAATAGCAATGTAATAAATAAACAAAACTCAATAATAAAAAGCATTTCAGTTCTGCTACGAATTTCCGAGTTATGCAATCAATCCAAATCTGTTTATTTAAGATGCGATCTATCTAAGTTGGTACGGAAAACCACTAACAATATATAATAAGTTCTCTTTTACCTAGTTAGTTAATTAACCGAAACAAGCTCTTCAGTTAATCCTAATTTTTTACTAACTTAATTAAACAATCTCTTAATCAAGTAAGAAAAGCAGCATTATGATCTATGTAAAATTTTCATAAATATTCAATACTTCTCATAAGCTCGTCAGCTTAAAACTACGTGATTTTAAGTTGCTAAGAGAGTAAAATTCCAATACGGAACCGATCTATTACTTGTTGCTTATTACCAACTGATTAAAACAATTATGAATTTTAACAACTGATTAACTAGAATGATTCGATCCAAAATTAGGTGACCGGACTAAAAAAAATAAAAATCATTCATTAAGCACAGAACTGAAGCACTAGATAGAATTACATAATAAAAACCAAAGCTAATGGTTAATCACATAAAAAGTATTGGTCTTTTGCAGAACTGTAAACTAGGGTGTCTAGCCAGACATGGCTAAAAACGATCTAAAACTGATAAAAAAGAAAGATTAAACAACTAAATCTTACTAAATTAATTAAGACAATCGATCCACTTTCTCCATAAATTCATAAATTGATGGAAAATATCAGAAATCGTCCAAAAAATCATCTTAAAATGGTTTCTGCGTCTCTACTCATCTAGGGTTTAAACCGAGAAGATAAGGAGTATTTATAAGCAAGCCATCAGCATCAGATGAGATTTTAGGAAAAGCACGACCAGGCAAGCCACACCGCTTTATAGGTATGTTGTGTCTTCTTTAAAAATGTATGTATTTACATTTAATACAATCGTGTAAATGCTTCGATGTCCTAAAAATTGATGTTTGGCTCGGAAAAGTTGAAAACATGAAACATGGTCAAAAACATGATTGTGGAGGGAAAAACACCATCGCCTAAGTCCGTAAACACGTGTTCATACTCAAATTCTTCTATAATAACCCTTGGTCCCAGCTTCCTCAAGTGTTTTAGCTCCATTAATCTCCAAAAATGTATCCAAGCTACTTCCAACTTACTGCTCCACTCGAAATACCTGAAAACTACATAAAAACATGAGCAGTATAAGAATTCTAACGAAAATCATGATCTTTACATTATTTAAACTAATGCAGACACAAATGCATAATATATGATGCAAAACACTAATAAAACTAATATAAAAGATGCATAAAATGGCATCTAACACTATGGTACCTCGTCACTTTAACGATGTTGAAGTTAATGGTCTCTCCATCAAACTCCAAAGCGATCTTCCCTTTATGGACATTAGTTATCGTGTCAATAGTGTTCATGAAGTTTCTTCTAATGAGGATCATAGATGATTTGGAAGGTGTCTTTTCATCAAGATCAATAACATAGAAATATGTTGGAAAGACAAGTTGATTTACTTATACTAACACATCTTCCAAAACTCCTCTTAGAAACACGCTTGATTTATCCACTAATTAAATGATTAATTTGGTTTCTTCCAAGGGTCCAACATTAAGAGTTTGGAAGACCAAAATATGGCAACACAATAATCAACACCCCAATGTCTAACATGGCACTATCAACATGCAAGTTACTAAAACTGCAAGGGATAACAAACATTCTAAGATCCTTGCATTTGGGAGGTAATTTCTTTTTTATAATTGCATATACATTTGCATTAACTTCAATATTTTCATTCGCCTTGAATTTCCACTTTTTGGCGCACAAATCCTTGAGAAAATTTTCATAACTTGGGATATGCTTAATGGCATGTTAATTTGGACCTTGTAGAAAGTTTTAGGTATATCCTTCTCGTCCTCCTTATTCTTTGAGACGACTAATCGGGAGGGGAAGGGAAGTGGTATTGTGACATCTTGGTGGTCGTCGAGGCCAAAAAATTAAAAACTCAAAATCTTTTACATTAAAATAGTGTATAGTGGTAAAGGGGTCGAATCCACGGAGATTGATTTAATTTTATAACTCTATGAAAATATCATTATAGAAATACTTGTAAAATAACAATAAAAATAAAAATGGGGGGTTTTGGTCTTTTTAAAATACTTGAAATAAAACTAGAATTAAACTAAAATTTAAGTGGTCAATTTAACAAAAATAAGAGTTTGATGTAAACACAATACATTCTCATAAAGACTCAAGAACTAGTTCATGAAGTCTTCAACATTCAACATAAGTCAAAGGATTTCACCAAATTCAATCAAGTTTTGTTTAGCCAAGCATGGATAAACTCATGAAAACAAAGTAAATAAAGATTGTACCAAACATTTTACATGATTCAAGAGCAAAATGATGAAGTTATTCAAGGTTTTTGGTGTCCAAAATGCTCCAAATTCTCCAGAGAATGCTCCTAAGTTTAGATGTGCAAAAGTTAAGAAAGTGGCACACCAACCTTCCCCATATAGAGCTCCAATTAAAATCCCGAAATTGCCCCTACAGGAATCCACACGGGCCGCGTGGAAACCTTACGCGGGCCGCGTAAGAGTGACGGAGAATTGGGATTCTTCATTTGGCCGATTTCGATTATGATTAGCTTCTAGCCCGTTTTTATGAAATATTTCTTCATTTTAAGCCCAATTAGCCTTTTCTAAACGATCCATAGCTTCCGTAATCGCCCGATCATCAATCTTCGCATACTCAAAAATTTTCCTGCATCTTGCAAATTTAAGTTTAATTCTTCCAAACCTTCAAATAATTGACAAGCCCACTCCATGCATCATCTCCATAATTATTAATCCCAAATTCCTTGATATCCTCCTGATCCAATCAGTTCCCATAAGTCCTGAACATTCCCGCTCCGTTAGACCCGAAAACCTATAACTATGCTTGTGAAATTCTAAAGTACCCGAAAGTGATCATAAAATAAAAAAAAAGGAAAATATGCATGGAAATTAACTAAAATATGAATGAAAAATGCTAAAATAAACTATAAAAAGAAGTAAATAAAATGCAAATCAAATCAAACCAAGCTTAAACCTTACTTGTCCTCAAGTAAGACAAGACTAAAATGAACTTGGGATGAACTATCCTAAGAAAATAAAAAGAATGGATAGAACCACAGAACATGATCACAGTTAGTCAACATGGTCAGAATTGATCTTGCTATTATATCATGAATTTTTCATCCAATGACAATGGAACCATAAACCACAGCCAGAACAACTCCTTTGGGTGAGTAAGGAGGGATGGTCAGTCGCAGCCCCAATGGAACATGCATACAATGAAGAACATATGTAGTAAGGAGAAAGCAATTGGACAGGCTCATGTGGAGCTTTTCTTTAAGTGTACACTCTTATCATGAAAGTTGCATGATCTTACGTCTGTCGACTACTCTCAAGTGTGATTGGGTTTCATCGCTCGGGCACCGTTGTTGGAATCAGTTCACTTAGTGTTGGCCTAAACCTCTCGTAGTATCTGACTGGACAATCTCCCTAACATCACCAATATGACAAAAAAAACAACTTGATCTATATACAATAAAACATACCTAAATAAATGAGTATCAAACTCCGGGTGACCAAGATGTAGGAAAATTTGTTCAATAATTGAACTGTTCAACCATCTAAGATAATCGCTGCTTGGAATTTGCTTGAGTCTTTTTTGTTGTTAAACTTGAAGGTAATACACTAACATATTGAATTTTTTGCTTTTTACCAAGAAAATTTTTTAACTCAAAATTTGGTGCCCAAAAGTATATAAGTGGAACCGAAAGGGTAGTAATAATAATCTGAATGGTCTTAGTGTGAAAATTCCATGTGTGGAGCATAAAGATGTAAGCTCCTTTTCAAACTTGTGATTTTCCAAAAAAAATAACGAACATGTCCAAATGTGGACAAAAAAGACTCTCTAAAATCCTAAGAAAATCGCAAAAAAAACGTGGTGATGTGAAGAGACCGGATATGGATTCTACTCAGGGACAAGCACCAGTGCTTCATCCTAATGGTTCAAACATGATCAAGTGTGTTCTTATCGAAAGCATGGACCGTAGAGCTAAGAACATCCATTGCTATAGGATATCCTACAGTTGTTAGTATTACATGCATAATTCTTCATGAAACTACCTGGCCATGATCACTTACCCCTTTAAACATCAACAGTTGATCCCAAGTATGAAGTCCCAAACTGCTGCTAATAGCCCGATTCGATGTGTGAGACAGCAACAAGATCCTGGACCAATAATGATACAATAACTATGAACCTGTTCCATGGCATCCAAGGGGGTGAGAATAAACAAAGTACAAAAATGCATGAATGCTAATTCCATAAGCTAAATGTTATGCAAAAATAAAAAGTAGAAAAGAAGAAAATAAAATATTTTTGTAATTTTATAAAATAAAAAAATGAATGCAAATTAACTTAAAACTAAAATGTTATGCAACCTAACTAACAATGCATGAAAAAGTAAAAGGAAAAAGGAAATGCCCCACCCCAAACTTAAGAACAAGCATTGTCCTCAATGCTTAAGGAAAGGACGGAAATGACCTAAATTAGAAGGTCGGGCGGCGGAAAGTGTTTGTGGCAGTAGTGGTAGTCCCACATGTCATGGACATGACGGAAAGTGGGTGGGAATGACAGCTCCAACGATCAACAATGGTCACCACATCCTGAGTGGCTCGAGTGTTCTCTTGTGTCCGAGTGTTGATGCGTTGAACGATGGAGAACATTGTGGGGAACTGGTCAAAGAATGTAGGGGGGAAATATGATGGGATTTCGTGTCCCCCTGCTGCTGCTGTCGATAATGGGGTTGGTTAAAATGTTGTCGAAGAGGCTGAAAATGGTCATCTTCTTGATCTACAGGCTGAGGGTAATCGAATGGCATGACTCATTGTTCGGGTTCAGTTGGTTTAAAGGACTTGATACACTCATGAGGGAGGATGAGGTATGGCTGGCCATCAAGATTCCAATGTGACCATCGATATAGTATCAGATGATTAGCATTCCTCGGAGTGCGTTGATGTCAAGACAAGAAGGCCATATATTTTTTCAAATGGAATGGTGGGAAAATGAAGTTGAAGTGGGGGCCTAGATGCAATGAGTGTGATTAAGCCTCCAATAAAATGTCCCTGGTCTCCATGGTGGTGCGATCGTAACATTTGCCAAAGAAGAAGTTTGCAAAATCCGGGTTAGGTCCATTTTCACGAGTCATGCACCAAAGAAAAAATAATTGAGCATTAGAGATTTGACACACTTCTAAGCGGGCAAAAATGGTGCATACAAGGACTCGGTGGGATAGACACAAGCATGGATGAATGATTGAGGAAGCCTTGGATGAAGATGAAGAATACCGGTTCGTGGGTAATTTGTTGCCAAAAGTGGTGTACGTTAAATGTTGCAAGCCAAGGATCCTGTTGGGAATACGTATGGTCCACGGGGGTACCCATTAGAGCATTCACGACCCGAAATGGCAATGATCTATTTTCGCCTAGCATTTGGAAAGTAACGGTTTTCGTTTTGTCATCGGCATGAAATATGGAAAGGAATTCCAAGGTTAGCTCAACGTAGGTGGTTGCACAATTATGAAGGAATTGACGCCAACCAATGTTGTCAAATAACTCTTGAACTCCTTTGAGCGCTCCGAGAGCTTCAAAGGATTCTCTATGAAGGAATTTTTTCGATTTGACTTTGCACTTGTTGGAAGTGAGGAGTTCATATGTTTTGTGGTTTTAACGATTTAACAAAGAAAATGGGGGGGTCAATGGATTTGCTTTTTTAGTGAGATTTTAAGTGAAGAGTGGTATGGTTGGAAAGCCCTTGGGAATAGAAACAAAACCCCATGCTCGTAAGTTCCAAAGGTGGCCAGAGTTGGTCGAAAAACGAAAAAGAAGGCGGTGGAGAGTGTTGGTGCCCACTATTTTGGCCATAGATCGAACCGACTTTTGGGTGGAGTTTGTAGAGGATGAAAAATGATGAATACTGGTGCTGGTCTCGCAGGATTCTCACCGGTAGAACTCCACGAAATCGAGTTTTTTGAGAGGTGGGTGTTGGTGTTGTTGAGAGCTTGAGAGAGAATGGTGGAGTGTGTGTAGGGTTTGAATGAAGATGATAAGTGGCTGAAGTGTTTAATCCATGGTCAAATTCGGACAACACCAGGTCAATGTTAGTCAACTCATTAAACTCCCTGGTCAACAAAAGTCAAATTGAGTCAACAACTTAATATCCAGTCAAAGCTGTTTCACGCGAGCATGGTGCGGGCCGCAGGGTTTGCTGAACATCTAAAAAATTGCTATGTCTAGGAGGATCTACGCAGGTACGACTTGGGCTGCGGGCTGGCCGTGCTTACTGGACAAATTTGTATGCATTTCGTCTATGCAGTCAGGAAATAGGTTGCACATAGGCCGCATGAAGCCTTATGTGGGCCACACAAGATCTAGGCTAAATATACACGTGGGTTGCATGAACTCTTGTACTTCTAAAGAATTTCAATTTTCCAAAAACTTGATTTTTAGGTAAAATGATTCCCACAAGGCCCAGTTACAAAAATTTGACTAAAGTTTGGAATAAAACGGGGAACGAAGGTTGAAATCTTTCAAAAAATTTATTTTTCAAAATTCCAAAAACGCTTTTTAAAATAATTTATTGAATTGGAGAAGGATGAAAGCATAATGCTTTCCAAAAATGCCCTTCTTTAACGTCTTTGACGAGACATCTTCCTAGCTTGCCTCAACACATCAGGACATCCAAATGGATGATTTCAAGAGCATTTGCATTGAAACCTTCATAGAACGCCTTCAAACGGTGCCCATTGACTTTGAAAATTTGTCTTATATTTTCACCTTGAACTTACACTGCTCCATGGTCAATGGTTTTGATCACAACAAAAGGCCCAATCCACCTTGATCTTAACTTGATTAGAAATAACTTCAATCGTGAATGGTAAAGTAACACCCTATGTCCCGGTTCAAAATGCTTTCGGGTGATGGACTTGTTATGGAAAAGCTTCGCTTTCTCCTTGTAAATTCTTGAGTTTTCATAAGATTCGTTGCTCAATTATTCCAACTCTTGAAGTTGAAACTTCCTATGTCTTCCCACCTCATCAATATTGAAATTACATTGCTTGACCGCCCAAAATACACGGTGCTCTAATTCCACGGGAAGATGACATGGTTTTCCAAAGACCAACCTAAATGGAGACATGCCTATCCGGGTCTTGTAAGCGGTCTGGTAGGCCCATAAGGCATCATCAAGCCTTAAACTCCAATCCCTCCTTGTCGGGTTCACTATTTTCTCTAGGATAGACTTTAGTTCATGATTTGAAACCTCCACTTGACCATTTGTTTGAGGGTGGTAAGAGGTAGAGACATGGTGGGTCACGTTGTACTTCCTTAATAAAACCTCCATCATATTGTTGCAAAAATGTGTCCCTCTATCATTAATCAAAGCCCTATACACACCAAATGTCACAAAGATATTAGATTTTAAAACCTCGATAGCCGTTTTGGCATCATCCGATTTAGTGGCTTTGGCCTCAACCCATTTTGGAGACATAGTCAACCGTGAGAAAAATGTAAACGTTACCAAATAAGACAGGAAATGGGCCCATAAAATCAATACCCCATATGTCAAATCCTTCACAAGCAAGGATTGTATTTTGTGGCATTTGGTTCTTATGTGAAATGTACCCCATCCTTTGGCACCGTTCACAACTTTTGCAAAATAGATAATAATCGCATGACATGGTTGGCCAAAATAATCCACACACAAGAACCTTTCTCAAAGTTTGGCTGGGTTTGAAGTGTCCCCCATAAGCAAATTCATGACAAAATTGCAAAATGGATTGACGCTCTTCTTGGGGTACACATCGCCTAATAATTTGATTGGGACAATGTTTCCACAAATAAGGTTCATCCCACACGTAATATTTTGCATCACTTTTCAATTTACCTTTTTGAGCACATGTGGATGTGTTCAGATACCTTTTCGTGACCAAAAAGTTAAGGACATCAGCATACCAAGGAATAGATTGAGTAAGGGAAATGAGATGCTCATCCGGAAACTCGTCCCGCAACGGGGGAGGAGTCTCATTTGAAGTGATCCAGCTTAGATGATTGACAAAAAGATTCTCGCATCCACCCTTGTCCCGAATTTCCAAATCAAACTCTTTCAATAGTTAGATCCATCGGATGAGTCTTGGATTTGCATATTTCTTTGTCATCAAGTACTTGAGAGCCGCATGATCCAAATACACTATAACTTTGGTACCAAGTAGGTATTGCCTAAACTTCTCCAAAGTGAACACTATGGCCAGTAGCTCCTTCTTCATGGTAGAATAGTTGCTTTGAGCACGGTCTAGCATCCTTGATGCATAGTAGATCACATTGGAGGCTCTTCCATTCTTTTGACCAAAAATGGCACCAATAGCATAGTTGCTTGCATCACACATGATCTCAAAGGGGAGATCCTAATTTGGAGCTTGTATGATAGGAGCGAATGTAAGCAACTCTTTAAGCTTGTCGAAAGCTTCTTTGCACGCCTCAATGAACTCCAAATCAACATCCTTTTGCAAAAGTTGGCACATTGGTCATGTTATCTTTGAAAATTCCTTGATGAACCTTTGATAGAATTCGTCATTACCTAAAAAAGAATGAACTTCCCGAACACAAGTCGGGTAAGGTAAGCTTTGAATAACATCAAGTTTGGCCTTATCTACCTTGATTCCTTTCTTTAACACAATGTGATAAAAAATAAGACCTTGACTCACCATAAAATGACATTTTTAAAAATTTAGAACCAAGTTTGTTTCAATGCATCTCTTCAAAATTTTGGTGAGATTGGTCAAACATTCTTGAAATGAGTTTTCATATACCGTAAAGTCATCCATAAAAACTTCAATTATGTTTTCAACATATTACGAGAAAATTCTATTATGCAATCCAAATGGCATTCTCCGGGATGCAAAAGTGCCAAATAGACATGAGAAGGTTGTCTTTTCTTGGTCTTCCAGTGCCACCGGAATTTGGTGAAAACTGGAATACTTGTCTAGACAAAAATAATGAGATTTCCCGACCAACAATTCTAACACTTGGTCGATGAAAGGAAATGGAAAATGATATTTTTCTTGTGCTTGCATTGAGCTTGCGGTAGTCAATACATACTTTCCACCCATTTTGCACACGGGTGGGGACCATCATACCTTTTTTGTTCTCGACTACCGTGATTCCTGTCTTCTTCGGTGCAACTTACACTGGCCTTACCCACTTGCTATCCGAGATTGGATAAATCATCCCCGTGTGTGACATCCCCATTTTCACGGCCAGAAAAGACCGATTTTGTTTATGTTTTATAAAAATCAGAGTACTTCATTTTATAAAAATGTTGCGGAATTTGTTCCCAGAAAACATGGTAAATACGTTATTAAAACATTTTCGAAGAAACGTATTTATTTCATTTTAAAACGTTGGGACGTCATCGTTAATACAGAAACATAAGCATAAACATAACTTACAATTATTTACACTAGTGATCTACATCTCTTTAAATCTCTTAGTGTAATGTCACTTCATATCAACACCTGTGATATAAATAAACTGAGTGGGTCAGGTTGGGAAACCTGGTGAGTACATAGGGTTTTCAACCCACAATAATATAATTATTATGTTTAAACAATCAAACAATCAACCCAATTACCCATCCCCATTATCTTCTTTATTCTTAAGGATCTACCCTATGAATCAGCTATTTCTCATTCATTCATTCCTAAGGATCATCCTAAGGAAACAACATGAAGTCCATTGTTGCCAATGACACATTGGTCAAGCGCAGCTGCGAATATTGTCACTTAGGCTCAGCTGCCAGAATTAGGATATTTTCTATGAGGCGCTTATGCCGGTATTGACCTTTAAACACTACTGTCATGGTCATAAGGCTCCCTATTAGGCGCAGCTGCCGATACTATCCTTAGAGCGCAACTGCTAGGACGTTTACCGTAGATCTAAATCATCTACGGGTTGTGGCGCAGCTGCCAGTGCTCATCTATAAGGTACTAGGTCCACTGCTGCCAATGTATACCTATAGGGCACTAGGTCTGTACTACTAATGTTCCTCTATTTCAGCTTTTATCCATCATCATTCATCTACCCATGTTTTACCCAACATCTTTTGTAGATATAAAATACTTTATACAGTTTACCTCATTTAAAACATGTATAAAAATCTTTCACCAGCATAGACAACAAGTATTCAGACAATATGCACACATAACACGTAATTTATATTAAAATACTTCATATCTATGTGTAAGATGAAAGAGACCATGCACTCACCTGATTAGGTGGTGATTCCGAACTCAGACAGCACTTCGTTATCTCAAAACAATTTTCCTCGACAAAACCTAGTATCAATACCACTAGGGTTTAGTTTTTAACGTTAACCACGACTAATTAATAGTCTAGCTATTATTACTATTATATAAGCGTTAAATAACACTCAATATAACTCATAATAATATCCCAAATAATTATTTTAAGGTCCTAATAATGTTACTATAATTAAATAAAATCTATATTAAATATAGTATAGGCGTAGCTCACTTACAGCGAGTTTTTATTAAAAACCGGGCTTCGCTGGAGCAGCGTTTCCAAGCCGAAAGCTTTTCTTCTCGGAGCCGTCGAGCGCTCCGGGGCTTTCTTCTCGTGCTAGGGAGGTTCCGTAGACTTGGGAGGGGTTTAGGGAGGCTAGAGAGAAGTTAGAGAGAGAAAGAGAGGCTTATGGTGTGAAGAAAATATGAGGAGTTCACCTTTGTATTTATAGGAGTTTTATAGTAAAGTAGTCTCTAAGCTTCGTCCGTAACTTTTGCATACGAGCTCCGTTTTTGTCTGTCTTTTTACCGTTGAGTTCCTATTAATGAGATCTTCAACTTTCATTTAGACCTCGTTGGCTAATTCTCATTCTATCTCGGATTTACAAAACTGTATTGAATTCGTCGCGCTCGAAAAGTAGGGGCTAAGCTTCGTCCATAACTTTCGCATACGAGCTCCATTTTTGTCTGTCTTTTTACCATTGAGTTCCTATTAATGAGATCTTCAACTCTCATTTAGACCTCGTTGGCTAATTCTCATTCTATCTCGGATTTACAAAACTGTATCGAATTCGCCGCGCTCGAAAAGTAGCGACTAAGCTTCGTCTATATCTATCTCATACTATCTCCGTTTTTGACGTTCTTTATATCCATGTGTAGGTAAAAATAATATCTACAACTTTCATTTTGGCTCCGTCGGCTAATTCTCGACCGATCATAAATTTAACAGTAGGAGGCGTTTAGACTGTTAAATGACCGCGAAGAATTCGTAACTCTTTCATACGAACTCCGTTTTCATCCATCTTTTTACTGTTGAGTTCCTATTAATGAGATCTTTAACTCTCATTTAGGTCGCGTAAGCCAAAAACCGCTCGAACTAAAATTCGAGTTTCGGGTTGTACACTACTAAGCTGAAACTTTGAAAAATCATAACTTCCTCATACGAAGTCATATTTGGGCGTTCTTTTCACGGATTTTCTCATTTTAACATACTCTACGACTTTGGTTTAGATAACTAAGGCTAAAAGTCTTCTATCATAAATTCACTTTTTACGCTTCTCGGTGCCGTGCCGGTTTTGCCGTAAAACTTCAACGGGCCATAACTTCTTCGTTATAACTCAGATTTCGATGTTCTTTATATGTACAGAAACCTTGCGGCATATACTATAACTTGGTTAAAATTATTTATTCTAAATAATCTTTTGCTGAAAAGTCGTTTTTGACCCATATTGCCTCTAAATTGACTAGCTCGGATCTATGGGCGTTACACCGTGTAACATCTTGAAAATTTGGTATATCTCTTTAATCCTTCTTCTTTTCCAAGTTGTCAAAAGTATCCCAAAATAGAAAATGGTGACAAGTGGGTACGTTGGGCGTACCTTTGATGCGGACTCAACCTAGTACACGGGGCATACCAAAGTGTACATGGGGCGTACTGGGTCCATACTCAAAACCCTAAATGAGACATGAGCACTATAAAAGGAATGTTATAGCTTCCATCCCAGCCACCATTTCCTGTGAGTGAAACCCTAAGAGAGCTAAACCTTCGTTCTACGCTTGTGTATGTGTGTTTTTGGGCTTGAAAGTGTCTTTGTGTGCTTGTGAAGAAGAAGAGAAGATCTTGAAGAGGAAGGTTTTGGAGTCCAGGATTCTAGATCTGAGCTAAACAGAGTGGGGAGCCTCTCTTAGAGGTAAAAAGCTTCAAACTTTACCACTCTTTTGTTATGAGCATCATATAGGAGCATTTTAGGGTTTAAGTCCCAAAGGTTGAGACTTTTTGAGCAAAGGAACACATGGACCTTGATCTACCCCATTTTAGTGTATCTTGTGTTATAAATCCATAAAAATCCAATATTGGACGTTAAGATTGAGTCATGCATGAGATTAGGGCTTAATGGGGAAAGAGGATATGTGTTTGATATGATTGGTGACCTTTACAGCCATGCAAAGGATTAAAGGTTTCGACTTTATGGCTTAAGAGACAGTAGAGTGCCTGGATCTGAGATATGAGCTTATGTATTAATCTATTCAGACCAAAAATCATGAAAATATGAAAGTGGGACTTACGATGGGCATAATGCCAGTACGCTCCGCGTAGGGGGTCGAGTTCCCCGATTCTGGATGACCACGGTGTACGCCGCATACAGAGCCGGTATGCGTAGCGTACCTCCCTATAGTTGACGTTCGTTGACTTTTAAGGTTTGGTCAACATGTGGACTTTTGGACCATTAGAGGGGTAATATGGTCTTTTTTAGCCTCCTGAAAGAACATGGGGAGGGTTTAGTCTAGCCTTGAGAGTCGTTATTGATTTCAGATAATTACTTTATGTGATTAGGCGGAGGATAGATCAGTATTTTGATTTTGAGACTTTCTGAGATTTCCCGAGGTGAGTCTTCTCACTATACATTACCTAGAATGGTATCTATGTGCAGACTGGAGGTTCTTACGTGTTATGTGCTTGCTTGAGATTATGTGCTTTGTGATTTATGTATGCTATGTGATATTAGACTGGACTGGAGGGTCCAACGACTTAAGAGGCCGGAGGGTCCTCAATCAGACCGGACCTGAGGGTCCAACGATTTAGATCGGACCATAGGGTCTAACGAGCTACGGGACTGGAGGGTCCTACTGAGACACATTGACTGGAGGGTCTTACCAAGTTATAGCCTCGAGTGGCTTATGTGTTGTATGTGGTATTTTGGGGAACTCACTAAGAATTTATGCTTACCGTGATATGTGATATGTGTTTTAGGTACCAGCGAGGATCGTGAGAAGGCGCCAGCATGATCTATACACACTGATAGATTATTATGCTTTTTGTATTTGAGATTCTGGGATATGTTTCTTCTAAGACAACTTTTGATACATTCGATGTTTTGAGTTTACTTTATGAGCTATGTGTGTTTTAAGAATGAAAATTTGTTTTGAAAATTTCCGATGTTACAAGTTGGTATCAGAGCCTTGGTTTGAGGGATTCGGATGCACCTTCGGGCGTATTCGGACTCAAAATGAGGATTTGAGAAAAAATTTCATAAAAGAAACAATTTTTCTAAAAGAGTAAAAGATTTTGAGAAAAGTAGAACGGAGCAGTGTTTACGATCAGCCAGCGCTCGAACGGTGATTTCCCAAAATACCCTTACATTATGTGTTATGAGATATTATGTGATATGCTATGCATGCTAGACTAGGCTAAGTATTCATATCTAGGACTAGAGTGGTCTGATTTGTGATGCCTTAGCCCAGGAGATTACTGCTACTATGAGTTACTTCGAGAGTGAGTAGGTAGCAGCGAGGAGCTTATGAGTGGTCTACTGGAGGGTAGCCTGTGTTTAGTGAGATATAGAGTACTTGTAGTCTGGGATCCTAGGAGGAGGACTTGGGGTGAATACTTGATATTTGCATATTTAGCTATATTTTTATGTTGGATTTTTATCATTTATTGGCTAATTAATTGCATATTATGGACAAAAGATACTTAATATTGTTCAAATTATATTTTTAGTCCAAAAAAGAAGCTCGAAAGGAAAAGGAAGCAGGAGATATGGATGGAAGCTCGGGAACAAAAGAAAGAAGAAAAAGACATAATTTTGAAGCTACTCAGTGAGTAGGATCATCTAGTCAACGAGTAGATGTGAAGGTTCGCGAAGCAACACGTGGAATCCTTGCCGTACACGGATTTTAAGGGAAGAACTCGCCGAGTAGGTCACTGGACTCAGCGAGTAGCCCCTATTTTGAGAAAACTATAGATATAACTCACAAACCCGAATTGAGAACTTTTCTGGAACCCTAGGAGGCTGCTGAACGATTGGAGGTACTGCTAGGACGTGAGAAGCTGCAAAATCAATCCTATATTCAATTGTGAAGAGAATCAAGGAAATTTAGGTTTATTCTTAATAACCTTTTGAGTTGAGTCATGTCTACACACTTTGATTTCGTTTTTCAGTTTATGTTTATTGCAATCATGAGCTAAAACTCGTAACTTCTGTTTAGGGTAGATGAATTTGCGAACATGCATTGATTATTTGATTAGGATTAATTTTAATTGGTGATTATGTTTTATTAAGCTTGTTAAAGAACTTTATGTGTTAGCAAAACTGTTCTTCTATTAATAAATCAGTAATTAAGTTTTCGGAACATCTCTTAGTTATTAATTTCATATAATTTATTGTGACCACATATTTGTATGTCTACGAATAGTGAACGTGAAACTAGAATTAACTAGAAGATAGTAAGTTAATGTATGATCTTGTTTGATGAACATCAACAAGAGGTTAGATGAAGGGCCAATTCAATTAACCATTACAAGTGTTATTTAACCCGAATCATTAACTAGAAAATTCGTTAATTTTGGTAACTGGCCACTGCTTGAGTTAATTTGTTTTCTAAAGATTAGTAATAGTGAGCGTGGATCTAATCATCTTAATCGGTAGCCAATAAAAAATTAATCTGCTACATTGAAATCATCCATGGAAACAAATGAGTCGAACCTAAAAAGAAGTCCTTTTTATTATTGAATTTAGTTGGTAATTTCGTGATCTCATTGTTAGTTAGTTAATTTGAGTGTTAGTTATTCTAATTAAGTTTCTAGTCTTGTAAAACTAGAGAAAACCCTTTATTTAATACTTGCTCTTTAGATAATATTAGTTTTTAGTTTTAATTTTCCGTTTCATGTGTTCGATACCCTACATATTTAACTATACCACAAATGATAGGTCCACTGCCTTTGTGTCAATTTTATAATTAAAAGTAGGATTAAAACTAGTTGAGTTTACACATATCAATACTAAAGCGGTGTGGAAGGTAGTATAGGGCCCGTACTACTGGAAACACTAGATCAGTGAGCAGTCCAAGTAAGAATCCTTAGGGTACTAAGGAACAAGTAGGGTTGAGTATCGAGTGCGAGTATACTCGAGCGAGTCTCTGATATCTTTTATGTTGTGTTTCAGAGACATCATGGTTGGGACACACCACACACCAGGGGGCAGCGGCGTTAGCGATGAGGAGATTCGTCGGATGATTAATGACGAGGTGGCCGCGACGATCCGGGAGGCCATCCCGGAGATGTTTGGATCTATCAAGACCACACTGATTTAGACGTTTGACGAGAGATATGTTGTAATTACTGAGGCGGTTTCTGCTGCAGCCACTGCCGTTGTCACTGCTGCGAGGCCACAGTGGGGTGTCTCGTTACTATACCGAGAGTTCAGTAACACGAAGCCACCAGAGTTTGACGGAACTCAGGATCCGATAGCTGCGATGAGGTGGATCTCTGACATTGAGGGATGCTTCTACACCTGCTCTAGTATGGAGCATTTGAGGGTACGGTTCGCTCTGAAACCAGCTTCGCTTGGGAGCGAAGGACTGGTGGAAGTTTGTGACGGCTGATTTCACTCCTGAAGAGATTACGACGGTGACCTAGGAGAGGTTCACCACCATGTTACGAGATGAGTATGTTCCCCCGGTGGAGAGGGAATGGTTGGCGCAGGGTTTTTTTTCCTTCAAGTAGGGGACGGAGTATGTGACTGTGATTACACAAATGTTTCATGAGAGGGCGTTGTTTTGCCCTGAGCACGTGTCTACCGAGCAGGCACATATGAGCCGATATATGAGCATACTCAGGAGAGACATTCGTGAGTTCGTGGCAAACTCAACATACTGGACATTTTCCGAGCTCCAAGAAAATGTCCGGAAGAGGTAGATTGAGCTGGAGACTCAGGCCAGGGAGGAGGCTGAGTCTCGGAGGAGGGACAGGCGACCGGTGCAGTCACAGCCGGCAGCCAAGTGGGCAAATCCCGCTGATTCCAAATCTGGGGGACAGAAGGGCCGCACTTGTGGGAAGTGCGTCAAAAGCCATGAGGGAGTATGGAGAGCAAGGGTGTGCTACAAGTGTGGCAAGGAGGGGCATTTCGCGAGGGATTGCCCCAAAGAGTTTGCAGTTTGCTTTCACTACAACCAGACTGGCCATCAGAAGGTTGAGTGCCCACAACTACTTTAGGGACTAGCACATGGATCTACACTCCTGAAGATGGCGTTTAGGACTCATTATGGGCATTACGAGTTTGTGATGATGCCTTTTGAGCTCACCAATGCACCAACATCGTTCACAGATCTCATGAACCGAGTGTGCAGACTGATGTTGGACCGATCGGTGATTGTGTTCATCGACGATATTCTAGTGTATTCAAGATCCAAAGAGCAACATGAGTAGCATCTGAGAGAGATTCTTGTAGTATTAAGATCGGAGAGGCTTTATGCCAAATTCTACAGGTGTGATTTCTGGTTATGAGAGGTCCAGTTCTTGGGGCACCTCGTTAATCAGAATGGGATATTGGTCGATCTGGCCAAGATTGAGGCTATTATGAGTTGGGAGGTGCTGAGATCCCCCACCGAGATCAGGAGTTTTCTAGGGTTGGCCGGCTACTATCGGAGATTTATTAGAGATTTCTCCAAGATTGCCATTCCCCTCACCAGATTGACCTGGAAGGGCGTTGCATTTGCTTGGGGTCCCGAGCAGCAGACCTCGTTTGAGACTCTTCGCCAGAGATTATGCGAAGCACCAGTGTTAGCCCTTCCGGAGGGAATGGAGGATTTTGTGGTGTATTGTGACGCATCTATATCGGGGTTGGGTGTGGTGCTTATGCAGAAAAGGCACGTGATAGCATACACATCGAGGCAGCTGAAGCCTCATGAGATGAGGTATCCCACCCACGATTTGGAGTTAGGGGAAGTGGTGTTTGCCCTCAAGATATGGCGCCATTATTTGTATGGGGTTCGGTGTACCATATATACAGACCATAAGATTTTGAAGTATCTGATGGATCAGCCCAACCTGAATATGTGCCAGAGGAGATGGCTGGATGTGGTAAAGGATTACGATTGTGAGATCATGTACCACCCGCGCAAGGCTAACGTGGTAGCCGATGCTCTGAGCCGCAGGGCGGAGAGTGCCCCGAATCGAGATATATGTTTGAGGATGACGGTAATGACTCCGGTTTTGGATACCATTCGAGAGGCCCAGGCAGAGGCTATGAGATCGGAGAACCACAAGAGAGAGCAGGTGATTGGGCAGGTATCCAATTATGTTACCGATAGTCGAGGGCTTAAGACCTTTCATGGTCGGATCTGGGTGCCATTTATGGGCGGGGCACATAGCATACTGATGGAGGAGGCGCACAGATCAAGCTTCTTGATCCATCCCGGGGCAACTAAGATGTATTTGGACCTGAAGAGAGATTATTGGTGGCCCTGTATGAAGAGGGATGTGGCGTGGGTAGTAGAGAGGTGCTTGACCTATCGCCGGGTTAAGGCCGAGCACCAGCGTCCGCATGGAAAGTTGCAGCCACTAGAGGTTCCCCAGTGGAAGTGGGAACATATTTCTATGGACTTCATCACCAAATTGCCGAGGACCACGAGGGGTGTTGATGCAATTTGGGTGATTGTGGATCGGCTGACGAAGAGTGCTCACTTCCTTTCTATTAGTGAGAGTTCTTCTGCGGAGAGACTGGCAGAGATATATGTTAGAGAGGTAGTGTCGCGGCATGGAGTGTCGATCTTGATTGTGTCAGACCGAGATGTACGTTTCACTTCTAGGTTCTGGAAGAAATTCCATGAGGAGTTGGGTACGAGATTGCACTTCAGTACTGCTTACCACCCACAGACGGATGGCCAGAGTGAGCGAATGATTCAAACGCTCGAGGACATGCTTCGAGCATGTGTTATGGACTTCGGGGGAAGTTGGGACACATACCTACCTTTGGTTGAGTTTTCTTACAACAACAACCACCATTCGAGTATTGGTATGCCTCCCTTCGAGCTTTTATATGGGAGGAGGTGTCAGACTCCCATCTGTTAGGGAGAGGTAGGGCAACGAGTGATGGGTAACACTGAGATGGTGCTTAAGACACCTGAGCAGATACAGGAGGTTAGACAGAGGTTACTGACAGCCCAGAGTCGCCATAAGAGTTATGCGGATAGACGGAGATCCGATCTCGAGTTCCAGGTTGGAGATTTTGTACTCTTAAAGGTATTTCCTTGGAAAGGAGTGATTCGATCCAAGAAGAGGGGCAAATTAGGGCCCTGATACATTGGTCCTTTTAGGGTGGCCGCTCGGGTGGGTAAGGTAGCTTACCATTTGGAGCTACCTGAGGAGTTGAGTCAGATTCATAACACCTTCCATGTATCCCAGTTGAGAAAGTGGGTGGCCGATGAGGCGACAGTTGTACCATTGGGGGATATTCAGGTGGACGCGAGCCTGAATTACATCGAGAGGCCAATCGCAATACTGGATAGGAAGATCAAGGTTCTGAGGAACAAGGAGTTGCCTCTGGTTCAGTTCCAGTGGCAACATCGGAGAGGGTCCGAGCTGACTTGGGAGCCGGAATCGGAGATGCGGGAGCAGCATCCAGAGTTATTTGCGGCACGAGACTTCGAGGGCGAAGTCTGATTCTAGTGGGGGAGAATTGTAACATCCTGAAAATTTGGTATATCTCTTTAATCCTTCTTCTTTTCCAAGTTGTCAAAAGTAGCCCAAAATAGAAAACAGTGACAAGTGGGTACACTGTGTATAGCCATGGGCGTGCCTTTGACGCGGACTCAATCCAGTACGCGGGGCGTACTGGGCCCAAACTCAAAACCGTAAATGAGACATGAGCACTAGAAAAGGAATGCTATGGCCTCCATCTCAGCCACCATTTCCAATGAGTGAAACTCTAAGAGAGCTAAACCTTCATTCTAAGCATGTGTGTGTGCTTTTGGGCTTGAAAGTGTCTTTGTGTGCTTGTGAAGAAGAAGAGAAGATCTTGAAGAGGAAGCTTTAAATTCCAGGCTTCTAGATCTGAGCTAAACAGAGTGAGGAGCTTCTCTCAGGGGTAAAAAGCTTCAAACTTTACCACTCTTTTGTTATGAGCATCATATAGGAGCATTTTAAAGTTTAAGTCCCAAAGGTGGAAACTTTTTGAGCAAAGGAACTGCATGTACCTTGATCTACCCCATTTCATGGATATTATGTGGATAAGTATGCCAACTAAGCACTTGCAACATATAATAGAATAGTAGAAAAAATAGAAAATTTTACATTGCATAGTAGCAAATGGTAGAATAGAAAAAATGAAAAACAAAAATAGGTGGTCGGTGCAAATTTTTTACATGCCGGTAGAATAGTAGAAAAAAACGGAAAATTTTACAATACTCCGAAAAAAACATGGGTTGCCGATGCCACTAAAGACACCATAGTGGAACCGCCCCTAAACATATTATGATATTATGACGACGCATTATGAAACATTTGAATTGGTCACTCTCCATACACATACATAATATTTTTGAAAATAAATAAACGAGCATATATGGCATATAATTGCTTGACAACCGATAACAGTAACCTTTGACAAATTAGTTTCAACTTTGTTGAGCTACACAAATCAAATGGAACTTTGATCCGTAGTTCTTGCCTTCTTTAACGTCTGAATGCATATGACACTAAAAGCACATTATGCATATATATGACACTAAAAGCACATTATAAATCTGTTTAACAAAGAAATAAAAGAGACTCCATTATTTTTGTATGGTAAGTACCTATTTTCATCTATTTGAATATTTTGATCTACACCTTACGCTTCGAGTTTTCTAGACTTGTTGGTGGCATTAGTGTACATACACTGTACAACTAAATCTTGGACTATAAAACAGGTAAGAATTTGAGTTGCAATAAACTAATTAATGAATATAAATATAAAGCTATATTATTGATATCCTTAATCAGTTGAGTTTATGGTGATTTTATAACGCATTAGGCGAATCCCCGCGTGTTGCGCGAGAATAAAATTATATAGTTAAAATAATAAATTTTACCAAATTATTATTTAATAATTCTACTTTGAAATAAAATGTTAGTAATAAAACAAACATATAGTTAACATATTAGTTTTATTAAACATCAAAGTTTTATTTTTAAATCATTGTGATATATATAATTATTTGATAATTTTATAAACCGTTTAAAATTATATAAATTATATATCAAATGAATGATATTATAACAGGTAACACGTATGAACATAAATATGAACTGCAATTTTTGGTAACATAAAAATAGGAAAACATCTATTATAATATTTGTATTTAAAAAGATATATATAAAAAGAATAATAAAAAATATGAAAAATAAACACTATAACTTTGAATAACATAAAAACACTAAAACATCTATTATAACATTTATATTAGCTCTTCATATCTAAATCACAAATTTTTTCAAATATATTAATGTTTTTAATGAGCAAAACTTTACAACCTTATAAAAGAAAGGAAAATAAAAAGTTATTAGTGATTACAAATTAATAATCATAAGTTAAAAACTCTTGAGTTGTAACTAATAAATATCCATAATTTAGAAAACTCTTGAGTTGTAGCGTGAGTTTCAAATGAATGCGGTATTTGGAAATGTATTATTATTATTATTATTATTATTATTATTATTATTATTATTATTGTTATTATTATTATTATTATTATTATTATTATTATATTCGTCTAAATAACTGGTTTTGTGCATCATTTTAATCCTTTCAATTATTAAACATAAAGATTTTTAATTATAAATTTATAACATACATAGGTGCATATACATATTAAACAAATCACATATTAAACAAATCACATATAACAAATATCATATGTAATTATTATCGTAGTAATATGGATAAATTACTTTCATATGAAGAACATATCATGATAAGTCTATCATAATTACATATCAAATTTTCAAACATTATGTTATCTTTTAAATATTGTCTTTTAAATATGTTGTGTAGGATAACCCAACAAAAAAATAATAGAAAATAAACATAATCAAAATAGAAAAGTACAATCAAATAAATAAGAGCACTGGGTGGTTGAATATATAAATAAATATGTTACATAAACATACATTTAAATCAAAAGAAAAAACTAACATTCGTCAACTTTGCTTAAACAAAAAGCCTATATCCATTTTATGAATCTTCTTTCTTCATTTAACACCATTTAACCATAGAAACTTAATGACAATTCTTCACTAACCTGCAATCAAAATATTTTTCTTCAAAAAAAAAGAATCATAAAGATATTCCAAGCAAAACATTGATGTTTGGAGAGTCGCATTCAAGATTGAGTAATACACACAAATGACATATAAAAATTAAATGAGAAACTGAATATAAAGAAAGAATAGAAAAGCTTCATTTGTTTTGGTTGAAAGAAAAATCATCTTACAATTACCATCGATTCGACATAACCCATTTCTTCAAATCATCATATTTGGATCGTGAATCCTTTAACTATATGAAAACTTTTGAATCACAATATCTTCAAATCCTTCTTACATGTAAGATTTTATATAACACAAAGACACAAAATATTGACTTTTTTATAGTAAACTTTTCACTAAATGTTAATTAACATAATATAAGTTATAAAACTTTTGAGTGTTAAATCATAATTAAAAAAACTTTTGAGTTGTATTAGTTAAAAATGAGGTTTCAAATGCATGAGATTCAAGAAAAAATACTAATTTTATAAATATGTATGATTTAAAAGATACAATGATTAATCTAATGACTCATATTTAAATTTTATGGTGATTTTATAAGACATATTTACACTTATTCATATTTACAGCTACAATTATTGATATGCGAACGTTAACTAGAAAGTAAATTTCACTTTCCAAAAATATAATAATAATTAGTGATATCTTTAGTAAAATAATTACCTATAATAATTACTTTAAGGAAAAGGTAAATGTTATATCGAGACACCCCAAATAATTGCAATTTCTTCATACAAGATTGGTGATGTAATTAACACATCACTTATAAGTTCGATAATCAAATTAAATAAATAATAATAGGATGACACTTGGCGGTTGGCACCAAGGGCCTTGTAGAGTTGTAGCTGCTCGCCAACCAACCTCATGCATGTATGCATCGATTTCACTACTTTTATAAAATAAAATGTGACATCCAAATCAATTACTTTTTAAATTCATCTAAAAATTTTATATTGAAAAACATGATGAATCAATTGCTTTCAATGCGTCTATTGTAGTGTAAAGCTTATGTCACAATATCTAGTAACAAGATAGTGTTTGAAGTTCATAATTGTTTTTATAATGTGTATGATTTGATTCAGATGTATTACGTGTTAACTTAATATTGATCGACGGGTATTGTTGTGAAACATATAGCTGGAAGCCTTGAAGTGTTGAACAAAATATTTTTTCTTTATAAAAATGTTTTGTCGTTTACACAATTATTTGGAAAATTCCGGAAAAAACTAGTTGACATTTTTATCCGTTCTCCACCAATCTTTTTCGAGATGAATATATTAAACAAAACATATCTGCTTTATAGTTAGTTGATACAATTTTTACTAACTCATACTTTTAGCTTTTAAAAAAAGAGTAAAAAAGAAAAAGATTTGTTCCTCTTGATGAGATTTTAGCTTTTGGGTTATACTATAAACTCCTAATCCAAAAATTACTTGGGCTAGTTTTTAACAATTTTTTTTAGATTTTATCATGACTTAAATGTTTTATAAAATAAATAAACAATATACATACTTTTGATAATTATCTTATATAATTAAATATAAATCCATTTTAATAATTTTGACGAAACAAAATATATGTTATATGATTAAATATATAGTTTCACCGTTCCAGAAAAAATATACAAATATATTTTAAAAATTATGATGTCTTTATTTAAAAAAAAAATATATCAACGGATATTATAATATATTAATCTTGATACAAAATAATAAATATTTATTATCTGAATTTCTAAAATTAATATCATACAATATTATTAATTTTCTTTTAGAATGCCAAAAAAATTGTAATATTTATAAAATGTTTGGTCTATGTTCTTATAATTTTTGTATTTGTTGCATTACAACTAGCTCATAAACTAATTTATTTTTCAAGATTTTTTTAAGTTGATATGTTTAGCAAACAAAAAAGTAATTTATAACTCAAGACTTTTTTTTATTATAAAAAAGTGGTTGTTTTTTGTTCACCACGACTAGCTAATAAGGTAATTTTTTCTGAGTTTTTTTTTTAATTTTTCATATTTAACAAGCCAAAAAGTAGTTTAATAAAAAGCTACTTTAACATTGTTTGGTTTAGTAGTTGAAAAGTTAACTGATACCTAACAGCGGAAAAACTAGTTTTCAGCTAAATGCAAACTGTCATCTGATAAAAAAAAATAGGGTATGATAAAAAAAAAATAGTTAAGAATCTAGCTAAAATATATAAAATGACCTAAAAATGCATTAAAAAATACATTTGTGTAAATAATTAACGATATATTTGAAAAAAAAAGTTTCAAAAAGTTAGTTTATATAGTTTTTTAAAAATTAGCTTATAAGCTACTACTTAACTTGTCAAATATGACAACTCAAAAATAAGTTAGTTTATCAGCTAATTGTGGTGCATCAAACAAAACCTTAGACTAGTATTTAATGATTTTTTTTTTAATTTCCATATATTTAATTAATTCAAAAATATATTTTTCTAAATGTTTTTTATGTCATTTTATATCTTCCAGTTAGTTTTTATCAAACGTTATTTTTTATCAACTACCATATAAGCTTGCGGTTTGCTTTTCAACTATCACCTAGTGCATCAAATATATGTTAGAAATAGGTATTGGATGTGATAACTAATTTGTATACTATAGTAATAATAACAAAGTCTTTTTATGGTTTTTCTCAAAAGCTAAAATAGTTAGAAAAACATTTAAGAAAGTGAAATAAATAGTTTATTAATTTATTACATGCTCAAAAATTAAGAGTAAATTACATGAATAGTTCTTATGGTTTGGGTTGATTTGTGTGTTTGATCCCTAACTTATTTTTTTAACTCAAAGAATCTCGAATGTATTGTTTTGTTACTTAGTTGGTCCTTATCTAACATAAAAAAAATAAATAAATAAATAAATAAATAAAAATAAAAAAAAACTACTTTTCCCTTAATATATTTTTTAATTATTTTTTTATAATATAATTATTTATATCATAAATTTATTCAAAAAAATGTTTAATAATTTATTTTATTAACCATGTACAACACCACCTCCATCATCAACCAACATCACCTTAATAATCACCACCGGACAGTCTCGGTTCTTCATCGCCAACGACCGCTGTCAACAACCAATTTCCTCTTTTCTTCCACAAATATTGAACCTCATAAAATCTAAAAGTTGATTATGTTTGCCCAAATCCATTTCTGAAACCTAAAACTAATAATCAATCTAAAACCCAAATGTGTTGATCAAATCCAATCAAACTATTTACATAAAGACCAAAAAGGAACCCAAATCTGTCTAACATTACAAAATCAATAAAACTCGATGTCTTATTGGTCCTAGATACGATCTATAGGGAGGAAACTTGAGATACATCCCTAACTTCTTTGATATTCTCCTCCAGACTTAGTGTTTTCGATCTATATATTTGAGTCAAGAGGAAGACTGTAGACATTGTTATGGAGAGGATAAAGCTTCATTCGAACTTTTGTGGGTAAGAAATGATCATCGACGATGGTGGGCATTAAGACGGTCGTCAGCTATGGAAGGCATGACGATGCCAACGAGGGTAATGAGGGGTGTTTCAAGAATCTACTTCATGGTTCAAGATAAAGAAAGAGTAAAATGGCTCGATTTTTACTTGTCTCATCTGGTTCAAGAGGTTGCTCATGTCCGCTTCTCCAACAACTTTGTCAAGGCATAGAGAAAGAGGTTTACGTCTCGTCTGGTTCGTGAGCCAGTAAGCAAAAATCAAACAGAAATCGAGCCATGGTTGATGGTGGTGATCCGGTAACATCATGTAGACTATGGTTTGGTATAGGAGGGTGACGGTGGTCCGATAAAGATGAGCGATAGTGGGTCGGTATAGGAGGATAGTGACCTGTGTTTGATGATTTAGGGTTTAATATGCTAAAGAAGAGAGATAGTATATATGGTTTACCATAAGGATGTTCATGATAATTAATTTTTTCTTTTTTAAATAAAAAAATCAAAGTGATAAATAAATATATCCAAAAACAAATATATATATATATATATATATATATATATATATATATATATATATATATATATACATTGAACGGCAAATACAAATATATACTAAACTACTCCTAAATTATTCCACTTATATCCATAATGGGACTTAAACCCTCGACCTCAAGGAGGGAAGACAACACTGAATACCATTGGGCTAGAAGCTCTTTGGTGTGTGTGTGTGTGTGTTTGTGTGTGTGTGTGTGAATATATATATATATATATATATATATATATATATATATATATATATATATGTATATATATATATATATATATATATATATATATATATATATATAAGAGTAAAATTATCTTTTTTGTGTCTTGTAGGAACCAAAAACGCAACAAAAACATACAATAGAGACTCTTCAAGTTTAAAAAAATAAAGTTAGCGACCAAACGCTCAAGTTTTCCAAATAATGGAGACCCCTCGTGTAATTTACTCAAAAATAAATTAGAAACTTGTATTTATTTGAAATTAATTGAAATTAATTAGAATTAACCATGTTTAATATAAAGTACATGGACTAAATGTCAATTTTTCAATAGTTGAGTAAGAGGAACATTCTAGATACCCTAAGATAGTGGATGGTTTTGGTGTGGCTCTAGTAGGCTTCTAGGATCGTTCTTAATAACAAATAAGGAAATGATTTGAATTAGGATTAAATCTAATTATTTAATTAATTCAAATTAGCCTTATTTGTAAGTTACCTCAACGATATAAAGACCCCTCTAATGTTCATAAATCTGATCCTAACCTTTGCAAGAGTGAGAATTCAGTTCTCATAGCCTCTCTCACATTTGCTTATTTTTCTATGATTTTAAACTTTTGGTTGTGTGCCTTCATGCCTTCAGATGCATTCCTACTTTTAAGTGCTAGATCTTTCTACAAGCAATCTTCAAGGGATCCAAAATTAAATATTATTCACTTTATAGGTTAGTAATCATATATCTCTTGGTAGTTTATATTCATAGTTTTAGAAGTAGGTTGTCATAATAATAAAACTTAGATCCATGGTACATGTACACTTAGGGTTATTATTAGATGATTTTGTTGCCTAAAATTCATGTATAGATGCATAGAAAACCCTTCAACATAGCTGTAGACTAGCTTTTCATGTGTTTTTTTAAAATATTTCAAATATACCCTTAATTAATATAGAAAACACATTATCCTAAATGTCATTTTAGTTTATTTTATATCTTCCTGTTAGTTTACCAATTAGTTTTTAACAAACATTGTTTTTTATCAGCTATATTTTGAACTATCAGCTAGGTTTTTAACTAGTAGCTAACTTTTCAGCAAGTTTGTCAAACACAATCGATATTAAAAAGTATTATTTATTTTATTTGTAAAAAAACCGACATTTATTAATATTAATAAAAACGTTTTTACTAATTAAGAAGCTTAACTGATGCACTTTGTATTAAATTTAAATGATTTTTAAAATTTGATAATTATAGTTTAGAAATTTTGATTTATCATCATTATCTTCCAATTTTAGTTTATATCCATATACACTTTTATGTAATTTTCCATATTGTAAAAACTTTCAGCTACTTGTGTTAAATAGTATTATACAAATAAAAGTTATAACTTCCAACTTCCAACTAATTTTTACGAAAACATCTTAACAATATCCATTTACTCTTAAATTGATTTTTAGATCAGAATATATTAGTTTTATAGATCGATGAAACATTTTTTTTGACTTTGATACAAACAATTTCGTCTTGCTCTAATAACCAATATTACATAAAATTTCAACAATTAACATGAGAAATGATTTCTATTTTGAGGAAATGAAATAATCATTATACTTTTTTGTTACATCAAAAGTAAATATAGTAACTTTGGGCATTAGCTAAAATTTGATTATGTTAATTTTAGATCTATATTTTTTTTAATAGTAGCAATATATTAAAAGAAACCAAAAAAGCTAGCTAGGAGCTAGGACCAAACAAAAAACTAAAGCAACCTCTCATCCCAATTAATCCTAGACTTAATGTTTCTAAACAAAAACTAACGAAAAGAGTGATAAATAATTTTAACAACAATGAACTGCTTCCTATTTGATTAAACATAATTCCAACACCTTTGAAAAGTCAAAGAGTATCATAACGAAGCATATAATCAATTAGGCAAGAATATAAAGGTTCTCCGATCCAATAGGAAATGAGAGTACATTAGTATCAAGTTCAACGATCATCTTAGAGATTATGGAGTAGTTTCACAAATAACTCCTCCAAGAACACCAAAACTTAATGGTGTTATTAAAAGGAGAAATCGAACTTTGTTGGACATGGTTAAAACTATGATGAGTTGGGCTTCGTTACCAATAATGTTTAGGTAGCATGCACTTGAGATCGTAGCCCATATTTTAAACCTTGTACCAACTAAGATGGTATCATAGACACCTCATTAAATGTGGATTAGAAAATAACTTCACTTAATCACATTAACGTCTGGGGTTGTGAGGTTTTTGTTCAATGCAAAACCCAAGATAAACTTAAATCCATATCTGAGAAGTGTCTTTTTGTCGGTTATCCACAAAATGATTTTGGATATTTTTTTTACAGACCCAGTGAGAGTCATTGGGAGTCAAATTGACCTTGAAATAAATTCAATATTCAACCAACAAATGAAATCATAGTTGGCACTAGTAATCAACTAGAAGTTGAAAAACATGTTGAGCCAAATGACATATCCTTACCTCTTCACAAATCTAGTATAGTTATTAGCCCTCCTGGGTTTTATGGTTTTCATATAACAATGGAGGGAAACATGCTGATTAGTGATAGAACACTGCTCAATATGGATGATCTAGTTAACTACAAGGAAGTGATTGTTGGATTAGTGTCTAAGTCCATAACTATTTTGGTATGTACTTGACCCGATGGTGCATGGTCCTTTTGGGTTGCCTTCACCAAAGCAACTTGATTGGAGAAATAAATAAAGAGAGAGAGGTTATTATGATTTATTAATATGTTATAAGAATAATATATTAAAGGAGAAATCATATTTGTTTAATTAATATTGGTCAATAATTATTTAGGAATTAATTTTGTGATCAAGTGTAATTAATTAAACTAGAGGGGCTGAATTGTAATTATGTGATAGTTACAAAATATGGTAATGGTTATCCTAAATATGGGTTGAACGAATTCAAGGAGATAAGGATCCTTGAAATCTTCCAAAGGATAAAGGATAAGGGTTTTCAAGGCTTATCTTATGATTGCTTTGTGGATAAGCAACTAGATAAGGATAATGACTGAAACCCTATCTCTACACCTATATAAAGACCCTAAGGCCTTAGAATTCGTGTACTCGTTCCCAAGAAGTCCTAAGGATGAATTCTAACCTCTCTCCTCTCTCTTTATACCTTCTCCATTTGCTCTTGGTGTTTGTAAGCCATTAGAGGAGTGACACTTGTGACTCTAAGCATTCCAAAGTCAATTCAAGGAGGAATTGGGATTGTTATTGCTACATAACAATCAAGGTATGATCTTAAACCTAATTACATATTAATATGATTACTTGAATGCTAGAATTAGGGTTTATAGTCTTGGATAACTTGCATGTACAATAGAGAAACCTAGATCCAAGCATTAGGGTTTGTATGAGTACATAGGATGTCTTATGACCAAAACCCATCAATGGTATCAGAGCCTAGGATGGTTTCAATTGTATTGATGCATTGTATATCTAAAAAATTCGATTTTTTGGTGTTCTAGAGGCTGGACTCGCCGAGTCCGTAGCTGAACTCGCCGAGTCCAGGCTTGACTCGACGAGTCAACTCGTCAGATAATGTTTATCTCGGGATTTCTTGCTGTTTTTGCATATGGATAGTTACCTTATCATGTTAGATCAATATTAATCCGATTATATGATATATTTGACTATATTTTTGATCTAAATGAAGATATTTATCAATTAATAAGATAATTGTTTCCTTATAAGATAATTGATTAATTATTTTGAGTAAATTGATAAATTGTTTTGCAAGATATCATTAAATAAATAAAATATGGATAATTATGTGTTTAAATGTTAATTTAAAATTATTTGTTATTTGATCCTTGTTGTTATGAAAAGTTTCATATTTTCCCCTTTAGGTTTTATAGTTTAAATTTGAACCCAAAAGTTTTGAAGTTTTGAAATTTAAATAGTTAAAACCCTAATGTTTTGAAAAAGGTTTCAAAACTTGCCCTCAAGTTTTGGAATTTAAATTTTGATTAAAAAGTTTAATTTTGATGTATATTTAAATTCTAACCCTAATGTTTTGAAATGTTTCAAAACTTGCCCTCAAGTTTTGGAATTTAAAAGTTGATTAAAAGTTAATTAGGAATGTTAAATTCTAAAACCCTAGAAATGTTTTGAAAAGTTCAAATACACCCTTATGGTTTTATTAATTAATTAAGGAGTATAATTAAAAGAGATTTAATAAATCCATAAAAGTTTAGGTTAACCATTTAATTGAATTAAAAGTGTAATTGTTAAAGTTAACCATATAGTATTTTAAAAGTATAAAATGCACCCTATACTATATATAACATTAAAAGTCTAACATTATATATGTATAACTAAAAGTCAGTCTTACCGTTAGTAGGCCTCATTCACGAAGCTGGTCTATAAGGGCTGTTTAAGGAAATTGCCTATAAAATGGCGATTGAATGGGTATCCACTCTTACCCACCGCACTCTTGACTAGTGGAGGGTCGTTAGTCGAACGGGTAGGATAGGACAAAACCTTCCATTATAAGTATAATGAAATACAAAGTAACTAAATGTTTTTCTAATTCCCAATCTTATTTACTTAGGCAAAAGTGAATTGATGCAATTCCATGAAATTACACTTTGTGCCCTTGCGAAGACGTTAGTGGAGCGTGTGTGGTTTACCGGCACATTAAATGGTTCTAAGCAAAGGTAGCAAAGGGTGACTCAATGTTTATCATAGTTCGGTGGAGTGTGTGTGGTTTACCGGCACATCGAATAGGTGACTGTAACATGTGAGGGCACCGTGTAAGTTTGCATGGTTATTCACACCCGCTTTGTGATCCTCGGCATCCCAGTCACAAACAAGAGGGGCATATCGAGATTTAAACATGCCATTGAAAGTTCAATGAATCTCAAAGGATCTAGGAGTTTTCATAGATTTAAAACTTAAATTTCTTTTTCGTTTTTCGTGGTGGAAATTAGTGAATCGTCATTCACTTACCTTCAAATATTATGCAATTAGGGTTACGGCATCCCTCTCCCGAGTTGTAGAATATTGTGTTGGGTCCTAGCCTTAGTATTTCATTTGGGTGATTCACTAAGGACTCAATCTATCAACTAACTTGAATTCGTTTTTCTCCCATTTTGTAGATGTCAAAGTTCGACAACTATGGTCTTCCCAAATCCCGTGGAACAAGCATTCCACATGAAGATGATATTCCACGATTTGATCGAGGAACAGGAGATCATGCTTCACTACCTCCTCCTCTTCCAATTATTCTCCCTAACCCACAAGTTCAAAGGCTTGAAAAGTTCAAGATCACTCAAGCCCTTTTGGCAAGTGAACATAAAGAAGGAAATTTGGTGTGTGCAGACATCCTAGGGATGAAGTCACACTGTTGGGATCCGTTGTCTGTGAGGAAATGGCTGTTGATTGGGTTCTTCAGTCACTTCCTAACTCATATAGTGAGTTTGTAAGAGAGTACTATATGATGAACCACGACGCGACCCTTATAGATCTCACCTATATGCTTATTGCTACTGAATCAGCAATGGTTTGGCGCAATAGAAAAGCAAATTTGATTGGTGAATCTGCCTTCGAGACCTCTATGGATATAGACAATGGCAACGAAAGACATGCTATGATTGAAAAAGATTGATCATAAGAGAAAGGCGATGTCTGAAGTAGTTCCATGTCCTGTTCCAAAAAGAGTCAATTTGCTTTTATTGCCAAGAGAAGGGGCATTGGAGACGAAGCTGCCCTATTTACCTAAGAGATCTATGAGATGGGAGAGTCGAAACGTATGGCTCTAATTTAGGTAAAATCCATTGACTAACTCTTTTAAGCTTCATTCTAGATTCTGAATACATAATGTGATAAGATTACAATTGATGTTTTGAAGGATCGAAGAAAAGAAAAGAAGCTTAAGGGAAGAAGTGAGCAGAATCTAACCGTGAAGGAATGGATTTCGATCATGTTTCTTGAAGATTAGATTCTTGAGCTACTACTTAGAGTTAGAATTAGATTGCTAAGAAAGATGTATTAGCATAAGTTTTTCAATGAGTTGCATTGTAAAGACAAATTTTTCCGCAATAAATAAATTTTGAATTTTAAATTTTATTTATTTATCCTTACAATTGCGTGTATGAAAAAATTGATGTTAAAATTATTAGCAATAATGGATTTGTTTCTTATTGTGTTATGGAAAGTCAAGAATTTACCAAATAGGGAGAGTTTCACATCGCCCAAGTTTCAACTGGACAGAAACTTGGAATCATGCAACTTGGTTGCACGATGAATGAGAAATTTCATATTTTGGAAATTAGACTAATTCATTGACAAAGTGTCAAATGAAGGACTAGGAGATCAAGTACACAAAGTTGCGTGTTGATCAAAGTCCAGCATAAGAGTAACAAAGACATTCGTCATGATTTACTAAAGGTTTAGTAAATATGATTATGCTTATAAGATTAAGTGTAATTCTGAATTGATTGAAAATGTTTAAATCAATAGCAAAACGAATAAGAAGAGTCAAGTAGGCAGAAAGATAAAAGTTTCTCCATTCTAAGAAGAAGGGAGAGTACCTTTTATGCTTTATGATAGGTCTTAATGATTAAGAACCATATCTCAATTGATCCTCTAAGTGAGTCTTAGTACAATTGTATGTTTAAGAAGAGGATTCAAGGATTGAAGAAATGGTTAAATCAAGAAGTGTATCATACTTCGTTCCAATAACAAGTCTTAAAGTTAAGATTGTGACAATGAGTGAAAAGTATTAAAGGTTTATAACATTCATCAAATGTGGAAAGTTGTGATGTCTTGAATAAGACAAAGATCGACTAGGACCAATTTATGAAGTGTTTTGATACAAGCTACACTAACTCTTGAAAAATTGTTTGTCAAGAAATGTTTATTGACAAAAGAATCTTATATGTCAAGGAGTTAGTGGGAGTCTTATTGGTCTGGAAAGGTTTCAAGAACAAATCAAATAAACCTTATCGATCATCACTAGCACACGTGTTGGGGTTTACAACCTATCGTGTTGACAATATTTTGATTCTGTGTTGTTCCAATTGAGTTAATTATGCACGTGACTCCTATGAGTTCTCATTTTGAACGCATAAAAGGCAAAGCACCTTAATCAAAGAAAGGTACATTGATAGGAAAAGGTGAGCTGCTTAACTACTTGGAAGACGTGGTGGGCAGCTGTGCTACCATAAGGAAAGAAATCAAGATTAAAAAAGCTCGGTCCATATGAGTTTGAATTTGTCGTAAACTTTGGTTTTAACAAATTCACATGGATAGGAACAAATACACCATTTAAATCTAAGTGTCATAATATTTTCTCCTTCATGAAAATGATTGTGAGGAAATGCTTTCACTAAGAAAGATTTTAAGAAGATAATGATTGTAAAATTGCATTCTCGAATTCGATCATGGTTATGGTTGTTGGGTTATGAGCATTCTAACACTCCTAAATGTACATGCAACCCTAAATACCTTGGATCTATGTTTTCTCTATTATACATGCAAATATGAACATCCAAGGTATTATCCTAATCTAGCATACAAAATAATGGATATAACAAGATAGAATACATACCACTTTGATAGTGCTTGTCTTCATGAAGCTTGAGTGCTTAGTGCCCCAAGTGTGACACCTCAAATGGTTCACACAACACCATAAGCACTTGGAATAACTTAGAGAGAAATTAGAACACTTCATGAAATCGTGTAGCCCTCATACATACACATAGTGTTAGTCATCGTCACGATTTCTTGAGCCATGGGTTTCTTTTATATGGTGGCTATTAGGGTTACACCATGTAACTCATGACTCAACCCATTCCTTATGCTCCATGGATTTTAACCTCCATGGAGTATCCATGGGTCACCCCATGGACTTAGTCCAACATAAGGAATCTTGGATCACAAGCCCACACATATAAGAATGAATGATTTACACAATCAACCAATATATTTAATTAGTCTTCTTTTGATCACTTAATTAATCCCAAATTAATTCTTGATCAATACTAATTAAATAACCTTATTAATATATTAGAACTTATAATATATTAACAAACCTTAAGTGTTATTTCTCTCATTTTAGTCTATCCAAGTGCATGATGCCATGCAATCCAAATGGACCATGCCGGGTCGGGTCAAGTCTTACCAATTATAGTTATGGACTTAGACATTAATCCAACAGTCTCCCACTTGGATAAGTCTAAAACTATTATTGCGTATGACTTCAGGAACCAACTAGCAATCGTAGCTCTCAAAAGCTTCTGTCGAACTCTGACCTTGTAGATGAACTCTGATCTTTGTCAACGACTTGTCCATTAGATAAGGGATCATATATTCCTCCATTCTAGATATCATATGGACTGAGACATGGATTATAATCATTCTCTCTGTCCATTTGTTGTTTCCCGATTTCCGATTTATGACGACTGACTAATTGAACAAATCAAATCAGTCTTGGCCCGGCCGAGCACTTCCATTTGTCATCATCAAATCATCGAGGGGCCCACAGATATCGCTTTCATCCCGAAGGTAAAAGGAATGGATAAACTTCGACTCATATGGCTTGTTCTACTACTTGTAGAATCATACACAAAGACACGTTTTATAACATCGAGTTACCAATGCGTTACGTGTAATCAATGTACTATCAACTTATAGTAACAACTCATATCTCTAGGTTTGAAGAATATAAGATATTATCGTCTCATGATCACTCGTGATAAAATCCATGAAGTGATTCCAATGAGCGCGGGTTGAATCCAATACTCAGAACTTATGAGCACTCATGAGTGTTGTAGCCATTTGTCCAACAACTTAGACCTCTACAAGCCAACCCATGACAGTCTTAATTCATATCTACTTCCAACATATGACCGACTGTGGATGGTTTGAATAACTTAGTCATTCCGGAAGAATAACCTAGTTTATTCGGGAAGTCAAAACATGCAAAGTGAAACACAATAATAATTGAATCCAATATGGTCTCAGAACTTATGAATATAAATAAAACACTTTTATTTATCACCATATGATTACACATTATTTATTGTATATTGTTTCAGCTATCAACATTATTCTTGAATTTAAAACAATAGTTGTCCCATGCTCCAAGCATGTACACTATGTTTTCTAAACACTAGTCATGCCATACACCAAGTATGCATACTATGTTTGTCTATGATCTTTACTTTGTGAACTAGATCAATTGAACATAATCTTCAATGATTCTCTTTTCGCACTCCCAAATCCTTACTGCAAATGGAAGAATTCCAAATTCATGCCATTTACTGAAATCTGTTAGATTCTAAACTTATATGCATTGATCCTCTTGTAATGATTATGCACAAAGTCAGAAAGACTTAACAACAATCATTACAGAGCATTCCAAAGGAGATCAAGTCCTTGGAACCATCCTTCTTGCATTAAGTTTCCTTAATCTTACACAGATTGAAAATTCTAACTTTGAAACATTTCCAGATTCCATTTCGACTATCACTTCTGAACAAGAGTTGCCTCCTTACAGATTATGTCAATATGGTCCTTCCAGAATTATCACTATACTTCCAACTGTCCTTGAGCAACCAATCTTTGGTAAACCTTAGATTGTCCTCGACAATTGTTTAATCCTTTTAGCCATATCCAGTTCTAAACCTTTTTCCTTTCTTAATGCCCTAGACATTTGGAAAATTTTAGAAAGGATGAATATAGCACATGTAACCGGTCCTATATCCGAAGCATATGGGACACGATTCATGATGTCTCACATAAATACTAAACCAGTCTTTTGCTATAACATTTCCATTTCTATTTGCCAAGTTCTCATAATTCAGATTATGAAAAGGGATGCCGTAATCATAATCGAATTTAAGAACACAAATAATGGACCCATATACAGAATTTCCTTATGTTGAGCCATTCCAACATGAAATTCATATATATCCTTGACTAAATGATTAAAACCTCATGATCTAAGCTTATAGATTTGAGATGAAGTATAATTTCCTCTCCCTTAATTATAGCAAAACAACTTTTTCCCAATTGAAACCTTTTGTTTTCTATAATTAACATTGCTAGCTTGCAATACTTATCGTAATTATCATGCTCCCACTAACATGATGATTATTAGCATAACACTTATGCTCCCACTAGCTTTGACATATACTCAGAAAGCTCGACTTCTAGAAATCAATACTTTATTGACTTTCTTACCAAAGTTCAGATTTTTGATACTAGATTGTTTTGATAAGACTTTATCAAAAACATACACCTTCCCTTGGATAGCTCATGGGTGTGTCAAAACAATTTTAAGAACTATGAAAAGGGATGCCGTAATCATAGTCTTGATCGTTTTGACCTTTGCCATTTCTCACAAGTCCAAGTTAGTGTGCCGGTAAACCACACACGCTCCACTAACGACTTTGAGATCACAATTGCTATCTAGCTAAAATCTACTTAGTGGAAGTGTTTCCTCACCATCATTTTCATGAATCGGAGAGAAACCTTATGACACTTAGATTTAATGGTGTATGAGTTCCTACCCATATGAATTTGTCAAAACCATAATCACAAGACAAGGATAATGACAAATCCAAAACCATATGGATTGAACTCAATCTTAATTTCTTGCCACCTGGCAGCTCAAGGGCCTACCATTGCTTCCAAGTTGTTGTGCAACACATTGAGAACTCTAAGAACTCATATGCAAAGCCAACTTTAACTAGAATGGGCACAGAATATGTCAACACGATAGGTTATAAACCTCAAGTCGTGTGCTAGTGAAGAACTTCAGGTTTCATTCTTGATTAGTTCTTGAGAATTTCAAGACCTTTAAGACTCCCACTGTCCTCTTGACCTATAAGACTTCCTTGTCAAACATCCAAGAGATAGTGTGGATTCTAATCAAGACAAACACTTCACACAATTGGCCGAAGTTGGTCTTTGTTTTATCCAAAACATCACAACTTACCAATTTCAAATGTACAAGAGTAGAAAACTTTTACTCTTACATTTGTCAAGTGTTTTAAACCTTATTTAAGACATGTCACTCATATTACAATCTTGGAGTATGACTCTAAGACTTGTATTGAAACGAAGTATGACTCGTCTTCTTGATTTAACCATTTCAACAATTCAAGATCCCTTCTTCTTAGTCATAAAAATGAACTAAAACTTCCTTAGAGAACTAATTTTTTTTGATATGGTTTCTTAATCATTAAGATGATCACAAAAATGATACTAAAGTACTCTCCCATCTTTTCAGATTTGAGAAACTTTTATCCTTCTGCCTAATTTGATTCTTCTTATTCGCTCTGCCATGCATTGGAACCTTTTCCAATGTCTCAGAGTTACACTTAAGCTTGTAAGTATAATCATATTTACTGAGCTTTAGTAAACTATGACGAATAGCCTTACATCTTTTGTGGTGGACTTAATCAGTGCACATGACTATGTACTCGACCCCTTAGTCCATTACTTGACTCACACATACATGTGAATAAGTAATTAGTCTTAATTTTCCAATACTTGAAAGTTCTCATTCATCATGCTATAGAATTTGCATGATTCCAAGTCCCGGTCCAATTGAGACTTTGGATGATGAGAATCTTTCCTTGTTTGGTAAATTTAGACATTAACACAAATGAAAGAATCAATTTCATATTTCCACTCTTGCTATTAATGGAATCGTATAAGCAACAATTTTTCCTCAAATGCCATTGTAAGGATATTTTAAAATAAATAAAATCAAAAACTTTCTTTTATTTTAAAACTATGCGGAAAAACTTATCCTTACAATCCATACGAAAACTTGTTGTTGTCTATTCCTTAGCAATATCTCATAACTCCTAAGAAGTAGCTCAAGAATCCGATCTTCAAACTACGCGATAGAAATCCATCTATGCGATCAGATTCAGCATATTCTTTCTTTAAGTTCCTTTACTTTTCTTTGATTCTTAAAACATTACCATTTGACCTAGTCACATCATGTATCCGGAATCTCAGAATAGAAACTTAACAGAGTTAGATTAGTGGACTTTACCTGAAGTAGAGTCAATCTTATTGACTTTAACATCCTTAGGTAAACTTGGCAGCTTCGCAACTAATGACCCTTCCTTTGGCAATATAAACATATGGACCCTTTGATAATGGTACACGGGACTATCACAGACTTAGCTTTTTCTCTTTACCATTTGTTCAACCGAGTTGACTATGGCCGATCCCTTTCCATTGGGAAGAGAATGCTTTTTCTGTATTTCCAGTGTCACCATTGTCAATGTCCATAAAGTTTCAGGAAGTTGATCTTAACAATAGATAAGATCATTAAGGGTCTTGTCATAGTCTATTTCATAGGTGTCCCAAAGGAACTCACTATGTAACTTAGAAAGTGATTGAACCACCAACTTTATAAAGATATTGACACCCAACTCTCCCGGCTAGTCAATATGTGACTACATCTCCAAGATGTGATCACACTTAGACCTTGTCTTGCCAATAGGGTTCGAGTGACCTTAAATTTTTCAAGAACTTGTGAGTTAGGGAGAATAATTGGAAGAGGAGAGAGAAGTATGATATCCATGGGACATCATCTTCATTTATGAAAGCTTGTTTCAAGAGATTTGGGAAGATCATAAATGTCTAATCCAGACATGTTATGGGAGATATTCAAGATAGTTGATCTTTGAGTCCTTAATATGACACCCAATATGAAAATATTAAGGCTAGGACCCAACAAAATATTTTATAACTTAGAAGAGGTATGCCGTAATCCAAGCTATAAAACAATTTGAAGGTAGGTGAATGACGATTCACCAATTTCCACCAAGATAAACGAAATGTATTATTAGGTTTTAATTGGTTTTGAAACTCCTAGATCTTTTGAGATTCATTGAACTGTTCAATGGCATGTTTCAATCTCGAGTGTGCCCTTCAAGTTTTGTGACTGGGATGCCGAGGATCACAAAACAAGGTGTGAAGTAACCATGCAAATTACTGGGTACCCTTAAGTGTTTATCCCTCAATCGATGTGCCGGTTAACCACACACGCTCCATCGATACTATGATAAACATTAAGTTACCCTTTGCCTACCTTGTTAAATACGAGTTAGTGTGCCGGTTAACCACACGCGCTCCACTAACCGAATCAAACAAAGTGCAAAGTGTAATTTCGTGGATTAGCACCTTATTCACATTTTTTCTAAGTAACTAAGATTGGGTATTATTAAAAGTTTAGTTACTTAGTATTTATCATTAATACTTTTAATGAAGGGAGAATTATAGTCATGTCAAACCCGTTCGGCTAACGACCCTCCACCAGTCAAGCGAGCGGTGGGTGAGATTGAACACCCATTAAGTTGCCATTTTATAGGCAACAACCTTATACCCACCTTATAGACCGGCTTCGTGAATGAGGCGTACTAGCGGTAAGACCGACTTTACTCTTATACATATAAATATTATTAACTTATAATATTATAAAGTATAAGGGTTGAATTTTAACTTTTAAAATTCTAAGGGCTAACTTGGAATTAAAGTATTCATAAGAGAAAACTTTACAAATTCCAAAACTTGAGGGCAAGTTTTGAAACTATTCAAAACTAATTAATTCCATAACTTATGTATTTAAAGTAGTTTTAATCCAAAAACTCTTCAAGTTCCATAACTTGTGGACAAATTATGGAAGACTTTAAACTAATAAAGAATTAATCTTTTCTTTATTTTATAACTTATGGAATTAATTAAGGTTACATATTTTATTTATTTATTTATTAATGAAGTGACTCTTGAACCTCCATAACTTAAGGACAAGACTCTTCATCTTTTTTGTAACCTTTGCCAACTTTATGAGTTTTATGAGTCTTTAATGTGACTCTTCATGTAACTTAAGGATAAGTTACACAAACACATTTTATACTCAACTCTTAGATTAATTTGGATTGAAAACAACTTTTTCACTCAACTTTTCTATTAATCTAAGCAACTCATAAGAACAAGATAATTCAAATCAAACTTTTTCATGTAATTAGTCTAACCTTTAAACTAATACAAAACATGAATCTATTGACAATTATCTTAAAAATGGATTAGCATGAACATTACCACATTTAAAAACAAGTTTATAAGTTCAAAACAACTTAGGGTAATGTTCCTAGTCCATTTCTAGCCAAAAACCTCGAAGATATGCTGTCTGGGGTCCAACTCGTCGAGTGCATGAACACAACTCGGCGAGTTGGATGCATTTTGCCTTGGACTCGTTGAGTCCCTTCATGGACTCGGCGAGTCAGCTGGGCTGACAGCATCAAAACTCGATTTTTCAGCTTCTATTGCAGGTATAACAAGAAAACAAGCCTAGGCTCTGATACCACTGTTGGGTTATGAGCATTCTAACACTCCTAAATGTACATGCAACCCTAAATACCTTGGATCTATGTTTTCTCTATTATACATGCAAATATGAACATCCAAGGTATTATCCTAATCTAGCATACAAAATAATGGATATAACAAGATAGAACACATACCACTTTGATAGTGCTTGTCTTCATGAAGCTTGAGTGCTTAGTGCCCCAAGTGTGACACCTCAAATGGTTCACACAACACCATAAGCACTTGGAATAACTTAGAGAGAAATTAGAACACTTCATGAAATCGTGTAGCCCTCATACATACACATAGTGTTAGTCATCGTCACGATTTCTTGAGCCATGGGTTTCTTTTATATGGTGGCTATTAGGGTTACACCATGTAACTCATGACTTTACCCATTCCTTATGCTCCATGGATTTTAACCTCCATGGAGTATCCATGGGTCACCCCATGGACTTAGTCCAACATAAGGAATCTTGGATCACAAGCCCACACATATAAGAATGAATGATTTACACAATCAACCCATATATTTAATTAGTCTTCTTTTGATCACTCAATTAATTCCAAATTAATTCTTGATCAATAATAATTAAATAACCTTATTAATATATTAGAACTTATAATATATTAACAAACCTTAAGTGTTATTTCTCTCATTTTAGTCTATCCAAGTGCATGATGCCATGCAACCCAAATGGACCATGCTGGGTCGGGTCAAGTCTTACCAATTATAGTTATGGACTTAGACATTAATCCAACAATGGTATCCCTTTCCATAATTTGAATTGTGAGGTTTGGCAATTAGTCTTAATTGTTAAGACACACATATGAACTATCTAAGGCAAAGGTGTATAAGTTCAAGAAGCCTTGATAAAAGATTATCAAAGCACTAAGTATTAGAAACATGGACTTAAGAAATTCAATAGGTATTGTTTTTCTGAAAGTTAAGATGTTTATGAATACATGTCGAAGCTAGTGGGAGCATAAGTGTTATGTTTTATAATAATCATCATGATAGTGGGAGCATAAATGTTATGATTATATGATTATTAAGGCACGTATTGCAAGTTGGTGATATTAATTATAGAAAACAAGAGTTATACCTTGCAAAGTAGTAAGGGTTGTAAGGTTGTTTTGCTATAATTAAGGGAGAGAATATTATGCTACATTTCAAATCTAAAGGATTAGGTTGTGAAACGTTAATAGATTTAGTCAAAGGTACATAGTGTGTTCTTAAAATTTCGATTATGATTACGACATTCCTTTTCACAATTCGAATTTTGAGAACATAGCAAATAAAACATTGTGCATCATGTCCCATACGCTTCGGGTATAGAATCGATTGAAAATGCTTTAATGTTTGACCATTCTAAAATTTTCCAAATGTCTAGCGCATTTAGAGGGAAAAGGGACTAGAATTGGTTTTGACTAAAATAATTAAACAACTATCAAAGGACAATCCAAAGTTCGACGAGGATTGGTCGCTTGTGAGTAGTTGGAAGTATAGTATTGGAAAATATGGAAATGTTTCCATATTGGATGGACCATATCGACATCATTACAAATAGAAAAGATTTTATTAAGAATGAGTTGTCATGAGGAAAATATGGAAGCATGTTCATATTAGGAAGTAAATATTGAAAATCTATGTCTAGATTAGAAACTTTTATGCAAAAGGATGTTCAAAGGAATGTACTTTGAGTGAGAGACATCATATCTAAGGAATTTTCTTGTAACAATCTCCGATAGAGGACTTTGTAATATCATTGACAATAGTCTTTGTGACTTTGGTGCAGTGACATTACGAAAGAATCATTGCATAGGATGTTAGAATCTAGCATATTCTATAAGTAGCAAGAATTTGATATTCTTTCACTTATGAAAATGGATTTGGAGTTGTGAAATGAGAATGATTAGAAATGTGTGCAATTTATCTATTTCAAAAAAGTAAGAACTATAGGTAAACATTGTGTGCATGCTAGGTGCATGGGACAAGTGTAATAATTCAAGTAAGAAGTTGATTACCTGAAACGACAAATAATGAGTAATCAATATGGTGATAAATAAAAGGAGTTTTATTTATACTCAAAGGTTTGAGGCCATATGGGATTAGTATTATTCTTGTGTTTCACCTTGCATGTTTTGACTTCCAGAATAATTGAGTTTATTAAGAATAATCGAATTATTCAAACGGGCCGCAGTCGTTCATATGTTGGAAGTAGATATGAATGAAGACTGTCGTGAATTGGTGTGTGGATTGTCTAAAAGAGTATTAGACATAAGCAAATGTTTGCTGCAACATTCATGAGTGCTTCTGAATATGAATTTGAGCATTGGATTAAACCCACGCTCACTTGGATCACTCCATGAATTGTATCACGAGTGATTGGTGAGACGATAACATCTTATATTCTTGAAACCGAGATGTGTGAGTTGTATCTTGCTAATCGGTTGCACATTGATAATATGAAAACGCACTACTAACTTGGTGTTATTAAACATATTGTTGTGTGTGATTTGGTTAGTGAGTGCAAGCAAGCATTGTATCAAAGTTTATCCGTTCCTTTTATCCAAAGAAGGATAAAAGCGATATCTTTGGGCCCCTCGATGGTTTAGTGATGACAAACGTAAATGCTCGGCCGAGCTAGGGCTAATTTGATTTGTTCAATTAGTCTGTCGTCATAAATCGGAAATCGAGAAGTAGTACAAAGAGAATGATTTGAAATCATATCTCATACGATATCTAGAATGGAGGAATATATGATCCCTTATCTAAGGACACGCGTATCTGATAGGATCAGAGTTGACAGCGGCTTTGGAAAGCTATGATTGCAGATCATGATCTGAAGTCATACGCATAATAGTTATTAGACTTATCCAAGTGGGAGACTATTGGATTAGTGTCTAAGTCCATAACTATTTTGGTATGTACTTGACCCGATGGTGCATGGTCCTTTTGGGTTGCCTTCACCAAAGCAACTTGATTGGAGAAATAAATAAAGAGAGAGAGATTATTATGATTTATTAATATGTTATAAGAATAATATATTAAAGGAGAAATCATATTTGTTTAATTAATATTGGTCAATAATTAATTAGGAATTAATTGTGTGATCAAGTGTAATTAATTAAACTAGAGGGGCTGAATTGTAATTATGTGATAGTTACAAAATATGGTAATGGTTATCCTAAATATGGGTTGAACGAATTCAAGGAGATAAGGATCCTTGAAATCGTCCAAAGGATAAAGGATAAGGGTTTTCAAGGCTTATCTTATTGTTGCTTTGTGGATAAGCAACTAGATAAGGATAATGACTGAAACCCTATCTCTACACCTATATAAATACCCTAAGGCCTTAGAATTCGTGTACTTGTTCCCAAGAAGTCCTAAGGATGAATTCTAACCTCTCTCCTCTCTCTTTATACCTTCTCCATTTGCTCTTGGTGTTTGTAAGCCATTAGAGGAGTGACACTTGTGACTCTAAGCATTCCAAAGTCAATTCAAGGAGGAATTGGGATTGTTATTGCTACATAACAATCAAGGTATGATCTTAAACCTAATTACATATTAATATGATTACTTGAATGCTAGAATTAGGGTTTATAGTCTTGGATAACTTGCATGTACAATAGAGAAACCTAGATCCAAGCATTAGGGCTTGTATGAGTACATAGGATGTCTTATGACCAAAACCCATCAGTGATGACATGCCATGAGGCTGCCCAATGGAAATATGTTATGGACGGAGAAATTCTGTCCATAATGCATAATCAATTTTGGAATTTGGTTAATCCAACACCAAATATTAAGATAGTATGTTGTAAATGGATCTTCAAGAAGAAAACCAACATAGATAGGAATGTACACATTCAAAGCTAAGTTGGTGGAAAAAGGTTACACTCAAACGAAAGAAATTGGGTATGAGGAAACTTTCTCACTAGTAGCTAAGATAAAGTCTATTAGGATACTTCTTGCCATACCAGACTTTTATGATTATAGGGTATGGAAAATGGATGTTAAAATGACTTGGCTTAAAAGGAAACTTTCAGAGGATGTGTACATGACACAACCTAAAGGGTTTGAGCATGCCAAGTATTTGAATAGAGTATGTAAGCTTGAAAAGTCCATCTATAGACTTAAGTAAGCATCGTGAAGTTGGAAGTTGTGCTTCCATTAGAAAGTCAAAGAGTATGGTTTTCTGAGAAGTCTATATGAGTCATGTGTATATGTAAAATCTAGTGGAAGTGTCATTGTGTTCCTATTATTGTATGTATATGACATACTACTTATAAGAAACAATGTTTCTAAGTTGGAAAATGTAAAAGCTTGGCTCGGGAAGTGTTTCTCTGTAAAGGATTTAGAGGAAATGATATATATACTTGGTATAAGAATCTATAGAAATAGATATAGACATTTAATAGGACTTGTCAGAGTACATATGTGGATAAAGTTTTGAAAATATTCAATATGGAAAATTCCAAAAAAGGAAATGTTCCTATGCATTATAGAATTAAATTTAGTAACTCTTATTGTCCTAGTTCTAGTGATGAATAGAACATAATGAGTCAAATCACATATGCTTTAGCTATAAGGTCGATCATGTATGCTATAACATGTGTTTGTCCTAATTGATCGTATGATTTGAGTATGGTAAGTCGATATCAGGAAAATATTAGACTGACATTGGATGGTATCAAGAACATTCTTAAGTATCTGAAAAATACAAAAGACATGTTGCTTGTGTATGGTGGTGAACAAGATCTTATTGTTAAGGGATATAGTGATCCAAGTTTCCAAATAAATAAAGAAGATTCAAAGTCACAATCTAGATAGGTAGTTATTTTTAATGGTTTTGCGGTGACTTGGAAAATTTCCAAACAGGAAACAATGGCAGACTCTGCTTGTGAGTCTAAATATATTGTTACAAGTGAAACATCTAAGGAAGCTACATGTATCAGAAACCTCATAGGAGACATTAGAGTTGTTCTAAGTAACAATGATCTATTGTACATATTTAGTGATAATGAAGTTGCAGTCACTTTGACAAAAGAACCTTGAGATCATGGAAGGTCAAGGCATTTAATGAGGAAATCCGACTACATTCGAGATAGGGTTGATGATGGATATCTAGTTGTGAAGCGAGTGTCATCAGATGAGAATCCAAATGATTTGTTCATAAAAGGGATGACTATTGACTAAGGAAATTTGTATTGTTCACGTTAGGAGTATAGACATAAGAGATGATGTTAATTTTAGTAGTTAGTTGATTATTTTGAAACATTTAGAACAATGAATAATATTTGTAATTGTTATGCTGATTAAATAATGGAGATTTATTTATTTCTAGGAGTGTTATCAATTATACTTAAATTATCATTGTGTACTGTTTTTGCATGTTTAGATCCCTACTTCCTGAATATTAATTACTCAAACTCCACAATCTATCATACTCTTAGGAATAAGTATTGAGATAAGATTGTCGTGAAGTTCTAGTAGATTGTCTGTAGTGATTATACATATCATGGATATTGCGACTAATGTTCATGAGTACTTAATAGAGATTTAAGTATTGGAGAATCCGCACTCAAAGAGATTAATTCACGGATTCAACCATGAGTAATGTTGAAATGATAATATCTTTTATTCTTAAAATGGAGAGACACTGATTTCCTTGCATACGGGTTGGTTGTGTATTAGTCTTACTCTAACTTTATCCGTAATGGATGGTCATAACGAGTAATTCTATGCGTGATTTGAAGAACAGACAAAACAGTCAAAGTTTATTTGTTCATTTTCTTCTTAACGGGAAAAGCTATATCATGGATCCATAAATTATTTGACGATGACATTATTGTGCTAGACCTAACCCGGACTGAATTGATGTGTTTAATAGGAAATTTTATTTAAGCATCATAAATTGGAAATCGAGAAACATAATGTTAAACTGTTAGGCTGGTTCATTATCCACGACTCAAATCACTATGATATCTTGTAAAAATAAAGGAATAAATGATCACTTATCTAAGGGTTGATACTTGATAAGATCAGAGTTTGACAGTTGTTGTGGAAGGCATGCTTTGTTGATTATTATAAGATTATTTGACCAATAGTAGTTAATAACTTGTACAAACAATTACATAAAACATGTATTTGCTAGCAATTCTGATAGAATCCATTCTATAAGAATAATTTCCATCAAATCGAACTATATGATGATAATATTCTCTGAGAAACTTTTTATAATAAAAAGTATTTTCATAATCCATCATCAAAAAATTCAACGAAGATATATAAACAGTAAATTGGTAAAGAGGCTAAGAAAAACACAAATTTAAACTTTTAAAGTAACCTAAGGAGTTGTAATACTTTAATATAGTTTTAGCAAACACATAAGAATCAATTGATTTAATAATTTCTACACAGAAAACAGTGCTTACAGCACCCCAATACATTCTAATAAAGTGAGGGTGGTATTCAAGAACAACCCATGTTCCCAATGGTGTTACTGCAAGAGCATATCTTAAAGCATCTACCATTTCAACACATCTAACACTTCAACAAACACCTGGCAGGCATGTTTAACTCGGAGTTTATCTTGAAGCATCTGTCAATGCTAATGTAAAAGTTAACGATCTCAAATACAAACTAAGTACAAATCAGACCTAATTAGACATCGATAAAAATGAATAATAATGATTTGCAAGAGATCATTTTTGGGATAAAGGAAACAGAAGTCAATTAGAGCCACACAAAAAGAAAATAGATAACAAAATCAAACCTGGTGTGCAAAAACATTGGAGGCTTGTCATCATCTCATTGGAAATCTAAATTTCGTCGACAGTGGGGTTGTCCTTCACGAAATTTTGTCCACCGTGGTCATCAATGTCTCCTTGTATCGCCTCACCACCATCACAATATTTGTGATAAACCTGAATAGTATGGACCAATGTTGGAAAAACAAGACGGAAGAGAAATCGTTGCAGACATGATTAGGTGGAATATGGTTTTTGAGAATCAGTGGTACGATTGCAAGTTTACTAAGAAAGATGATGTTGTGGCTGTTGTTAGGGTTTATAAAAATATTGCAGATTTCCAGCTAATGATTTTCCAAAGATACAAGATTTATTTTTGGTGTATAAAAGTAAAATGATCAAGCTACCCTTATTCCTTAATTTAATTATTAAATTATTGCTAAATTCTCATTGGTTAATACATGATAGGAGCTAGGACCAAACAAAAAATTAAGTAAGGATTGGGTTTCTGTATCTACTCAACCCAATTAATCATATCCTTAGTGTTTCAAAACAAAAACTAACGAAAAGAGTGATAAAAAATGTTATCAAATATGAATTACTTCCTATAGTGATATTGGAGGAATATAACAACATTCTAGTACGTTCACATAACCTAAATGACAGTCAAGAAGATGGACTTCACAATCACTCTTTTCATTCTTTCTATCGGTCATGAGTCAATCTAAAGCAACATATCCATCACGGAAGAGAACAAAGCCACATCCGTATCAATCCACGTAGCAACTTTGTTCCAAACTTGCATAGCCAAAGAGCACTATATATATATATATATATATATATATATATATATATATATATATATATATATGGTCCACAACTTTCTGATCCTCTTGGAAAGTAGGAAAAATAACTGAATATAAATCAACACCACGCTCCACTTGTTTTGTCCTAACTGACATCAAATCCAACAAAATTTTAACATAATGATTTTTCACTTTTTTTTAATTTAAAAACATCATTTACATATTAAAGCAATTGAAGTATTTATTTGTTTGTTAGAAAACATCACCAACTTATTTAATTTAAATCCATCTAAATCAACCCATCAAAATTAAAGTTTTCAAAACCGATAACCAAATCAAGTACTAAATCAAGTAAAAGGGAAATCTCAATGAAAATTCTAAAATTGGTATCATCACTAAGGTAACATTATAAGTAACTACCCAAAAGAGCCCCAACACCAATAGGCCATCAAATCCAACTACATGTTCCAATACAAGGCGAAAGGAAAATGCAAAGAAACAAGTATCATCAGCAGCACATCGAGTCAATCTCAAGCACATCCATATGGAAATGAACATACTGTTGGATTTAGTGTATAAGCCCATACCTATAATTGGTATGTACTTGACCCAAAAGTAGCATGCTCCATTTGGGTTGCATTCACCAAAGCAATTTGATAGGAATGATATTTGGGAAAAAGGTTATTGTGATTTATTAATATATTATAAGTATAATATATTAATTGTGAAATCATATTATTTAATTAGTATTGATCAAGAACAAATTTGGAATTAATTTAGTGATCAAAAGAGACTAATTAAATTAACGGGGACTGATTATAAAAATCAGTGATACATATGGTTTGGGCTATTGATCTATAATGGGCTAAGTTTGTGTAAGAGTCCATGAACAGTTAGTCCATATAGATTATGGATCATAATCCCAAGTGTAAGAATTAGGGTTACATATGACTCTTGGATTCTACACTATATATATATATATATATATATATATATATATATATATATATATATATATATATATATATATATGTAACCCCTTGGCCTAAAATTGTATAGACTAGTCTTCTTAGAGAAACTACAACCGATTTTGAGTGCCTCTAATTTCTCGCTCAAGTTCTCCAATTGTTGGTGGTGTTTTGTGAACCATTTTAAGGCGTCACACTTGAGGTACTAAGTTATTAAAGGCCAAAATACAACAAGGGTACTAAGTTATTAAAGGCCAAAATACAACAAGCTATAACAAGAGGTAATCTACAAACTAGTTCTTTATGATTCAAATGTCAAATTGTATGCTAGTTGTAGGCTTCATGCTTTGGATAATTTTGTTTCATGTATAACTAAAGAAAACTTAGATCCAAAGCATTAGGGTTGTATGTGCATCATAGGGATGTTAGAGTACATAAAACCTAACAGTGGTATCAGAGCCATGAATTATTTTCTATTATATAAATGTAATTGTATTGTTTTCAAAGTTGAAAAATTATGATATTTGTTGTTTGTCTATTGGACTCGATGAGTCCCATGAGTGGACTCGACGAGATGACTCATATGACCATGAACTCGATGAGTCCATAGCCTGGCTCGGCGAGTTGGATCTTTAGATGGTAGTTTTCTTTTTGTTTTTTTTTTTTGTTTTTTTTGTTTTTTTTTTTTGGCCTGTTTTGGATTAGGATCATTACCACAAAATGTTTTTGCTCATAAAATTTGATTTTATTGATATGGTAATGTTTGTCTCCATCCAATTAAAAGATATTTGTCAAAATTTTAAGATGACTATTAGTTTATATGATAAATCTAATTATTAGTAATTTTTTGATTTGAAATTATCTTGATACAAGAGTTACATTAGATCAAATTGGTAAAAGATAAATAATATGATTATTTTATTAGCTTAAATTTAATCTAAATGTTTTGAAGAGTTACAAAACTTGTCATCAAGTTTTGGAACTTATAAGTTTTTTTAAAGGAGTTACAAAACTTGTCATCAGTTTGGAATCCAAAAGTTTTTCAAGAGTTACAAAACTTGCCCCCAAGTTTTAATGTTGAAAAGTCTCATTTATGAAAGAGTAAAACTCTTGTAATTGAAAGGTTTCATAAGATGCAACTCTTAGGTTCATAACTTCAAAATTAATTAAATAGTTTTTAATTTTGAATTTTTATATTTAGAGCCTTGATGTTTTTGAAAAGTTCGAATTACCTCTTATGGATTTTATTAAGTTAATTAAATGTTTAATTAAAAGATATGATTAATAAATCCATAATAACATGGTTTAAGTTTAATTAAATTAAGAATATAATTTATTAATAGATTAAACCATCAAGTACTTTAAATGTATAAAATACACTCTTATACTATATAAAATTAATAGTTTAATATATTATATATGTATAAGTAAAAAGTCAGTCTTACCGTTAGTAGGCCTCATTCACGAAGCTAGTGTCTAAGGGGTGTTTAAGGAAATTGCTTATAAAATGACGATTGAATGGGTATCCACTCTTACCCACCGCACTCTTGATCAGTAGAGGTTCGTTACCCGAATAGGTAGGATACGACACTAAACCCTCATTAAAAGTATAATGAATTATAAAGTAACTAAATCCTTATAAATTCCCAATCTTAGTTACTTAGGAAAATGTGAATTTGGTGCTAATCCATGAAATTGCATTTTGCACCTTGCCAAGTCGTTAGTGGAGCGTGCGTGGTTAACTGGCATACTAACTTGGACTAGTAAGGGTGGTAAAGGGTAGATCGTAGTTTTTCATAGATCAGTGAAGCGTATGTGGTTAACCAGCACATTGATTAGGTGATAAATGACTTCGAGGGTACCAACCTAATTTGCATGCTTATTCACACCTTGTTTGTTATCCTTGGTATCCCAATCACAAACTTGAAGGGTAAATCGAGATTAAACATGTCATTGAAAAGTTCAATGAATCTCAAAAGATCTAGGAGTTTCATTTAAAACTTAATTCGTTTAAAATTTCGTTTTCGTGGTGGAGATGATAAATCGGTATTTACCTACCGACAAATAGTTTACAATTGGATTACGACATCTCTCTTCTGAATTATAAATTATTGTGTTGAGTCCTAGCCTTAATATTTCATTTGGGTGTTATATTAAGGACTTAAATCAACTTAACTTGAATATCTCCCTTGTAGATGTCTAGTTTTGACAACTATGGTCTTCCCAAATCTTTTGGAAAAAGTTTTCCTCATAAAGATGATGTCCCACAATTGAATCATGGAAATGGAAATCATACTTCACTTCCTCCACCTCCTCCAATAGTTCTCCCTAACACACATGTTCAAAGACTTGAAAAGTTCAAGGTCACTGAAACCCTACTGGCTAGCAAACACCAAGATCATAGATATATGGATCGTTGAAATCAGAGTTGTAATGAATAAGTTATGGCCTTCTGAGTATTTTAGGGTTTGAGAAGGAACCCTTATACGCAGGGCATACGTAGGGAGTATGCAGGGCGTACAGAGGCAAAGGGTGTTACGCCATGCGTAATGGGGTGTAGGCTTAGCGTTGTGTAAAGTTTGCGTCGGGGTGCGAGACCTCGTATGTTGGGCATACGAGGAGTACGTTGGGCGTATGAGGGTGGGTATCGAACCCTAATTATTCGTGATGCACCCTATATAAGAATTATTTTATCCTATTTTGTTCATTTCTAAACCATCCTCCATACCCTAAAAACCCTAATTCAAACCCTTTTAGCCTCTTGGTGGTGTTCTTGAGCTATTAGAAGGTTTTGGTGCACATTTTTCCCTTGGGGAGGAAAGAAGAGAAACTAGAAGTTGTTTTGCTTGGTGGAAAGGCCTTGGATCCTAAATCATCATCTTGTGGGGAATGTTTCTGAGGTATCAAGTTTGCATCTTAGCTTGTATATGTCTAGATCTCTTCATGGTTAGTTTGTTATGATTTTGGTCTCCTTTTGGATCTATGAATGAGTTAGGTTGTTTATGGGCTTGTTCTTTCATATCTGAGTTTGTTTTGGTACTTAGAGCATAAATTTGCAAGCTTTATGTAAATTTTGGTGTCATGCATGCATTAATTCATCTATTAAGTCCATTTTAAGCATAAGAGTTTCATTTAGTCATGTATGAACGTAAAGTCTACAACTATACGGGATAATTCAGCTCAAGGAAGTCAGATCTGTGTTTTGGAGCTTTGTCTTAATGGTTTAAGTGAAAAATCAAGTTTTTGGATGAATAGGGTGAGTACACTGGGTGTACAAGTAAGTACGCGCAACGTACAAGCCTCTAAGCAAGTACGTTGCGCGTACGTGTTTGTACGCCCCGCGTACTCATTTGTTGCGCCTTGTATTTTTTGGCTTCGGTTGGGCTATCTTTTGGACTTTGTTGTTTGGAGCTTTTTTAGGCCATCTGAGAATATGTGTTTTGGATTAAGGAAAATTTAATGGGCTTTAGGGTAAGGCCCAAGTAAAGGGTTGGGCCCAATTTGGAAAATTAGGCCATAAGTGGGTTTGGATGATTATTGGTTTGTGGGCCTTAATGGTTTGGAGTTTGGGCTTTAGTCTTGGACCAAACTAGGTGAAGGTTAAAATAGTCTTTTTTTTACCCCATATATGGATTGGAACCTAATTGTTAATTGGGTGTTATTTGTTTGATAGCATGGGAATTCTAGCGGATCTATAGTCAGAGATTTATTCGTAGGTTCAGCTATCGAGGTGAGTCTCCTCACTAATTATGAGTCGAAGGCACCAATGCCGGCCCATTTGGTTTATGTATTATAGGAAGACTATGGGGTGGCCGTTGGCATTTACATGAAATACCAGGAGGTAGCTCCTTGCAGATCTATATGAAAGACGAGAGTTTGGACCCTGGCAGTTAAATAGATAAGTAGGTGTAGATTTAAGCTAGTTGTCTTTGTGATGCTTACATAGAAGACAAGGAGGTGGCTCCTGAAACTTGTCTGTAAGACCAACGGTTTTGGTCCCAACTTGGCAAGGAAAGACCATGATATGGCTCATGGCATAATAGCAAGACTATGGTTGGCATATAGCACCTCTTATTACATGTTTGCTATCTATGACTCATATGTTATGTTTGTTTTGTGGTATTTGAGGAACTTACTAAGCTTTATGTTTACAGTTTGTGGTTTATGGTTTAAGGTACTTCTCGTTCGAAAAGGAAGGATCCGGCTTGATCGCAACGCATACACCTGTATTTTTTCGCAACTCGTGATTTTGGGAATGTACTCTGATAATTGTTTTTGATTTGAAATACTTCTAAATGTTTGAATAAAGGATAAATTAGTGTTTTGATTATATTAAAAATGAAAATTTTACCTTTGTATTTTGGGATGTTACATTCACAATGTGAATAAATCCATTTTTTGATTTTACAAAACTAATTTATAAGTATTCAAAATGTTAAAATATTAAAAAATCACATTGAAATATATTTCGATTCATATGTAAATTTTACTAAATTAATTTATGAATGATCAAAAAGTCGAAATATTAAGTCAAATCCATGTTATCAATGTTAAAATTAAAATATTTACAATTCAGATTTACAGTTTAAATTTGAACCGATCGAGGTTTTTTTAACCGACGTATTTATTAATAGATGATAAAAAATTTAGATTTTTGGTATAACTAGTTTTTTTGGATAAAAATAAACTTAAATATTGAAAGAAAAAAAAAACAATAAAAAAGTGACTTTTTTTCAAAAAAAATGTTTTTTATATTTAAACATGGATCTTTTTGTGAAGAGGATGAAAACTCGTGAACAACAGTATATTCGGGTTTTTTCCGATTAAAAATATGGCCTAAAAACTTTTTAAAGAAAAAAAAGATATGAGTTTTTTGATATAATGTGGTATATGTGTTTGTAATGTACAAGAGTACATACATTATCCTTTGGTCGTTGATCATTACGATTTTCGACGTTTACGATTGATTATTTGGTATCTTATTAATATTGTTTCTCTATATATATATATATATATATATATATATATATATATATATATATATATATATATATATATATATATATATATATATATATATATATATATATATATATATATATATATATATATATAGGGGAGGGTTCATGCGAAAATGCAAATAATTTGCGAAAACGCGAAAACAAGAAAACCATATGATATTATGTCACCTCAACATTATATTTTGGAAAATAATTCATCCAAACTTTGAAATACATGATGATAATCGATGATAGATGATAGACTATTTCATATTAGCAAAGTATGATTTTTAACATTTTTATTATGAAAACATGAATTTAAAAATGATTAAGGACGTGAAAAAAATATAATTATAAAAACCGTCTTTAAATCTATATTATCATAACACCATCTAATGTAAACTTACTATCTTTAATTTATTGCTAATAAAATTATTTTTTTATAGTACATGTATCTAATTTTCATAAGATAAAAGCTGTTTTCGCGTTTTCGTAGGATATTTATATTTTCGCATGAACTTACTTCTATATATGTATATATATATATATATATATATATATATATATATATATATATATATATATATATATATATATATATATATATATAAAAGGTTAAATAGAAAACCATAATTAATCAAGGAATCATATTTTTTTCAACATTTAGAGTTTTTTTTTTTATAAAAACAAACTAAAAATAGAGAAATTTATAATTTTTTATCATTTTTCCAATGATATCAAATTCGATAAAAAAATCGTCAAATTTACAGTGTGAATATGTATAAATTCATAGTGTGAATTTGTGTAAATTCATAATATGAATATAAATTCACACCGTGAACTTGAAGAATATATAAGTTATTTTTTGGCATTCACAATATGAAGTTATTAATTTTGAAAATTTTAGTTTTTTTTTTCGATTAATAATAAGCTCTAGAATTTTTTTTAAAAATTGATTCATTGGAGAATAAATAATTATAGTTCTATATTGAATTTATCTCTCTCTCTCTCTCTCTATATATATATATATATATATATATATATATATATATATATATATATATATATATATATATATATATATATATATATATATATAAAGTCCGGATGGTATTGTTTTTTTTTTATATATATAAATAAAAGAGTATAAAAAATTAAAAACATCAAAATACCATTTTAAACGATTTTCATTTCGTGTGACATTTTTTATTTTTAACTATAAATATTACTCATTAGACGGTTTGAATAGCATATACTTGTTTGCCGGTTATTAAATAAAAACATAAATAAATAGTGGTAAGATAAGTTATTAGTTAATTTAGTTATATGAACTCGACCAATGCCGGATTAACCGGTTTTGAATCGGAATTCCATGCAATCATTGACCCGGCCCAAACACGCTAAACCAGTTTTTTCTTTTCCTCAAATCTCTAAATTTTACAGCTTAGAATATTAAAGACAGTTTTTTTTATTTTACTTTATAAAATTAATATATATTTGAGAAAATTATAAATTTAGCCAAATATATTAATTACTTTGTGAAAAATAACCAAAAAAAACCCAAAATTGCAAATATAGCCACTAAAATCGCAGATAGGAATAAGTCAGCTGCGATTTCGTTATGCCATCTGTGAACGTACACGTGGCTAAAGCACAGACGTGTTTTAGCCACTTGTACGTTCAAAGGTGGTTGTTTTTTTTCTAAATTTTGTTGTATATATATGTCATATTTCACCATAAAATCGCAGGAGTGTCCATCTGCGATTTCCTCTAAGTATTATCTACAATTTTTCGTTTCTTTTATTATTTTTATTATTTTTATTTTTATTTTGACTACGAAATTGATAGGGTTTGACTAGGGATGTAAATTTCACTGACCCGGTGGTGAACCCGGTTGACCCGCCCCAATCAGGGACGTGTATTCACTTATTCACTATGTGGATCCTGAGAATTACAAATATGTTGGTACATATCTTAATGGCGTGGGTGGTCATTGTGTCGATGTTCCCGAACAAGAAGTTAAAGTTATGAATAGGCATGTAGTAGATAAAAGTAAAAAGAAAAAAGTTATTATTCAGAAAGATCAAAATGTACATGGTTATGGGGATTATATTGATGTTGCTGATGTAGCTTTAGATATAACCGACTTAGAAAGCAATTCTGATGGAGATGAGTTGGGTGATGAAGTTGAAACTAAGTTTCCTGATAACCTTTTTTACGGTATGCCCCCTGTACTAGCATGTCCAGTAGATGTCAATGAAGATATCCCAACACAGATGGTAGATATCAATGTTCAAAAGATTGAATGTCTCGCTATATTTAAGAACAAAGAGCTTCTAAAACGGGCGATTGGGAAAAAAATGTCTTCGAGAAGGTTTTCAGACGAGGACAAGTAGATCGACAAAATCAAAGTATGAGGTTGTGTGTGTTGGAAAAAATTGTTCTTGGCTACTTAGAGCAAATGGAATTAAAAATTTTAGTGGACTTTTCTAAGTGAAAAAATTTGTTGATGTACACACATGTTGTTCAATAATTTTGCAACCTAATCATCGACAAGCAAACAAATATGTTTTGGGTGAATATCTTGTTGGTATATTTAAATAGATATACAATGTATTGTAGGTACATGTTTTTATTAATTTTTGTAAGCAGACCCTTGTTGTAGATGGAGTCCGCCTAAAGGGTGAGTTCAAAGGTACCATGTTATTTGCAGTTACTAAGGACGGACAAAACCAAATATTACCGGTTGCATATGGTATATGCAAAAGTGAGTGTACAAATTCTTGGACATGGTTTTTTCAAAAACTACGTGATTGCATAGGCTATATGGAGGATCTTACAATTATATCTGATATGTCTCCATATATAGCGACATCTGTTGCCAGCATTTTTCCTCACACTCATCTCGAACTATGTGGTGTCCATTTGTATTTTAATATAGTCACTAGATATGGGAAGAGTAAGATAGTTAAAGCAATTTTTTGGGAGGCTTGTAGAGCGTATATAATTGATGATTTTGATGTTGCCATGGACCTAATGAAAAAAACAAAAGAACCTGTATGAGAATACTTAAAAAATATAGGGAAATCTCCAATAAAGTCCTAAAATTTTTGTCCGGTTTACGTTTTAGTCCTAAACTAATTTTTGTTTACGAAAAAGTCCTAAAAACCGGCAAAAGGATGCATTTTGACCCTTGTTGACAAGTTGGAACCGACAACAAATTAATTTGTGACTATTTCATAAAGCGACCCAAAATATTGGGACTATTTCACAAAATGACCCAAAATATTGAGACTTTTCTGCAAAAAAATATTAAGACTTTTTTTGCAAACAAAAACTTTATTATTATTATTATTATTATTATTATTATTATTATTATTATTATTATTATTATTATTATTAAAAATATAAACAAGTATACTAATTTTTAAATTCATTATTATTAATATTTTTAATAATATATATAAATACAGTTAAATAAAATGAAGAAATTAATTAATGGTGAAGGTGGTGGTGATGGTAATGTTTTAAGTATTGAAATCATGAATATGTGCTTGTATGTCTTCACTTTGTATATGAACATTTCATATTTCTTATTATTGTTTTCAATTCAAAATATTAACACTTAACAATTTAAAAAAAAGTTGTCTATTTGTAAAATTGTGTATAAATAGTTTAAGATAAAAGAATTTTTCATTTTGTATATAAAATTTCTTAAAGTAGAATGATTTCTTTTCAAATCCAATTGATCCACAATAAATATTTACATTGGTGGTCCATATCAAAATTCAAAATATTAATTAAAATATCTTGTTTCATAGAAACTAATATGATTTGTTTTTCTTTATCACACTATATCTCCAATGTTTCTGAAAAAACCACAAGGATAAAGTAATGAAAAAGAGCAACACACACATATTGGTAATTCAAATACTTACACACAAAGCATACACACATATCACACATTTACTATTTGTAAACAATTTGAAAAATCAACAGTTTCTTTTAAATTGTTAAATGTTAATAATCTGAATTAAAAACAATAATAACAAATATGAAATGACCATATACAAAGTTAGAATATACAAATAGACATTCATGATTCCAAAGCTTAAAGCATTACCATCCGCTCAACCTTCACCTATATAAAATATCTTTAATATTTTTTTAATTTAAATGTATTTGTATGTATTATTAACAATATTAATAATAACAAATTTAAAAAATAGTATACTTCTTTATATTTTTAATATAATAATAATAATAATAATAATAATAATAATAAAGTTTTTGTTTGTTGAAAAACCCTATTATTTTTTGTTTTTGCAGAAAAGTCCCAATATTTTCGGTCAATTTATGAAATAGTCCCAAATTAATTTGTTACCGGTTCCAACCAGTCAAAAATGGTCAAAATGCAAACTTTTGCCGGTTTTTGGGACTTTTTCGTAAACAAAAATTAGTTTAGGACTAAAACATAAACCAGACTAAAATTTTAGGACTTTATTGGAGATTTCCCAAAAATATAAATCCTGAAACTTGGTCTAGAGAGGGAATACATACAATCTTATGTCGTCTAGCAATACGAAGTCTATAAACATATTATCTAGACACGCACGTAAGGTGTCGATACTGCTGTTGATCGACTTTTTTCGTGCAACAATCCAACAGTGGTGTTTTCAAAGACGTAACTTTGCACGTACTAAGTTTTAATATTAATGTTTTTATTAAATATTATTGATCTTAACTGTATAATTTTTGTCTATTTTTTAAGCGGAAGCAACAACAACACTCACCCTTTGGGCCAATGATATTGTAAAAGAAATAAAAATTCTTTTAGTAATTGGGATGTTCACATGATCTCAAGTAACAAATGCCAGGTAAAAAAGGGGACACAAAACGTGGTTGTTGATTTCCAACAAAAGACATGTACATGTTGATTTCCAACAAAAGACATGTACATGTAGGTATTGATCTGCATTTCATAGTCAAACTTAAGTGAAGGTCTCAGTGTACCTGTTGACAACTAGACAAATGACTGTTTGAGTTGACAAGGCATTACACTAGCTCACAACGGAGTTCGTATGAAGGAGATATGAATTTTTGAAGTTTGATAATTAATTTATATATAATTTTTATTAAAAATTCGGTATTATCCGAAGAGGAGTCAGCCTAGGGCCGAGGTACGCGTCGCGTACCCTCGTACGCCCCGCGTACTCGAGGGCACGGCCTCGGATCGTCCACGTCGCCCTATGCGAAGCTACCCGACCCGCCGTCCCATCCGACCCGCTCCATCCGAAATACGTAAGCAGTGACGTCCCGTACGCGCCGCGTACGGGAGTACGCCCCGCGTACGAGGGCCTTCCAGCCCCCTATAAAAGGGGTGCGAGGGGTTCCGGAAAAATTGCTCATTCACTCTCCATTTCCTTGCGTTTTACCTCGTTTTCCGTGCTCGCACTACCCCGAAGCCCTGGTCATTTTTGCTCAAGTCCCGAGGGTCGATTTTACTCCCGAGATTCCCGAGAAAAATCCATTTCCCGAGACGAAACTCTGCCCGGTTTTCGATCTCGCTATCTTCAAACTTCCAAGTGAGTTCATACCCCTTTATTCAACCTTTGAAATGCTTTTAAATGTTTTAAATACTTTATGGGGGGAATGCACGTTAAACACTTATAGTTATTGCTTCGATCACATGCGATTGCATTAATCACATGTGATTAATAACTAGGAAACCAATGATTTTATCACTGTTCAAACTGTTTTACTTCAAAATGTTTTACAAACTCTTTTACTTATCAAATGCTTTATTGTAAACTTTGTTTTACTACCTATAAATTTGCATGCCCATATATGTATAGCTGTATAAATAATGTCTAAAGGGCTTAGGAAAGCCACCTGTCCTATTTCCTTTTCCTCGATTTGGATGTGGTCTGGTGGAATTTCGGGTGACCATCCGAGGGTCGTTTCAATATTAGTTATATATCATATATACATGTATTGACATAAAAGTACTTCCATATTCATACTTATCAGCACCTCGTTAGTAAGTTACCATCGGGGTAACACGAGATCATACTACTACAATTTCTAGATCAACGAGTCAGTTCATTCAGGAGTCAATACTTATTACTAAGAGAACATATACAATGATACTAGAACAAGTAACATTATATTGCATATACACGAATACGTTAACAATTGTGATCCACTGTATGGGAGCATGTCTTAATTGACATGACCCGAGTTGTAGCCAGAGTCTCTTGGAGGGAGAGCGTGAGTTTGCGTATAGATCTTTACTGGATTGACTATCCTACACCTCGCTGCTAGCTATAGTGGGACCGACAGGTCTGCGGGTGCCAAACGTCATACCTTATTTTTCGACTATACGTTGTCAATGTTACCGGTCGATAGTATGGTGCAATTTATCACACGATACCTTAATATAAACCCGGTTTAAGGTAGTTAGTACAACAGTAGTTCATATATAACAAAACTATAGTACTACAATAATTTACCCATTACATTTTGGTGATAACCTCACTTAAACTTTAATGTACAAACTATATTATGATAAATGATAGTTACACTTGGGAAATTACACACTTTTACATCAAACGAGCATACAAACCAGTTAAGCCTTGGTATAGGGCTACTTCAACAGAAAATATAGGTTTTTCTGAGAAATTCAAACTTTTACAAACACTTACATACATTTACAACTCATACTTGCAACAGGTTCAAACGTTTTGATAACAAACCTCGACACTAAAATATTTATGAACTCACCAGCTTAATGCTGATAAACTCTTTCAAAATAACTTGTATTCTCAGGTCATCAGTAGTCAGGTACCGATGCTAGCTTTTGAGAAGATGGAGTGCATTCAAGACTCATCATATTATTTTGATTTAAATTATATTTTTGGTGTCTAAAACTGTACGGAACACGCTTGTATTAAAATTATATATTTAATGCAATGGATGATGTTGTTTGCTTATTTACATTTACTGTGTTGTGATACTTTACATGACGTCCTCCGCCCCAGAACATTTCCGCCATTCTTGGTTTTGGGGTGTGACAGATTGGTATCAGAGCATTGTTAATAGTGAAGCAAGTATATCAACCCATAAAAGATATACTAAACAATAAACCCATTTGGGATTAAAACACTCTGACCAAGAGTCTATACTTTAAATACTAAAATAGTTAATTAAGTATACTAGTCTGCATTCATACTAAAACCAGTGTCACAACGACAAGAACAAGAGTATTACGATTGTTAAATATCACAGGTAAGCTAGGGGATGTATGGTCAGTCCTGGGAATGGCATAGCCTGATCAACTATGCTGGTCCGAGGAGTGATTAGCATATGCCCTAGAATAGTTGTGATGTGTTAACAAGTCTAAAAACTTACCAACAATGCCACAAAAAGATCAGTGGAACTTAAACTTAAAATACTATAGGTGTATTTTGTGCTATTAACTACATACATACTATATCTTTATACCTCTCTTCTTGCGTAGATTTAAATGGCTGGATTCCATCACGACGACACGTACTTTCCAAATGAAGGCAACATAGGAATGCTCGAAGCAGAGTCTGACGATGAACACCAAATTCCGTTGGATGATCATCAAGCTGAAGGCTTCTCAGATGGATTAGACTCTGAGCCTGAAGTCAGCAACCTACCGCTCGTAGGTCAACCCCCGAACAACAACCCTCGACCCGCTTTTCCAGGTCCTACTCCCTTATGGGCAAACAACTTGAATCGTTGGAGTGATGAACAGGGTCAACCCTTACCATACTTTGGGGACCGAAGCTTTTACAACGTTAGCAATGGTGGCTCTGCTGACCGAGCCCGACCTGTCATTATCCGCAGAATAGCTCGTAATGTCGAGCAAGGTATCGCAGCCATCGACCGGGTCATGGAGATTGATGCCAACTCAGGTGTCAACACAGTCCGCATCCGCCGTCTTGAAGAAGACATGGAATGGACCCGGAGAACCAATGAAACCCTACAGCGACATCTGGTTGCCTCTCAAGCTGAAGTCATGGAACTCCGAGCTCGTCAAAGTGCTCAGGAGCAACACCTTCAAGAGGTGGTCCGTCAAATGAGAGACCTTAGGGTTCTCCCGAGGAATATTCATCGCCGTTAAATGATGTCTAGTACATCATTATCTTTAGGGTTAAGGATTAGCCTTTAACATCTGTGCTCTAAGTAGCACTTGTCTGTAAAATATTCCTAACTTTCAGTACTCTAATTAGGAATCTAAGAACTGTCAAACTTTTCTATATGGTATGATGTAAGACCTACTGTTAGGTCGATTTTCCTTGAACTTATTACATCAGTAATACCAGTATTATTGAAATCTATCTAAATTGTGGGAAAAATCTATACACTTGTGTTTTCCTACTAATATTTCTTGTTGTGATTTCAAACACTCATTCAACTGTTGGGCTATGGTTAGTTAGTCCATATATCACTCTCACGTTGCTTACAAAATGATTCTTACCATTTTTCTTACCTTTATAAACTTATAGCTGAAAGATGCCTCCTCGCAAATCTCCCAGGAATAATCCTGCACCACCACCTCCTCCGCCTCCGGTCATCGATACTGCAGCCCTAAATGCTGACGTAGCTGCAGTAGTGGCAACTGCCATGGCTCAGTATCACTCTTCTGATGCCAGCAGAGGTGGAACCCCTGTGGAATCAATCCCGGTTGAAACCCCTGTGCGCTCGAGAGAGTGCTCTTACAAGGATTTCACCAACTGCAAGCCGAAGTCCTTTCATGGGACCGGCGGAGTCATTGCTCTCTCGCAATGGTTCGAGAAGACTGAAGCGGTCTTCGAAATATGTTCATGCCCTGCTGCGAGCAAAGTGAAATATGCCGCATGAACCTTTGAAGGAAAGGCCCTGACGTGGTGGAACGGCCATGTTAAATCTCTAACTCTCGTCGTAGCCAACGACATAGGCTGGGAAACGATGAAAGACCTCATGATTGAGGAATACTGCCTGAGGGGCGAGATCCAGAAACTAGAGCAGGAGCTTTGGAGCCTGACCATGAAGGGCACCAACATTTTCGCTTACACCGCCAGATTCAGCGAACTGGTGGCCCTCTGCCCTAATATGGTTCCCACTGAAGGGAAAAAGATCGAAAGATACATATGGGGGCTTGTGCCTCCGTATCAGGGGAACGTTCTAGCATCAAACCCCGCTACCTTCGACAGTGCCAAACGATTGGCACAACGACTCATTGACCATGGACTCAAAACCCCTGCAACCACAACCACCCTAGCCATCCCGGAACTCTCCAAACCCGCTGATACTAAGCGGAAATTCTGGGATGAAAAGAAGAAGCAACAGGCTGCCAAAAAGCAGCAAATTGTGGCAATACATGCCGCAATAACCCCTGCTACTGCTACTACTACTCCGGTGGGTGGGTATGCTGGGAGTTCGCCCAAGTGCAACAAATGCAACTACCACCATAATGGCCCCTGCCATGAAATGCAGTGCTCTAACTGCCACAAGAGAGGACACACAGTCCGTTTCTGTAAATCTCCAGCGAGACCGATCGCCCAAGTCCTCGGCTCTGGCGCGAGCCCGACCTGCTATGGATGTGGCGAAACAGGCCACTATAAAAGGGATTGCCCCAAGGCGAAAAAATGCTGGCGGAGCAGGGAGGGTACTAGCGATAGGCCACGGGGAGGCAGTAGCTGACCCGACAGTGGTGACTGGTACGTTCCTCCTCGATGACTCCTATGCATGCATTCTATTCGATAGTGGAGCGGAGCGAAGCTTCGTAAACCATAAATTTACTCGCATGCTTAATCAACCACCGCACGTACTCAAAGAACTATTCACAGTAGAAATGGCTAATCGAAAAACTGAAAGTACGAGTAGCATATACTTAGGTTGTACCCTAACTCTAGATAACCATTCATTCCCAATCGACCTCATGCCAGTCTCAATAAAAAGTTTTGACGTTATCATTGGCATGGATTGGTTAAGCCTTCATCGCACCGACATCATGTGCTACGAGAAAGCAGTCCGTTTAAACCTTCTGTCTAACGAAACTCTTGTAGTCTACGGCGACAAACCCGGTGCAAGTCTTCGCATCATATCAAGTATTCAAGCACAGAAGTATCTGCGTAAGGAATACCATGCATTCCTTGCTCACGTTGTCGACACGAGCCTCGAAACGAAAGAACTAAAGAACATCCCTGTAGTGAGCGACTTCCCCGACATTTTTCCAGAAGAACTACCCGGGTTACCTCCGCAACGACAGGTCGAGTTCAGAATCGACTTAGTCCCAGGAGCTACCCCAGTAGCCAAGTCGCCCTACCGCTTAGCACCAGCTGAGATGCAGGAACTCTCTAGTCAACTTAACGAACTGCTCAGCAAGGGCTTTATAAGACCAAGTTTCTCACCTTGGGGAGCACCGGTCTTGTTCATTAAGAAGAAAGACGGATCATTCCGTATGTGTATTGACTACAGAGAACTCAACAAACTAACGGTCAAGAATCGTTACCTGCTGCCTCGCATAAACGATCTATTTGACCAACTGCAAGGGGCGAACTATTTTTCTAAGATTGATCTGAGATCCGGATATCACCAGTTACGAGTGCTAGCGGAGGATGTTCCAAAGACAGCCTTCCAAACTCGTTACGGACACTACGAGTTCGTGGTGATGCCATTCGGATTGACCAATGCGCCAGCAGTCTTCATGGATCTGATGAATAGAGTATGCCGACCTTATTTGGATCAGTTCGTCATCGTTTTCATTGACGACATCCTGATCTACTCCCAAAGTAAGAAAGAGCATGGCGATCACCTGCGACAAGTTCTAGAGACATTACGAAAAGAGAAGCTTTATGCGAAGTTCAAGAAATGTGAATTTTGGATCCGGAGAGTCGAATTCTTAGGACACGTGGTAAGCGAAGAGGGAATCCACGTGGACCCATCCAAAATTAAAGCCATTGAGAACTGGTCAGCACCTAAGACGCCGACAGAAATTCGTCAATTTCTAGGTCTTGCTAGCTACTACCGCAGATTCATTTAGAACTTCTCCCGAATAGCGAAACCTCTTACGACCCTAACCCAGAAAGGTGTGGCCTTTGACTGGGAAGAGAAACAAGAAAGAGTGTTCCAAACGCTCAAACGAGCCTTGTGCACCGCACCAATACTATCCCTTCCCGAAGGAATAGAAGACTTCGTAGTCTATTGCGATGCATTGAATCAAGGGCTCGGATGTGTCCTAATGCAACGAGGTAAGGTCATCGCCTACGCCTCGAGGCAGTTGAAGACACACGAGGTTAACTACACGACCCACGATCTTGAACTAGGAGCAGTGGTGTTTGCTCTGAAGATCTGGAGACATTACTTGTATGGAACGAAGAACACTATCTTTACCGACCACAAGAGTTTACAACACATTTTCGATCAAAAGGAGCTCAACATGAGACAACGACGGTGGGTCGAGCTACTCAGTGATTACGAATGCGATATTCGTTATCATCCGGGTAAAGCCAACGTAGTAGCAGACGCCCTAAGTCGGAAGGAATATTCTGGTCGAAAAATCAAGTCATTGTCAATAACCATCCATTCACACTTGTCTAATCAAATTCAGACGGCCCAACTTGAAGCCATGAAACCTGAAAATGTGACGAGTGAATCCCTCAGAGGAATGGACAAGAATTTAGAAGCCAAGGGTGACGGAGCCTTATATTTCATGGATCGGATCTGGACACCGAAACACGGTGGTTTCCGAGACTTGGTCATGATCGAGGCGCACAACACTCGGTATTCCGTCCACCCAGGTTCAGATAAGATGTATCTGGATCTTAAAAAGCTATACTGGTGGCCTAATATGAAAGCAGAGATTGCTACCTTCGTGAGTAAATGCCTTACTTGCGCAAAGGTTAAGGTCGAGTACCAGAAGCCCTCTGGTTTATTGCAACAACCAGAGATCCCAGAATGGAAGTGGGAGCGGATCATTATGGATTTCATAACCAAGTTGCCCAAGACAGCGGGTGGACTTGATACCATATGGGTCATCGTCGATAGATTGACCAAGTCTGCACACTTCCTGCCTATCAAAGAAACCGACAAGATGGAGAAACTTACGAGAACATACATTAGGGAAATCATACGGCTACATGGTGTACCTATGTCCATTATCTCCGATAGAGATAGTAGGTTTACCTCAAGATTTTGGCAATCACTACAACATTCTCTAGGAACAAGGCTAGACATGAGCACAGTCTACCATCCTTAGACCGACGGACAGAGTGAGAGGACCATCCAAACACTGGAAGATATGTTGCGAGCCTGCGTGATTGACTTTGGGAAGGCATGGGATACTCATTTACCCCTTGTCGAGTTTTCCTATAATAACAGTTATCACACGAGCATCAAGGCTGCTCCATTTGAAGCCCTCTACGGCCGAAAGTGCAGATCCCCTCTGTGCTGGGCTGAGGTGGGTGATACCCAACTAGCAAGGGGGCAAGCTTCCGACATTACTCTTACCGGTTCGGAAATCATCCGGGAAACGACAGAGAAGATCGTTCAGATCCGTGAACGATTGAAAGCCTCTAGAGACCGATAGAAGAGCTACGCAGATAAACGAAGGAAACCTTTGGAATTCCAGGTGGGAGACCGAGTCCTTCTCAAAGTCTCACCCTGGAAGGGCTTGATATGCTTCGGCAAGCGTGGGAAGCTTAATCCGAGGTACATAGGGCCTTTCGAAATTCTCGCAAGAGTCGGCCCCGTAGCTTACAAACTCGATCTACCAGGCGCACTTCGTAACGTACATTCTACATTCCACGTATCTAACTTGAAAAAGTGTCTATCCGACGAGACTCTCGTAATCCCACTCGACGAGATCGAGATCAACGAGAGCCTCAATTTTGTGGAAGAACCAGTAGAAATCATGGACCGAGAGGTCAAGCAAACAAAACAAAGTCGCATACCCATCGTGAAGGTTCGCTGGAACGCTAAGCGGGGACCTGAATTCACATGGGAACGCGAAGATCAGATGCAACGCAAGTACCCACATTTGTTTCCCTAATCCACGAGTGTTCTCTTACTTTGAATTTCGGGACGAAATTCCCTCTAACGGGGGGATGATGTGACAACCCGATATTTCAACTCTTTGTAATGGCCTAATAGGTCAAGTATTGTAAACATTTTTGAGTTAATAAAATTAACTTTGATAATAAAATTTCCAAAAAGTTTCTATTTAAATTCTTCTATGTTTAAATATCATTAAACCATGATCGTACGTAAAAAGAACGCCCAAATCCGACTTCGTATATTGAAGTTATGATTTTTCCAAGTTCAGCTTAGCAACAGACAGCTAAAAACTCGAAACGGAGATCGAGCGACATTTGGCCGGAATGACCTAAACGAGAATCGAAGGTCTCGACAATGGTATTTCAACGGTAAAAAGTCTGGCAAAAACCGACGTCAGATAAAGAAGTTATGAATTTTTAAAGAAATTCCTTAATCACATCATTTTAATAATTAAATAATAAAAATAATTTCGGAATTTGCCAACGGAATCTAAACGAAAGTTGTAGATCGTAGTCTCACCTTCGCGGGGATATAAAGAACGTCGAAAACGGAGTTCGTATGAAGGAGATATGAATTTTTGAAGTTTGATAATTAATTTATATATAATTTTTATTAAAAATTCGGTATTATCCGAAGAGGAGTCAGCCTAGGGCTGAGGTACGCCCCGCGTACTCGAGGGCACGGCCTCGGATCGTCCACGTCGCCCTATGCGAAGCTACCCGACCCGCCGTCCCATCCGACCCGCTCCATCCGAAATACGTAAGCAATGACGTCCCGTACGCGCCGCGTACGGGAGTACGCCCCACGTACGAGGGCCTTCCAGCCCCCTATAAAAGGGGTGCGAGGGGTTCCGGAAAAATTGCTCATTCACTCTCATTTTCCTTGTGTTTTACCTCGTTTTCCGTGCTCGCACTACCCCAAAGCCCTGGTCATTTTTGCTCAAGTCCCGAGGGTCGATTTTACTCCCGAGAATCCTGAGAAAAATCCGTTTCCCGAGACGAAACTCTGCCCGGTTTTCGATCTCGCTATCTTCAAACTTCCATGTGAGTTCATACCCCTTTATTCAACCTTTGAAATGCTTTTAAATGTTTTAAATACTTTATGGGGGGGAATACACGTTAAACACTTATAGTTATTGCTTCGATCACATGCGATTGCATTAATCACATGTGATTAATAACTAGGAAACCAATGATTTTATTACTGTTCAAACTGTTTTACTTCAAAATGTTTTACAAACTCTTTTACTTATCAAATGCTTTATTGTAAACTTTGTTTTACTACCTATAAATTTGCATGCCCATATATGTATAGCTGTATAAATAATGTTTAAAGGGCTTAGGAAAGCCACCTGTCCTATTTCCTTTTCCTCGATTTGGATGTGGTCTGGTGGAATTTCGGGTGACCATCCGAGGGTCGTTTCAATATTAGTTATATATCATATATACATGTATTGACATAAAAGTACTTCCATATTCATACTTATCAGCACCTTGTTAGTAAGTTACCATCGGGGTAACACGGGATCATACTACTACAATTTCTAGATCAACGAGTCAGTTCATTCAGGAGTCAATACTTATTACTAAGAGAACATATACAACGATACTAGAACAAGTAAAATTATATTGCATATACACGAATACGTTAACAATTGTGATCCACTGTATGGGAGCATGTCTTAATTGACATGACCCGAGTTGTAGCCAGAGTCTCTTGGAGGGAGAGCGTGAGTTTGCGTATAGATCTTTACTGGATTGACTATCCTACACCTCGCTGCTAGCTATAGTGGGACCGACAGGTCTGCGGGTGCCAAACGTCATACCTTATTTTTCGACTATACGTTGTCGATGTTACCAGTCGATAGTATGATGCAATTTATCACACGATACCTTAATATAAACCCGGTTTAAGGTAGTTAGTACAACAGTAGTTCATATAAAACAAAACTACAGTACTACAATAATTTACCCATTACATTTTGGTGATAACCTCACTTAAACTTTAATGTACAAACTATATTTTGATAAATGATAGTTACACTTGGGAAATTACACACTTTTACGTCAAACGAGCATACAAAACAGTTAAGCCTTGTAGAGGGCTACTTCAACAGAAAATATAGGTTTTTCTGAGAAATTCAAACTTTTACAAACACTTACATACATTTACAACTCATACTTGCAACAGGTTCAAACGTTTTGATAACAAACCTCGACACTAAAATATTTATGAACTCACCAGCTTAATGCTGATAAACTCTTTCAAAATAACTTGTATTCTCAGGTCATCAGTAGTCAGGTACCGATGCTAGCTTTTGAGAAGATGGAGCGCATTCAAGACTCATCATATTATTTTGATTTAAATTATATTTTTGGTGTCTAAAACTGTACGGAACACGCTTGTATTAAAATTATATATTTAATGCAATAGATGATGTTGTTTGCTTATTTACATTTACTGTGTTGTGATACTTTACATGACGTCCTCCGCCCCATAACATTTCTGCCATTCTTGGTTTTGGGGTGTGACAGTGGGGAGTTTACGCACGGGGAGGCATGGAATCTTTTAAAGAATCTCCCTCACTTTTAATATGCATGTTAGTTACATTGTTTGTTTTTGTTAGTTATGTTTTTTGTTTTTGTTAGTTACGTTGTTTGTTTTTTCACATGTCTTTTGTGACTCCTTTAGTGTATGTTGTTTCCCTAATGACAATTAAACATGAATTAAGAAAACACATCCACAGTCATTTCATTAAAACATTAACCCATACCTACTACATAATTGGACCTAAAATGCAACAGCGTACATGAATGACTACTACATAATAGGACATAAAATGCAAACGGGTACATGAGTAACTACTTTTATTTGGGAGGTAATAGAACCACCCTTTCATTTTGTATTTGCTAGTGCACATGTGATGATATAGAATTCACCGTCTCAGATCCGAATGCAGCTCGATACATGGTAGTAGTTAACTTATCATAAACCATTTTGTGAATGGATTCAGATGTACAAGTTCTTAGAGATGCTATAGCATGCCCACATTGTATATTTCTTTTTTGCCATTTCCCATAACTACATACCATATGTTCAAGTTGTACTTTACTGGTGTTGAAATTGTCATCAACTTCAAATGTATCCCCACAGATACATCTTGCCACCCAATTATAAGACTTGTTCACACGCTTTTGAACCTTATTCTCAACATAAGGGGTAACCTGAATAGAAATCCTCCCTGTAATATTTGTTACTTATAAATAATAACACAAGAAAAAACAAACTATAAGTATAAAGTTACCTGCAACTTCATACCGTTCATCATACGTTGATTGTATCGACTTATACATTAACTCAATTATCATTGTTATAAGTAACTCACGTGTGTAGGTGGATATAGTTTTCACCCTTTCAGGAATATCAATCGATTTAACATTGTAACGTACTTTAAGGAAAAATTCCCGTGCACATTTTGAAATTGCTATATTGTCAAGCCAGAAAATTAGAATCCTAAGTAAGGTGCAGAAAGGTGGATTCCTATATGCACTTTGCAACCTTTCCAAGCACAAGTAAAAATCATGAACCCTATATGCATTGCACGAGTTCCAAAATAACGTTTCGACTTCTGTATCGTTTTGTCCGATAGAATCTCGTATTTTTCGAGCTATATCTTTAGGACAATACCCATGATACAAGTATAGGTAGACTCTCTCAACAACAAAGTATATTTTATCACATAGATTGCTTATGAAACCAACCTCTGTATCGTCACTTAAACATTCTTTTAACTTCATCGTGAACCATAGCCAAGATTCCTCACACTCTAACGTTCCCAAACCAACTGCTAAGAGTAGGTGTTCATGGTTTCGTTCCAAAGCCACCACAAAGTACATTGTTTTCAGATAGTTGCCAAGTAGGGGTAAAAAACCCACATATATAAACGATATCATGCACCTAAGGAAGGTATGGATCTATATAAAAAATCATACTTATATTAGTGACAAGCAAAATTTAAACGAGGCACATTACCTAGAACTATTAAGTAACTCAATAAAATAAAGATGTTATAACACGCAACCTAAAGCCACGAAACAAAATTAAAAGTGGTTGGTATCTATTTTCTTGATGGTTGTGAAGGTATTACTATTTGTTCTTTGAAGATTATGCAAGAATATTGGTAGGTGACAAAATCTTCTTTCAGTGTAAGTACTCATTTTCACAAGCAATGAAATTGTTTTACAATCATCACACAAATCCAATTATAATTATACACAAGTTGGTGCATGTTTGGACTTCATAGTTCAGCTTGAAGGATTCATAGTCAACTCAGTTGATTTCATAGTCAAACTTCACTAATCGACAAGACACCACATTGTACTTATCTGCAATTCATAGTTCAAAATTTTGAATTCATAGTCAACCCAGATGATTTCATAGTCAAACTTCACTGATCGACAAGACAACACATTATACTTGTTTGTAGTTCATAGTTCAACCTTTTGAATTCATAGTCAACCTAGATGATTTCATAGTCAAACTTCACTAATCGACAAGACAACACATTGTACTTGCTTGCAATCGACATCAATGATGAGTCGATGGATCTTGAAGATGATCAACATCTACGTCGACATAACAAAATAAATAAAGCAAAGAAAGCGGCTTTCGGTTCATGTTCAAGAAATTCAAATTCTAGTGTTATCGATCATTTTGGAGAAAAAATTTATCGATATGTCAAATTATGAGAGAACAAAATTTAGATAATGGCGGGTGGAACAAGAAACGTAGATCCACAGTCGACAATAAGAATGAATGCTGATTTGGAGGTTTAGAAAATGAAACCCGACGACTATGAGAGCAAAGATTTAGAGACATTTCTTCGACGTCTGAACAAGATATAAGAATAGAATTAGTTTTATTTTCAATGTTTGACATTTTTTTATGTTTGTTTTCATTTATGTATTTTTAATTTTCATATTTTAATTTTAATTTTAGTATTGCCTTTTGAATTTTAATGATTGTAATTTTTTATTCTAATGCAAAAACTAGTAATGCTTTTATTTTAATTAAAAATCTAGTACTTTTACTTTTTTATAATTGAAAAAAATGATGTATCATTATATCAAGTTAATGTGATATCTCCTATGATGATGAGATGACACTTAAATGACATTCTATTATATTTATGATAGTGATGAGTACATCAAATGCTTAAAGATGTTATCATCGTAAATGAAATGGTAATTTTATTTCGGATGTTATATATATATATTACACGACTAATGGCATAAAACCCTTCAAATTTGTACAAAATTGACGAATTTGACCAAAGTTCAAATTTATGTGCGTTTTTGCCTGAAACTTGCATTAAATAGGTCAATTTTGCCTATTAACAGGTTACCAATTGCTTAGCTGGAAGGCTCATTAATGTCGTTTGGGAGAAAACTCCAAGTCCGTTACGGACGTTAAACTGTCGCATCCTCATCCTCCGTCTATATCCCGATCACTTTTCATATTTTCTCCATTTCGTCGACTGAACACAAAGAAAAGCTTTACAAAAGAGGGTTTTCTAGGAGACGAATTGGGTAAAATTGTTCTTTGAAAGGTATGGTTTTTACAAATCATGATCTTGTTGTGTTTACATTCAACATTTCTTGAAATGGGTTTCTAAACTTATTGTGTTTATGCAGGAGGGTGTAATTGCTTCATGAGACGAAGGGTACACTGACCCCTTTGCTGGCATACATGAACCATTTTCTGGCTTGAGTGAAATGGATTTTGAACTCCACGACATTTACATGGACCACAACTAGAGGAAGAATTTGTGTCCTCACTTGATAAATGTAAGGATATCTTTCTAAATGTTCTATTCAGTGATGAAAACCAACGAAATTCTAGTATGGCAGATGAAATCAGATCACAAGTGTGTCGTGCTACTGATTGGCAGAGTGATGAAGACAAACATGAGGTATTGAAAAACAACTATAGAATTCATGACCTAACCATGAAGTGGGACAAGATGGTACCAAAGCTTGGTGACATCTTTAAATCCCCTGCCCAATTATGCAATGTAACATGGTAATAGAATATACTTTGAAAAATGTGATAGTAAAAGAATTATAGTTAGATATGGCAAGAGGAAGGATGAGAATAAATGCCCTTTTAGACTTTATGCTACATGGATGTACAATGAAAGATCATTTCAGATCAAAGTTGTAAATGGTAACCATAAATGTTCTAGGCAGTTTAAGTTTGGGGATTGGAGGAAATTATGTGACTGAAATTGCAAATAAGCCAAAGATGAAACTTCAGGAAATGATTAATGACATCGTACAAAGGTATAGGTGTGTGGTATCTATAGGATAAGTTAGAATGCAAGGAAATGGGCCAAAAAATTTAATAAAAGGTAAACTCACTGAGCATTATGAAAGGATATGGGATTATGCTAATAAATTGTTAAGGTCAGACCCAGGGTCCACATGTCAAGTTGGTGTAACAACCAATCTAGATGGAAATAATTATTTTCACAGGTTTTATATTTGTTTCAAAGCATTAATTGTTAGCTGGAAAAGTGGGTGTAGGAGACTAATTGGGCTTGACAGGTGCTTTCTAAAGGGAAAGGTGGAGGGTAAACTGTTAACATCGATTGGAAGAGATGCAAACAACCAAGTCTATCCAATTACTTGCGTTGTTGTTGATGTGGAAAATAAGTCCAAATGGACTTGGTTACTTAAGCTTCTAAGTGATGATCTAGACCTGATTGATGGTTGGGGATTGGTAGTTATATCAGATCAACGTAAAGTAAGTTTCTTTATAAAATAATAATCCTTTTCAAATTACTTATGAATACCTACATGTATGATGGTTTTTGTATAGGGTTTTTTTTTTGCAATTTGTTAAAGATATATTGCAACATGTGGAGCACAGGCAATGTGCCCGACACATATATGCAAATTTTAGAAAGCTTACACTGGGTTGGAGTTCAAGAAGCTATTTTTGGTTGCAGTTATGAGTTGTGTGGAAGGTGATGTCAAAAGTCACATTAACATAATTAAAAAGCTCAATCCTAGTGCATATGAGCATCTAATGTCCAAAGAACCCCAAACATGGTGTAGAGCTTCCATGAGTACTGGGTATGCATGTGAGGGAGTGGAAAATGGTATATCAGAGTGCTTCAAATCCATCATTGTGGATGCTAGGAAAAAACAATTGATCACAATGCTTGAAGAAATAAGGATATACATCATGGATAGGTTTTCTCATATGATTGAGGAAAGAACTAAATGGAATGCCAATATCTATCCAACAGTGTTAAATAAGATGAAGCTTTTTCGAAAGAACATGAGGTAACACTCTAACATGTAAATTTGTTTTAATTTCATTAAATAACACTTTAACATACTATCCCTAAACTTGTGGATGTAGGTTTTGGTTAATAATTCATATTCAACAACATGTGTTTGAAGCAAGGAGAGGATGTGATAGCTACATGGTGGATTTGAATGGAAGGAACTATACCTACAGGTTATGGGATCTGGCTGGGATCCAATGTGTTCATGCCATTGCAACCATCAACAATATCCATCAAGCACCTGATGAGTATATTGATGACATGTTGTCCAAGGAACAATTCCTTTAGTGTTACTCTACTAACACTAGTCCTATGAATGGTTCAAATCTATGGCCTCAAACTGAATTCATAAAACCCTTACCACTAGTGTCAAGGAGAATGCCTGGTAGGCTGAAGGTCAATAGAAGGAGACATGTAAGTGAAATGATGGAAGAGTACACACCCCAAGAACTGAAAGGTATGGTAAGTGCTTTGAGTATGGCCATAACCAGAAGGGATGCAATAATGCAACCAAGGAACCTGTCCCTATGCCACCAAAGAAGAAAGTAATTCCAAGGAAGGAACAATGTGAACCCAATCAAGCATCATGTGGTAGGTCTGAGAGGCAGGAACCAGTTCTTATTCCACCAAAGAAGAAAGGAAGGACAAGAAAAAAAGGCCTAATCTGACCCAAATCAAGCATCATGTTCTAAATCTATTAGAAGCAAAAAGAAGTTGGGTATAAAAAGAGGTGGTGGTATTGTGGAAGATAGAGTTCTAGTTGATGAGAATGATGACATAGATGGTCATGTTGAAGGTAGGGGTTTGAGGAACAAATGCAAGATTTGTTTGACAAAGAAGATATTGACGATGACAGTGTAGTTGATATGATGTGTATTTTTGAAGTTACTATTAGCCAACCAAAGGGTAATAATGAGAAAGGTGATGGATTCCAAGATGCAATGAATGCTATTCTTCAAAATATTCTTCATGGTAATGATGAAAGAGGTGTTGAGGATGTTAAACCTAGCCTGGCAAAAATACTTGATGAGGTTGGAGATGCAATAGATGCTATTCTTAAAGTTATTGATGAAAAAAATATATGAGAATGAGGGTAATCCTAAACCTGAATTCACTGAAGGAGATACAAGTGATGTTATCCCATAGATGATGAAGCTAGATCTAGAAAGTGTAGTAGACCTACTTGGGACAGGATATAACATGGCTGAAATAGAGATCGTGAGAGGGGTACAAATTGAATTGGATGATATGCCACCAGTTGAGATGGCTAGTTTGACTTCATTATTTTCTAAATTCTAATCATTAGTATAAAACTGTTTATATCCTTTATTAATAAGTATTTTTTAAATTTTGATTAATAGGATGTAAATGAAGTTGAGGATATTCCATATGTTGATGGTGTGTTTGAAGGAAATGAGGTTGAATAATATCTTAAATAACTTTTTAAGAGTTTTGGTTTTTTAATTATTAGGTTTATATTATTTTATAAATTTTATAAGAATAATTTTTAAAAAATAATTATTATAATTCTCAACTATTTCATATATATATATATATATATATATATATATATATATATATATATATATATATATATATATTAATTTAGCTATAAAATTAAAGTACCAAATGATTTTTAACCCAACGATATCTAGTGCTGGTTCATGGTTAAGGGTTTAAATGCGATGTGGACAAAAATAACTTTAAGGAGTAGTTTAGGTTATATTTGTCGGTTAAAAAAATAAAGGAGATAAAGTTGAAGTGGGCCTTTATATATACTTTTATAGTCAATAAACGGCTTGAATTTAAAATGTTGGTACGGATTTTGAGGTTTACCTCGATGCAAATCGCTCGCAATCCTACTAATATTCAACATAGGGATTTTTAGTCAACGAAACTTTTGTGTTTGTTGTTTTGTTTTAAAAGTCAAAATTATAAATACATGTCCATTTTATTATGAAAAACGTTTATTTTTTCTAATTAATACAATAGGTTATCATTCACATGACGACTTTATTGCAAAATTTAACCTAAAATAAAAATTGATCAATTTGTTATTTAATTTAATTTGTTTGATTTTATGTAATTTACAAGTTCTAATTTAGATGTGTGTTGCTTAGGTTTGGCTTTGTATGCAAAAACAAGCAAATAATATTAGCTTTAGAAGGAGCCTTTAAGGAATAAAAAGAAATCATTAAGTTAGGCTTATAATCTCTATAAAAAAATAGTTTGACCAATATGTTTGTATGTAGTGCTGTAAACGAACTGAACAAATGTTTGTTTATTTGAATTAGCCGAACAAACGAAAAACACGAATGAATAAACGATGAGTTTTCTTGTTAATGTTCGTTTGTTCTACAAATTATCTTGTTTATGTTCGTGAACATGTTAAACGAATATAAACGAACAACGATAAACAAATATATTTAAACATATATGAATATAAACGATCATATAATATAGTGATGTAATAAAAAACAATTGAACATATATAACATAAACAAATTTAAATGAATGAACATAAAGAAATGTACGAACATAAATGAACGAATGAGACCATTGTTCAACTAAACGAACGAGAATTTATGTTTATGATCATTTATTTATTAAATAAACGAATATAAATAAACTTTCCGTTGAACGGTTCATCAAACGTTTGGTTCGTTTTATAACCCTATTTATATCGCTTTTCATACATTCTATATATATATATATATATATATATATATATATATATATATATATATATATATATATATATATATATATATATATATATATATATATATATATTGGTAAAACAAGCCCATAAAGGGGAAAACCCTCATTCCAAGCTTTCCAACATTATAAGATTATAATTTATATGCATGTGGCTTTTTCTATTTGGATGTTTTCAATTGTGTATTACAGGGCTAATGACATAAAAACCCTTAAATTTGCACAAAATTGTCGGATTTGCCTAAAGTTTAAATTTATATGCGTTTTTGCGTGAAACTTACATTAAACGGGTCGTTTTTTCCTATTAGCCAGTTTTCCTTTAATCAACCGTTAACCACTTGTTTAGCTGGAAGATACGTGGCATTTATAATTTAAAGATCGATTCACAGACATCTCCATCTACATTTGATCCCTTCGACCCCCACAGTTTGTCGCAGAGTTGCACGAAATTGAATCAGTCTCCAACGGAAAAATGACAACTTCGCCTTTAAGATCAAGCTTGTTAGAGATTAAGGTGTTGTGTCTTTTGGGTTTTTGTACATAGTCTTTTGTATATCCGGGGGGCATGTCCACCTGTGATTAATGATTAGGATTTTACTATTTAAGGTGCATGTATGCATCGTGGATTATATAATTGTGTCATTGTAAACCCTACATAGCCTCTATAGTACCAATTCCTTATCGAGCTCTTCTGAGGCTGTGACTTTTAAATCTTCGACACTTTCTTGATTCATATTCTGTGTTTGATTGCTTTTTCCTGTTTGAATTTATTCGATCTTTAGAGTTTTAATCTCAACAATTGGTATCAGAGCAGGAGACTGTGTAATCTATACGCATCTCTTTTATTGAAAGAGTTTTTAGGGTTTCCACTATTATTAGATCTGATTCAGCTGTAATCATTGGTATTGACGCTGATCTTTGATCTTTATATTACCCAAAAACCATTTTAGTTTACACATCTGATTCATACAGGTTTTAATCGATCTTTAAACATGTCATACGATTCTCACGTTAACTCCATAAATCTTTCAAACGACATTGGATCTACAACTAGAATCCCTATTCTTTTCCCCAGTGATTATGAAGTGTGGGCATTTCACTTTGAAGAGTATGCCTTAGGGCTTGAAGATAATGACTATTTGATATGGGAAGCCATTACTGTCCAAACATTTACTCATACAGGATCAAGAAGAGAAATTAAAACTCAAGCCCACTATAACAAGCTTCTCCTTAATGTAAAAGACGTATCACAAGATGAGAAGGACAGTTTGATAAGTAATGTTAAAGCAATAAGGATTATCAAGTTTGCTTTGCTATCAGACACTTTTCGTTTGGTTAGTTCATACGACACAACAAAATCCATTTGGGATAGGCTTAAGGAATTATGCTCAACGGATGCTGATCTTGAGCATTCTACTCAAACTCTACTGCTTTCAGAGTTTGGAGCATTTATACAAAAGCCTGAAGAGAGTCTATATCAAACTTTCAATCGCTATAATCATCTTCTCAGTAGGATGACGAAGCATAAGATTGGACATGAACTAATCGAGCAAAAATTCACGTTCATGAATGGGCTAAGATCTGAATGGAAGGCTGTTGTTTCTACCGTAAAAGCGCATGAGCAGTTCAAGAAATACACATTGGCAAAGCTAGTTGTAATACTGAAGTCACATGAAGATGAAGAGAAGAAATAAGGGAAGATATTTTCTGGGATGGGATCATTGGCCCTAGTTGCGAAGGGTAAAAAGGCAGTAGATGATGATGTTTTGGAGTCTGATCTCTCTGATTGTGAACTTGCTAAGGAGGAATTTGCTATGATGGTGTCTAATCCAAAGAGATTCGCAAAGAAGAACTTTGGTCGTAACAAGAACTGAAACTAGTAGGACAGTTATAGCTCTAAAAAGGTAAAGGAAGAGAGTGTGAATAACTCTCAGAAAGAATAAGCAAAGAAGGATAAAAAGCTTATAGGGGACTCCGACTATGATTGTAATTACTGCCATGGAAAAAACCATCTGGCCAAGGAATGCATGCTGAGAAGAATGAACAAGAGGAAGGAGGAAGAGGATGACGATACATACTATCTACGAAAGCTGGAGGAGATCAAAAAGAAGAAGAACGCTGATAACACCATGCCTGCTTTGATTGTGCAGGAAAACAAATTTAAAGATGAGTTTCGTAGACTCGATGTCTGGTCGACTGACTTAAAAGATGAAGAGGTTTCGCAGACCTACTCATGGAAGGAGCTTCATGGTGAAGGATGAAGTTTCGCAGTTCAATGGAAGGTGTTTGATGGTTACCAGTGAAGTGTCAGAGATGAGGGGCTATGCAATAGATGGAGGACGTAGCGCTGATAGCTATTTCGCTGCAAAACTAGTTCTTGAGCAGATAATTGAGTGCGAGCAGGTGATCAACAAGGTACACTCCATTCTTGAATCTCTGAATATACCTATGGCTAGATATGAAACTGAATTGAACGACTTAATATACACATTTTCAAGTTTCAGTGATAGTCTAAAATAAACTCATTTAACAAATTCTAACTTAACAAATCATCTCGGCGGGATTTCGTCAAAAAGTGAAGAGAGACGCATGTGGATTGAACAGTTGGAGTCTGATTTGTCTAAGTCTAGGGATGAGTCAATTTATTTGTAGAGAGATAATTTAGGTTCTTTAAAACAACATAACATTTTTAGCTTGATTTCCAAAAGACTCTACTTTAATATTACTCAGTTACATCTTAATTGTAATATTGAAAAGAAAATTCACAAGATGATTTTGCCCTTTCACTACTTGAAATATAACGAAATCGATGCAGACTGCTATAGGTGAAAATCAGTCGTCTCATCAGACGAAACCTTAGATGCATACAGAGTAGGACTGGACAAAATTGAATCTTTCATAAAGTCCAAAGATCACAAAAACATGCTTAAACAACTTTTGGATGAAAAGGACAAAGAGAAAATTAAATCCAAAACTGTATAGAAGTTTGACTCATTAAGCATCAAGTTGAGTTCGGAAAATAAACTCAATATTAAAAACATTTCTGAATTCGACGATGAAAGTGATATGAGTGAAATTTCTGTGGAGGATGAGGTAGACTGCTATGAGTTTGTTAAAAACGAACTTATACCTACGAAAGTCCTAATTTTTGAGAATTCAGTTGAATTTGCACGTATTTCTGAAAATAAATCTATAGTTTTAAAAGCGAAGGCAACTGTTTTCCCAAAATTTCAAACTGTCCCTAACCAAGTTTTTACAACTAAAGAACTGAACAAAAATCAAACAGTTGAATTAATGTCCATGGTTGAAGATGATAACAAAGATGGTTGTGACGAATTCTTCTGGTCTGCTCCAATCGACAATGTAGACGAAACCAAGGGTTTATCTGAAACAACCTCCTGGAAAATGAAGAGTCGACACGTAGCAAAACCCCTAAACAAAGTCAATTCAAGCTACGAAAAGGGAAGTCCTAGTGGAACTAAGAATGTTCCAAGTGACACATCGTCTGTTCAGACCGAAATCCCTACCAGAAAACCAAAGCCTTAGGCTAGTATTCACAAATCATCTGATTAGTTCGCAACTCAAAAATGCCAAAGGAATGCTAGATATAACAAAAATCTCAAGGAAAGAAAGCATTTCTGGAAGTCTAAGAATCCCAACTTTGTTCATAAAGAAAACTCCAATCCAAATGCGAAAGTCTCTTTACATGCGAACTCTAAGAGTTTTCCACCAAATCAATCTCCACAAGTTTCGAATCAAAAAGTTTTTCAAAAAAAATCTTTTTCAAATCATGTGAAACATGTGCAGAAAACCAAGTCTCATTTTTGTCCTAAAAAGAATGTTTCACATCCAGTTGAGACTTCGCAAGATGTCAAAGGGAAAGGAAAAATAACTACGGAATCTAACACTCCTCTCAAAAGATTTGACTTTAATCATAAGATAGAATGTGACAACCCAACATTTATCCGTTATAAAATCCCATTTTCACTAACGGAATTCGTCGCTTTATAAAAGGTTCTGTAATATTTGGAGTTGTCAATAAATAAAAATCTATTTATTTATATTTCATGTCATTATTATAAGTGGATACAACCTGTTAATGTTAATCTCGTTAAACAAATAAAATTATATTACCTTTCAACCACTTCACCCGGGTAAAAAGTTTAAACCCCGTTAAACTTCAACATCGAGTAGTCGTGTATCGGGTGCAACACCCGAGGCATATATAAAGGAAATGAATATCACTTTGCACATTTTTACCACCCAAACACACTCTCTCTCACTACTTTCTCTCTCTAGACCCGATTTCGACTCCAAAACCGTGATTTCCGGCTTCCAAACATAAGATTTTCCTTCCTAACTTGTTCTAAACATACATCATTGTGTTTATAGCTAGAAAATCATGATATTGAGGGCTAAACAAGGAGTTTACAGTCTTAGAACCTCCTTAGGCCGTAAACACCCCAAAACATGGCCAAAGTCCCATTTTTCCTTCCTTTAGGCTTGTATACTAATTAAGGAAATTACCTAAGAGGGTTTGGACATCAAAACACAAGTTTTTAGTGCACAAAAGAGGGTTTACGGCCCAAGCACATGCTTAGGCCGTAAACACCCATTTTCCATGCAAAATGGCCCCAAAAACTCATCCAAGGCATGTTAGAAATTAGATATGAATTTAGGGGATGCTTAGGGCCATTAAACAACACATTTTGAGGGGTAATATAGAGTTTACAGCCCCAACATAAGCTAGGACCATAAACTCCCCCAAACTACACTAAATGAAGGTTTAAACCCCCAAATTTGGTCCTAGGCATTCACTTGAAATTATAAGGGATTGAATTAAGCCCTTAGCATCCATTTTTGGGAGTGAACAAGAGTTCACGGCCAAGCCTAGGGGCTTACAAACGTAAACTCCCAAGGAGTGGCCTTTGGGACGTAAACTCCAAGGGAATAAACTCTTGGACTCCCCCGTAATCCCTTTTTGGCCTTGTACAATCCCCGAGAACCACTTCTAAGCCCTAAGACCCCGAATCAATGCTAGAGTATCTAAATGTCTTAATAAAAAGAATAAATGGATAATTTCTTGTAAAACACATATTCCATATGTTAATAGGGTGTTAAAAGGTGTACAATTCCTTATTTGGCACCAAACGCTCAATCGACACTATCACCCGATTTTACCCGATTTACTCGGTTTCAGGTGAGTTCATACCTCTTTAATGAACCTTTCAAATGTTTTTATATGTTTTAGGGGGGGGGGGATACAAGTCAAATATACATGTTTATGAAAATTAATCACATGTGATTCACTATCCGTAGTTCAAATCACATGTGATTTACCACTATGCCTTATAAAGGAATTTCGCGTTTTCAAAACTATTTTGGATAAATAAACAATTTTCTAAATGTTCCCTTTGGACATGATTTTTATTAAACAGATTTCCTTATAAAATGAAACCACACTAATATATATATATATATATATATATATATATATATATATATATATATATATATATATATAAGTAAGACTTGAAGGACTTAGGACCATTGGCTCGCATTATTTCATGTTCTTGTTTGATTGTGGGCTTAGGGTAGTTGTTATCCGTCCGACTGTCGTTGATTTCTTAGTTATATATCATGTATATTAGTGTTGGAAACAAGTATTTTCATTCCATTTGATGCCTAAACCACTAAATTGACAAGAACCATACACATTAAATTAACTATAATAGGTATAGTTAAGGCTACTACTACTCGCTACTGCTACTACTTTACACACTATAATACACACTATTACAAGTCAATATACGAATAAGAGAACACACTACGAACTAGATGAAAGACTACTACACTATAATACAAGACAAATCACTAATTCGGATGATACACACTAACTCACTACAAGATACACTATTCGCTACATACTATGCCCAGAGTTTTCCGACAGGAAGACGACGCTACATGTATAGATCTATACGGGGCAGACACTATTACATCCCGAGTGTTAATTTCAGTCCGAGCCGTGCAAGCCCAGGGATGACACTACTTCACTACACTATGTATGACCGGGATGGTCATGGGGTTCTCTATTACTCTCACTATCAGTCGTATACAAGGAAACACACTATGTCCACACTAAAATACTAAAATAAAGTATGAGTTAATATCCCGAAGTAAATTACTAAAACTCTCTTACAATAAACGGTTTTCATCAATGAAACTTACTTACAACTTGAAGATTTTCACTCACGATGTACTTTCTGGAAAATATAGGATTTTCTAGGGCTTTTCTACTACTTTCAAACTGTAAATCGCAGCTTACATACTATATGTTCTAATGCATTTTATAAAAAAAATTCACACTAAACTCTTATGAACTCACCAGCTTTATGCTAATACTCGTTTTCAAATAACTTGTATCCTCAGGTCAAAGATAGATAGGTACAGGTGCAGCATTTTGGAGAAGATGGAGTATACAAGATCCATCTCTTATTTTTGTATTACTTTTGGTGTTTGTTGAACTATACAGAACACACTTGTAATTAAACTTACTATGAAATGAAATGGTTGTATGTTTCTTGTTTTTACTATTATGCAATTGTGATGATACTGTACATGACGTCCTCCATCTCGAAACGTATTCCACCGTTATCGGTTTTGGGGTGTGACATAGAAGAGAAGAGATTTTTCAGACAGCAAATACAAAACAAACAAAAGAAACTATCCACCAAGGATACAAACTCAAAAGATAATAAGATTACTGTTTTTCAAATCACAAAGAAAGATAAAACAACCTTAATAAAACGAACTTATGTAGTTGATCCTGCTATTTCTTTTCCAGTGAAAACCTGATGAGGGCCCAAACAACTTTGGGTTCCTAAATCTGCTTAATATTCACAGGTAAAACATGACGAGTAGTTTGACTCTGAATGGTACATTGACAGTGGCTGCTCACGTCACATGACATACAGGTAAGAAGAACTGCAAGAGTCTAGAGCACTGAAGGATGGAGGAAGAGTGAAGTACGGTAATAGTTCACTGGGTGAAATCAAGATTTATGGGATGATAACTAGTGGAGAGTTTTCAATTCGCAAAGTCGCGTATGTGGAAGTACTGCAACACAACCTCATTAGTGTTTCGTAGTTAGTGGTAGGAACACGACTAAAAAGTTTCATTCGACGACGAAGGGTCAGAAATTATTGAAAAGGAAACCAAAAATGTTCTATTAAAGTCAAAATGAAAACGAGAAATGTATCCCAGCAATCTGAAACCCATCAAAGGGAAGCCTGCAATTTGCTTACTTACGAAAGCTTCCATTGATGATAGTTGTATATGGCACAAAAGACTTTCACATCTCAACATCAAAGACATCAACAAGCTTGTTCTTAATGATCATGTGCAAGGTCTTCCTCTTCTGAACCGTGATAAAGATCATTTGTGTAAAGCCTGCGAAATGGGGAAACAGTGCCGAAAGATTAATCCTACGATTGTGAACACAAAAGTCATAGAACCACTTGATCTTGTGTATATAGAACTTTGTGGTCCTTCTGCAATTGAAAGCATTGGTGGTAACATATATATATTATCATAATTATAGATTATTTTTATAGATACACTTGGGTACATTTTCTTAAGCGAACTGCACTATTCTCTAAAGTGGAGTTTTGCATGTTCAATTCATTTATCTCTAACATTGAACCTAAAAACGTTCGAATTGCTCTTGATCATTCAAATTGGGTGCAAGCCATGGAGGAGGAGCTCAATGAATTCAAATGAAACAAGGTTTGGAGACTTATTCCCACTCTAAACGATGCATTCGTTGCTGGTCTTAAATGGGTATTTCGCAACAAGCTGGATAAGGAAGGTAATGTGATAAGAAAAAAGGTGTGACTCGTAGTAAAGGGATATTGTCAGGAATAAGGCATCGACTACGAAGAAACCTTCACACCCGTTGCAAGGTTGAAATTTGTTCGCATCTTTCTAGCATACGCAACATAAAAGAACTTTGAAGTTTGTCAAATGGATGTCAAGTATGCATTCCTAAATAAGGAACTAGAAGAAACAGTGTATGTGGAACAATCAACAGGGTTCATAAACGAAAAGTATCCAAACCACTGTTATGCTCTGGAAAAGGTGGTTTATGGTATAAAGCAAGCTCCAAGAGCATGGTACGAAACTCTAACTCGTTAAAACAGGCTAAATTTAAACAAGGATCGGTCGACCCAACCTTTTTTCGCAAGAAAGATGGTGATCACTTGATGATCATCCAAATTTACGTTGATCTCATCATCTTTGGATACTAACCCCAATTTAACAGTTGAGTTCTAAAAGTTGATGGAAACTAAATTTGAGATGAGCTCCATAGGTCTGATTAACTTTTTCCTTGGCTTGAATATAAGATAGAGTCAGGAAGGTATCTTCATCAATCAAGAGTCTTATATAAAGACCTTACTCTCCAAATTTGGAATGATAGGAGATTCGAAGGTGAAAGTTCCAATGGCATTCACATCGAAACTCACACCATCTCTGGATAAGCCAGCTGCTGATATGACTCTCTATCATCAAATGATAGGCTTATTGATGTATTTGGCTGCTAGTCGTCCATATATCATGTTTTCTGTCTGCTATTGTGTTAGGTTTCAAACGAATCCTCGTGATCCTCACATGACAGCTGTTAAGAACATCTTCCGGTTTCTCAAGCGAACATCCTCACTAGAAATATGGTACCCTTCTAGTTTAGGTTTCTTTGTGTAAGCATTTTCAAATGTTGATCTTGGGGGTTACGGTTTAGATCGAGAAGTACAATAGGAGGATGCAATTTTATTGATGGGAAACTTGTAAGTTGGCAATCCAAAAAGCAAGCTTGTGTCTCCCTATCAACTGCTAAAGCAGAGTACATAGCAGTTGCTTCTTGTAACTCACAAGTAATCTAGATTCAAAGTCAGTTTCACGACTATGGAATCAACATGAAGCGAATCCCCTTATATTGCGATTCTGAGAGCGCCATTCATATTTGTCACAACCCAATGCAACATTCAAAGACAAAACATATAACACTGAGGTATGACTTCATCAAAGATTATGTGGAAGATGCTAATGTTAAGATACAATTCGTTAGATCCACTGATTAAATGGACGGCATCTTCACGATAGAGGCTGACTCTAATCTGAAACAACCTTCGCATTCATAATGTTTTAACTACAACTTAGTGTGAGCGCTCGCAGTGACTAGCGGTCTACTTTCCATACTGCGAATTGGTGCAAATGCTCGCAGTGACTCGCAGTCTACTGTTCATTCGAAGGTTTGGAATTTCATGTATCCTTTGTACACCTTGTTAATTCCTTTTCTTTTCTTATGTTTTTATTCATTTTTCAGAATATCAAAAATACCAAAAATATTAAATAATTGAGTAGGTTTGCAGAGTCATATCTTGGTGATCTCACTTACGCATGATGGGGCATGTATATAACATTCTTAATCTATGCACTAGTTAAGTGTCCCTAGAAGCATGCTGTTGCATGTAGTCCGAAGCCTCATAGAGTTTTATGCTAAATCCTTGTTGAATCAATAACACCAATCATTTCTTCCCAATTAGGTTGTTTATTCACATAAGTCATGAGCTGCCTTACACTATTTGTTTGGAACCACCTCCTATCACTTCTCCAGCACTTTTGTTTTCACAAACGTAACCCTTGATACTATCAGAATTTACCGCTAAGGTTTATGGTCTTAAATACGTTATCATCACGAATTGAGTAAAACCCAAAATCCAACACATTTTACAAATTGACGGTGAACAATTACATGTTCTAGATTTTTCACCATGGAATTAACGAATGTCCACTTTTGTGGTCTGCACCAAGAAATTTCTTTTTATTTTGCGAGATCTTGATGAAATTTTATAGTCCTAAGACGTTTCTTCCCAATAGATCCAGTTTTATTTTTCTTGAGATTTCTATACTTATCCTAGTCACAAAAAATTATTCCCTAGCATACTTGTTTTTATGGCTACACTGGTCAAACAAGTACTTCATACGAACATCCGGACTTATGTTGAGTTTCAGATTTAGTTTTAGAAGAAGCCATCTCATTCACCTTATTAAAAGATGTCTTTCACTGTTTCTCAACAAACAGATGATTGTAATTCAACAAGACACCACACAAGCACTTCAAAGTCTTTCTTGACTGTGAAGGAGGAGATCGTTGCCCGGGATCCATCTGCTTTATGTCTTGTATGACATCACTAGAATCCCTAAGAAAACTCGCTTTATTGTTGTATCTTTGGCACACTCTTGCATGAAGATCTTTATGATTTTCAAAATTCTGGTTCGTAGTCCTATTGGTTACTTTCAAGTTCAGAGTATTACAAATGGCGATCAACTGCGAATGTATCCGGCTACCAAAGTCAAAATCTAAAAGGACGATTCTAAAAGATAATATTTGGAACTTGGGAGCGTGGAATTTGAAATGGATCCTGACTTGATGCCTACTTTACCACCGCCTGACACACACGCCTGACGTAACAGTTGTCACTCATGCATTTTCAAGTGCTTTTTCTGGCTGTAGAAGTGCCAAACATCAGATTTTCTCTCTCATACTACACGTGATAAATAGAAATCGACGCTTTAGTTAACATTA